>NC_084641.1:13132772-13437563 GCF_019802595.1 Syngnathoides biaculeatus
TTTCAAAATAATTAGGGGCTATATTTCTGTAAATGGCACAATGCAGGAGCGCAAATTCTGGAATATGCTCCTTTCGTGCAGACTTACAACGCATTTGCCAATGTGACAGACCAGTCTGCACAAAGCTGGCCATTCTGGCACAGCAAGGGTGTGTTCTTTAACAAGCGATGTGATGATTCTGTATCAGTTCGTTTGTCTAAACTTACATCTGCTCCTACCTAAAGTCCCAATCTTGGGACAGCTGCTGTAGCATGATTTTGGGGAATTTGATTGGGGCCCAGACAGGCAAATTCTGACCTCCGCAGATGTGTGGTGGTAGATGTCAAAGGTAATCCATCTGAACAGTTGGAATCCAACCCAACCCAATCCAAGTATTACTATTATGATTATTATTGTTATTATTATTACATTTTTTTAAATCAGCCCACGTACTGGCTAGTATACAGCAATGGGGCTGGAGAAAGCGAGGGGAAAGAATGAGCAATCGTTGGAGGGGATACTGATCAAATAAATAAATGGGGGACACGGACATTTAACTTGCCTGTGTTTTTTCACTAGCTCATTTTCTATTTTGTTAGGGTACAATGGAATCATGCAAGGATTGTGAGTCCTCCTCTGTATATGGAGACATCTCCATGAAAGACTATTTGCGCCACTTTTAAAGGCAAGGAAAAAATCCCCTCTGATTGGGCAGGGTTGAAGTCAACAGTGGTGACGCCACTTGAGTGCAGATGTCCCATTTTAATTGCGCGAGGATGTAACAGTTCACGAAATTACCAAAACCGGGTTAAATCTATCCCCCTCCTTAGTTATGCCAAGCGCAGAACTGGATTTTTGCTATCCAGGAAAATGGAGACTAAGGTGCCAAGGTGGCAATCATCTACACTGAGTCGTCAAAGGTTCACTTGATGTTAGCTACCAGAAGCTGAGCTGTAGTAGATCTACACGGGCATCCATTGGGGCACACCTCCTGCATGACTGGAACGTGGAAACTTGCTGGAAACATTTACAGTATAAACATCCACATTATACACAAATGCCCGTCGGAATTATAAACTGAATAGAACTTTAGCGCTTGTTGAGACCTCCGCATTGCATGCTTAGCCCTCTATGTTCATCTCCACTTAAGAGAATTTATCTTTTCATCTTCCTATCAGTCCTTTGTTTTCTTTGCCACTATTTCTGTGTTATTGGATAATGAAGTTTTGATCAGATGTTACATAGACACACGCACACACACACACACACACGCACACACACACACCCAATGTGTACATGTAGTCTCTGTCTTGTGCACTTACCCCGAATTTGCTTTTTAATCTCCTTGGAAGGATCCAACCAATGCTAATAAAGATGAAAAAAAGAGACAATGCCTTTTTGAGAGATTTGACCTCAGCATAATCCTTCACAGTTTTATTTTCTAGGGCTTTATTAGGTGCAGTTCCATTTTGACTGCCTATACCTTCCCTCATTGAAGTACAAAAAAATGGTTTCTATAATTGACCGGAATGATCAAACTGATGCTATGAGGACTACAAGCTGAATGCAGCTTGTTCTGTTTAATGATTTTATTGATCTCTTTAGAGTCCCGGTCCCTTATTTTAAAGAGGCTGTATAATTCAGTTGGATAAGGTCTCCATAATTTACTTTAGGTTGTTAATCACATTCAATTGTGCGAAAGAAAAACAACTTGACGAACCTGGCTACTGATCTTGTTCTAATCGAGATCAGATTTGGATCATGATCGATACAGGAACTGTATAGTATCTCTATTTTATGGACTATGGCATGCATAATCAAACTTCTTGACATCTAAGTCCGTGTACAAATGTTTGCTGTCACAAAAATACTGACTCATTACACTAGATTTGGTTCAAATTTCAGGTTCTGTGTGGGTTTTGTCCAGGTTTTCTCCGGGTGGTCCAGCTTCCTCCCACATTCCAAAATCACGCATGTTACATTAATTTGAGACCATGAGTACGAATGTGAGTGACAAAAGAGATTGGTTGTTTGTCTATAATGTATGTACCATGACTGGGGATTGTTGTGACTGGTGACAAGTCACCTTTCCTCTCACTCAAATTCAGCTGGCGTGGGCTCCAGGTCCAACCCGAATGAAGACAAACATGATAGAAAATGGCTGGCTCGCTGGTTGGCTGCATGGATCCATGGATGGATTCAGAAGGCCCTGATTTAGGATCAGGGCATGTTTCACAGCATTGACTGATTAACAACAAAGAAATGTTTTCTTTTTTTTTCTTGTTAACCAATGAACAACATAATTTAATAAAATGTTTAAAAAATATAGGCAGTTATTCTTTTGCACATCATTTCTAAGATTAGGTCAATTGCAGCCTTGCTTAGTCCAAAAAAATTTATAAAGTGAATTTTCTACCCCATGTACAGGGTCATGGGGAGCTGCAGCCCATCCCAGCTGGCTTCGGGCGAGAAGTGGGGTACACCCGTACTGTTGGCTGTTCGATTGACAGAAAACTATTAACGACTCACTCATTCTTCAATTAACTTCAATTGGATGTTTTTGGGATGTGGGAAGAAGCCAAACAGAGTCAAGATCCAAATGCAGAACCTCTTTAACATGAGGGAAATGCGCTTGGCAAGTCTTTCAAAGCTTTCCAATATTGTGCATGAAAGTGATGGCAAAACCTTGGCGTTGTCGGGGTCGTGGAACGTCAAGCCAAAGTAGTCCCTCTCCAGTAGGTTCAGATGGCCACACACCATGTCCAGCAGTGTTTGCCCTTTGGCGAATTTCTATTGAACACATACACAAACAGTAATAAATAAATAAATAAAGGGGAGTAAACAGTCTGTGAAATATCCACTAGGTAACAGTATCACCCACCCCACTTTGTTGAAGGGTTATTTGTCAATACATCACTATAAATATAAGATTGTTATTTACAGATTTAGTCATCGGTCACATTTCACAACACAAAGAAGTAAAGACTATTGCTTAAAACCATAAAAATCCCAAGCAATGACAGCACCCCTATTGAGTGGGATGGCTGACGCTGTGTGTGTCCATCAAGCGACGAAATACACGTCAGTAGCGAAACAACAGGCTACACATTTTATTATTGCGTCCCTTGGGGGGTGAAAACAGGGTCTGTATTGGGCACGCACACACACTCCTAATCACACACCCAAAACACACACACACACACACACACACACACATGCATCTCCTTGGGAAATCCAGCTCCTATGGTGACAAAGCAGCTGTTACCATGGAAACATAAGTAATAGGTCCCTTGTGCCAGCTCCCACTCCATCCTTCTCTCTTTGGAATAAAAAGACTAAAGCAGTGAACACAAGAAAAGAAGCTGAAAACGTCTTATATTTGGAGTCAAAGCAGCAATGGGGAAGAATGGGGCTTAATTGCTGTTGCAGCAGTTTGAAAATGTTATTATTTCAAAGCAACTATTTAACTGCAGTAAATATGCAGGACACGGGTTAGGATGTCTGGCTCTGTGCTGAGGTCTTTAGTTCAAACCCAGCCCCATCTGTATGGAGTTTACATTTTCTCACAGTACCTGCATGGATATTCTCCAGGGACTTCGGTTTCCTCCCACATCCCAAAATCATGCACGTAACTGAAGACTCTAAACTGCCCGTACGTGAGAATGCGAGTGCAAATCCTTGTTTGTGAGCCGTGTTTGGATGGCGACCAGTTCAGGGTATACCCCCCTCTCGCCATGTGTTAAGTAGGATAGGCTCCAGCATGCCCACAACGCTAGTGAGGTTGAGTGGTATGGAAAATGAATGAATGAATAAATATGCATCTCTATTCAAGGAGTTGTTTGTGGGAGATTCAGTATTATAGCGCTATTAACTCATGCTAAAAGCAAACGTCAGTTATTATTAAAGAAATATCCCACAAACAGAAGTTCCGAAATATGTTCTCACACGTGCTAATAGAGTAAAAACTTGTATGGCTCAAGAAATGCAGCAGCAGGGAAATGCAAAATAACCGAACAAAAAACATTTTTTTTTTGGGCTTAACAACTTTTACAGTTTGGGGAGCAAAGAAATGCAAGGTGCTGCCCACTCAACTAGAAGCAATACAAAATGATCAATTTTTTAAATCTAAATTGTCAAAATGGTCAACTGAGACTCAGCCACATAGATGTAGGGTGGGGGATTGCTTCAGGTGTTTGTGTCCTTTTGTTTTTAAATATGTATACAGTACCTGTATTTCTATTGTGACTATAATTGTATTGTTTTTTTTTTTTTTGATGACTGTTTAAAAAAACTCTCCAAGGACAGGCATTGAAAAGTATCCTGTAGTACAAATGTTGTTCTGTATATTAAAGGTTTTTTCCTCAATAGCCTGGGAAAAATGGGAAAAACAGCTAAATTATACATTCATCCATTTTCTTTGTCGCTTATCCTCAGAAGGGTCGCGGGAGTGCTGGAGCCTATCCCAGCTGTCAATGGGCAGGAGGCGGGGTACACGCTCAACTGATTGCCAGCCAATCACAGGGCACATGGAGACGGACAACAGCCGCACTAACAATCACACCTACGGGGGCAATTTAGAGTGTCCCATTAAAGTTGCATTGATGTTTTTTGGGATGTGGGAGCAAACAGGAGTCCACACAGGCAAGGGGAGAACATGCAAACTCCACAAAGGCAGGTCCGTGATTGAACCCAGAACCTCAGAACTGTGAGGCCAACGCTGTCTAATTGATCCACTGTGTATTACATTAAAGGAAAAAAAATAACAATATACAATAATAACAATGACAACAATAAAAATAAACATTGTTGGATCACTTACCAGCAAAAACATGTGCCTAACGCATAAGGCGTGTCCTGGCTGATCCAACAGTATTGCAGACCACTAAACTAAGTGATACTGAGTCACCATGGCAACAGCAGTAAATCTGCAGTGTCCCATCAACGTGGCTTTGATGACTTTTTTTTTTTTTAACAAAAAATAAACTACTCTAAACTGTTACATGTAACAATCTATCATTGCCCTTAATGCTACATGCCTTCAGAGAGCAAACATTAATCCCTTTAAAATAATAATAATAATAATAATGAAATAACTGTGGACACTGAAAATCCCTGCCAATTAAGTGGCTTATTTTTTCGCAGCTTCTTTCTAATTTGATTGAAAAAAATAGAACAGAAATATTTTTAAAGTGATTTGAAGTAACCAATATTGGTTGTTTCTATGTCCCTTTCTATTCTCTTTTCTGTTTCTATTATTTCCATTTCAGCCCCAAAACACGTTGGACATAGAAGGTTTATCCAAAACAGCAATCTGAAAGACCAACAGTGACATGTGGTTAGCCAGTCGATGTGAAAAAAAGTGATCATTTAGAATTTCATGAGCTGAACAGAAAAGTTCAACCAAAGTTCTCCTCATTCAAACACAGGCACAATAATTGCTTCAAAATGATGAGATTTACAAAAGCATATTGTGACAACTCCAACACGTTTAAAATCAACAACCAAAAATATTCTCCGTGGAAGCTTGAAGCCAGAACAAAAGTAATAGAACCCCTGCTTTAATTGTTAGGCTTCATCAAGATCCTGTTTACTAAGCAGACCTCAATGCTAGGATAAGACTTCGCTTTTGTGTTTTTAGCATCAAAGCTGCTTACTCAGTACACTTGGGATTTTTCAGCATTCATCATTGTGTCTGAACAGTGACTCACTTCGACGACTAGATTGAATGTCTCTGCACCCCCCCCCCACCTATCTTTATTGTTTCCTCCGCCTCACTTGCCCTCACATTTTATTTTCTCTCAGGTCAAACATCATCAACATACTCATTTGTCAAATCCGCAGTATGGATTTCCCGTCAAAGTGCAAATACCTCTTGAGTCGTGGGCCAGGTGGCGTGAAGGAATGGATGTGCGTGCATGTGAGCAGGCCGCAAGTGATGGATAGGGTGAAATTATAAAATGACCTAAAACAATGCATAAACATAACAGAGGTTTAAAAGAAATGTACAAATTTTATTTTGGAGAAATACAGTACAACAATTGCTCATTACTACTAATTTGTCTGTGGATGTACTGGTATGTATGTATGCATGTTCGCTTTTTTTTGTAGTTTCCCCCTTTATAAGGTTAACGTTGCTCAATAAACAAATGTAAAAATGATACATAGATAACCCAAGTAAGCACATGCAATCCTAATTACCTTGTCCAGCGGTGTTAAATCAAGAAATAATTTTAATAGTCTGACAAAATGAAATCGACCAAAAGATGGAACAAAATGCCACTAGCAAAAGAAATTCTAGAACAGATATGGTTACAAAGCCAGTTCTAAAGCATCAGTACTTCGATGGGAAGAATTATGTCTCGAAATTATTTGTGGATTTTTCAAATTCACATACAGTATGTATCTGCGATTTACAAGTGTTTTTCAAATCCACATTGATCCCCCCGATTTATGTCTTTTCAAAACCATAACTAAAACCCCAATTCCAATGAAGTTGGGACAATGGTCACCACTGGGGTCATCTGAAAGAAACATTTTATTATTGGTTCAGATATCAACAAATGACAGGGTGACTGAAATGCAACTCCGAGAAGTTCCACTCTTGTTTCACTCCAACACGTAATTATAGTCGAGCATTTGACAGGATCCTTGGTCACAGAATTGAACGGCGTACCTCAATGGCAGTCTCGTAGTCAGAGCCGTCAAGCAAACTGACTTTAACAGGCACCGTCTTGGGCCTCTTGTTGCTCTTCTGGGGCGATTTGGAAGCCTTGCTGGGAGTCTTGTCCGAGCTTTCGTCCGCATCGCGGTGGTCCTCTGGAACCTGGACAGAGAATGTCAGATTGTCTCTTTGTCCTACGATTCTTATTCAGATGCTTTGCTTGTCACACAACGTGATTAATTGTCCAATTGGTTGAAGTACTGCGGTACTACCTAAAGATGCTTCGACAATGATTGAGCGGCCCGGGGGTAAAATGAGCTGCCGCAAGTGACCCTACCTGATTGGTTCTCCTGGAGTCACCCTCCATTGCACTTTTGATTTCCTCCGCCAAACCCTTCTCTGTTGTCATAGAAAAAAATGAAAGACCTGCAAGCACACATAAACACAGTCAGTTCACATCAAATCTTATGCTGCTTGTCAAAAGAACGGTGCGGCTGGAAAGATTATTGGTCCTAAAAATCTAATATGGGAAAAAGGTCCCGATTGTTTAAGGAAAACTTACTCGTTCTGTTGTTATGCTCATATCAATTGAGTCATGCTAGCATTCGTCTTAGCTGCGATTCACATCCAGTAGCCTTTATATGCATTGAAAGGATGTTGATACAGAGAAAGAGAAGTGCAGAGTGCAGGCCAGAGCATCCTCTGTTCTCAAGCAGATAGCGTAAAATCTATCAGCACCCCAGCCTCCCAGCAGACAACCCAGATAATTGAAAGGTGGTACAAAGGGGCTGGTTATCTAAAGATGTGGTTGGAGGTTGTGAAGAGCACTGAGAGAATACAAGTGAAAGGGGTTATGAAGAAAATGACAACGAGGTGGGAGATGGACATAAAAGCAAGGATGCAGTGTACAGGTGAAGGATGAGACTTTCATGTCATTTGAAGGTGACCTCTTCACCTCAAACTCTATCTGTGCTCTTTCTCTAAAGAGATGAAATTCACATTAGGCACTATGGCTACGGGAAACTTATTATCTGAGATAAAAACCCAGAATCAGTCAGTATCTTTACTTTGATAAAAAGAGAGCACGGGGTCAGAGTTTTAACATTTTCTTCATATGTCAGCTGAACTTGCCCAAGATAACACTGGAACTCTTCTTTTGAACTACAGTGGGTGAATTCGCCAAGTATGATCACTGCATGTCACCAAAAAGAGCCATTTTAATTCTGGGTAAATATATGTGCACCATTTCACGCTCAGTTGAAAATTAAATGGAATTCCATCCATCCATTTTCTGTGTCACTTATCCTTACAAGGGTCGCGGGAGTGCTGGAGCCTATCCCAGCTATCTTCGGGCAGGAGTCAGGACACACGGTGAACTGAGTGCCAGCCAATCACAGCTCACATAGAAACGAACCACAATTTGCATTCACCTTCATACCCAAGGGTAATTTAGAGTCTCCAATTAATGTATGTTTTTGCAATGTGGGAGGAAACTGGAGTGTCTGGAGAAAACGCAAGGGGAGAACATGCAGACTCCACACAGGCAGGGCCAGGATTTGAACCCCGGTCCTCAGAACTGTGAGACAGACAGTCCACCTATTATTCAGTATGTCATTTGTCAAGTCGGCTGCTTATGTTTTGTCATTCTTCGTACGCGTAGGTGGTTAATTAAAAACCTTGTGAATATTCATATGTCAAAACAAACAATCAAAGCGCTGGATTAATTGCCTTGCTAGTTCTTTCTCTTCCTCGACTGTTTTCTCTGTTGAGTGGTTTTAGCTTTTGCATTGCAGTCAGTCCTAAAGCTACCATCTGAAAAAATGTCAAGACACTGATGGATGAAGTCATGTTGATAAATGGGATGTTTTGCAGTCCACTGTCCTCATTTTGGGAAGGTACTGCTTCTCAAATGCATTTATCTTAACACAATGCTTATCTGCCAGATATGTGGCGAAAGAGTAAATGGGCGAGTTTTCCACAGCGCTTCTCCACATCAACCACACTGAAAGTGCTTTCCACTGAAACCTCCTTCACACACGGATGAATAAACATCTTTGTGATTGTATTTTCTGTGGTTAAAATTGGAAGACTGGTAATAAACTCTTGGACTGCATTGAAGACTTAACAAGAGTTCTAAAGGTCTCCAGTATTGGTCCAGAGCCCAGATGAACAACAATTTTTGCGCCAGGTAGGTGGTTAAATGTGTTGATTCCTGATGGGAGAAGAAGAAGCTCTTTAGAACTTAAAAGAAAAAAGATACTTGGAAAGAGATTGAATAGAAGGTTGTCTATTAGTTCATAAATTGAAAAGGTAAACAGCCGAGCCTGAGCAGGAAAAAAAATGTCTAAGTCAAAACTGAGACATCAGTTGTTGTTTCTCTGGCCTCATGATCCAATTCATCAACAACCAATTTCACATAATCATGAAAATCTCAACAATCAATTAAGTGACTGTATGCAGTTACAGCCATATCAGAAGCCTAATATGAGAATACTAATTGCTTTACCATGAAGTGAGGTTAATATAAAATATATAAATTGACATGACACGGTCTATACCAGGGGAAGGGAACCTTTTTCCTGAGTCCTCAGCAGTCTAATTCATCCGTTCATCCATCCATTTTCAGGAACCTAGGGTTGCAAGTGTGCTGGCATCGATATCAGCTGACTTCAGGTGAGAGGTTGGGTACACCCTGAACTGCTTGTATATAACATTATATTTTTGGAACTGGTTTAATGTTTTTTAGTTTTCGGTAGCAGTTTACCTGGAGAACTATTTGTTTGTATTGGGCTGGACCAAATCCTCTTACAGTTGATGAAGTATTTATACTTTACCATGTCCTCTAAGAACATAAGAATTGGATTCCAGGCCTCGCTACTGAAGATTGATGCATGAATATAGAGTACAGGTCCTGACCCTATGTAGCCGTAGCAGCCCCCAAAGTTTTGGAAATAATCACTGCAAAATTCTGCGATGCCCTTCACCATTATATGAAGCCAGTTTCATGTTCTGCTGTCAGTAGTTTAGAGAGTTTTCCTGTTAGGTGTCACACGGGATTCTGTCAGGCCTTCCAACTGACCTTGGCTTTGTTTCCCAACCTTAGTCATAACTCCCCCAGGGATCATTACTCTAAGCGCCACGAGCTTGTGTGACTCCGACAGCAAGGCTCTGAAACCACACACACTAAAGTGGAAACATATGTCAAGCAGGAATCCAACAAAGGAAACCAAATATGATCTCCTGACTAGTCTTCCTCTACCAAAAGCCAGGCGATTTATTAGAAATAACAAAGCTGATGGAGAGTCTATTAACCATGCCGGAACTCACTAAAGTTAATAGCATCTCTCAATTAGTATGTTTTGCATATTCAATTTTGCTTCAATAGTTTGGAACGAAATATGTGTCCAAAGGGAAAAGATATCAGTGCAGAGGAGACACAACTTGAGAATTTGTCCCACTGGTTGTGACCAAGTTGTGGTGCATTGTGACCACAGCAACAGCTTTTTGTTTGTTTGTTTTTCCTTACAGGGATGCCCCCACCAACACCTAAAAAAAAGATAAAATAAATAAATAAAATGAAATTCCAATTCCAACTGAGGCAGAACTCCTGATTTTGTATTGACTGAATAACCGAGGGAAACAATGGGTGATGTTCTTAAGACCTAACACGAAACACTGTCCCTCCAAACCTGCCAGTGGAAATCTAAAAATAAGCCCCGCCACTTTCTGCTTTATGATCCTGCTGATTGTTCTATTTTACATTTCTAAAATCACAGCGCAGCCTCCTTCTAATCCAGTAAAGAGGAACAACTGAGCAGATAGCTTTTGGCAGATTCTGTCAGAGCTGTAAAACAGTACCATCGTCCTTTCAAGCAGCCCCCACTCTGCATTTAAATGTGGTTTATATTGCGCTGTCGTCTTTGTTATCACAATGTCCATTAAAAAAAAAAGATTCTGCAGATTCTTCGCTCTGTTTGTTGTTGCAACTCTATGCTGCAGTCAGCAGTCTCTTTATTAGAAACCAGGTAGTTATATACACAATGTAGTGTATGATGCTGCAAAAGAACTGTATGGAGAAAAAAACTTGTTAAAATATTCAAAAGAGGTATAGCTTGTTATAGCTGTAGTTTGCAGTGCTGTGAAACTGCATACATACTGACATAGTGACAATTGTTTCTATTATTTTTACCTGAGATAGACTAAAACCAGTAAAATGTTAGTTGATTTATTGACTTTCATTAGCATCTGTAAGGATATTCTCTTTATAGTTATATTTTGTTTTATCCTGGTCAGTTGAATGTAACCTTTTTCCCATGCAATGCTACACTGCAAACCCGAATAAGTAGCGTTAAAGGGGAAATCCACTGGTTGGCATTAACAATTCAAAACAAATAGAGGTAATATGTACTCTATTTTGACAATGTGATCCTAAATCCTCTCTCATTTAATAGTGTTTTGAGAAGATTTTTATCGCCAATTATGAATTTGCAGGGGCGGTGCCATTTTCGCGAGTCACATTGCCTCCGTTCGCACATGTGACGTGTACCGTGCCGCAACACTGCCGTTGCCTCGATTACATGACACACCATTTATGCCCAGCGCTGATTTCTCAGATTTATCCTCATCTGATGAAGAAATAGCAATATCAGTTGATTGGGAAGACGGAGGAATATTTACATACACAGCCGTGAGCGGCTCAGCCGTTCGGTTGATCGGGAAGATGGAGGAATACTTTCATACACAGCCATGAGCGGCGCCGCTCACATACATCCATACACAGCCGTGAGCGTCTCACGGCTGTGTACGGAAGTATTCCTTTGTCTTCCTGATCAACCGATACTGCTATTTCTTCATCAGATGAGGATAAATCCGAGAAATCTGCGCTGGGCATAAATGTGGCCCATGTAATCAAGCCTTTGTTGCGGCACGGTAGACGTCACAACCGCGCACGTAGGTCATGTGACTCGTGAAAATGGCAGCGCCCCTGAAAATTCAAAATTGGCGATAAAAATCTTCTTAAAACACTTTTAAATGAGAGAGGATTTAACATCAGATTGTCAAAATAGAGTACATATTACATGACCTATTGGATACATTGTTGATGCAAACCAGTGGATTTCCCCTTTAAGTACTTGTAACTAAGGTAAATCATTGGGGAAATGGGCAGAGGTCAAAGATGTTCTGGGGTCAGTAAAATTCATATTTCTCTTTTTTATGTCATATAAAACATGCACAGAACTTCCAGCTAGTTGTCAAATATTGCTAAAAATGAGCATTTTATTACGTGTATTGAGCACTCCCCGAACATACCAGAAATTCAAAACATTGAGGTGTAGTTACTCTTTCCACGCCGAGAGTGGTCAGACGTGATGTTGCAATTGACAAACACAGCATGCTACAGTCTATATGCAATGGCGACCAACGTGTTCCAATATAAGGAGGAGGAGGATGTCGACGTACAGGAGCACACACCTGAACTTGGCATCGCCAAAGCATACATGTTTGAGCCGATCAGGAGTTTGCAACCCGACAGCGGTGACAACGGGCAGCCAAATGGCAGCTGTACAACAGAAATTGAGTCGACAATGGCACGATGTGACGTGTCAAATGCATGTCTTTTTAATGTCTTTGATCATTTGAATTAGTGGTGGCACTCAATAGGAAAAAGATATATATTAAAGTCTTATTTTGGATTTTAAATAATTAATGACATTTTGCCCAAAAGTACAAATACATGGCAAAATGATGTTTTTCAGTTTTCATTTTGGGTGACAAACAAGTACTGTATTAAATTATTCACAAAAATGTATTTTCCATGAAGCTAGAACAAATGAAATCAGATTTGCCCCTTTTTTTAAAAAATGCAATCAAAGGAATGTGATTTCCATCTCAATTTGGAGCTGGCCATAATCAGAAGGCTCTAACTCATGAATTAAAGTTAGTTGTATTCAAGCTTTAAAAGAGTTCTTTGTCAACTTGGGCAGTCATAGTCTCCAAGGACTTGAGGCTTGGCATTGAGGGTCACAGCTCAAGATCTGTTTCTGCCCCCCCCCCCCCAAAAAAAAAAAAAACACAGAAAATAGCAACACATTGCAGGAAAGATGATAATCTACTTCCCGAGTACTGTTGAGGTGTCCCTGGGCAAGGTACCTTTTAAAGGAGTCTAGCGTTGTGTGTGACACAACAAGTGAGATTTGGCCCAACGGTGGAAGAACACACCATTTCTTGAAATAGCAAGTCTTCATACATCCTCGGTGACTTGATGAATTACTTCCTGAAATTGCCGACACACTCTTTGAAGCCTTGGCACAATTTATTACATCACTACTTAACAGTTTGTCAGTAGGGCGCGGAAACTCCAAATTAACACAACTCTGAGCCAAAAGGTTACATCTGTTTGTACTCAACGTTGTCTTGACATTGTGCTAATTAAACACAGTAACGATATCGCTAACGTTACTGTTAGCCATGCTCAATAGGTATGGGGCAAATACATTGCACAAAAACAACAAATAAATTGGCTCTGTTGGTTAATCCTTAAGCAGCATGCCAGGATTTGGGGCACTGACAAAAAAGGTGTGATTACAGAAACAGAAAAGTACAATTACTGCACTTCATACATTTGCACATCCTTTGGAGGGCTAGTTGGCCTGAGTAGGGGTGATGGTGATGATCATCATTGCCCAGTGACTGTCGTGCCTCAACCCCGCTAGTCTCTCCACTTTTAATGCACAACACCCCACCACATAAGATCACAGTACAGCGATAATAGTTGCCAGTCGGGGATCTGGTAACCATGGTAATAGGGTAGCTGGGTGGCATATCAGATTTCTCTTGACTCCTTGCGACTGGCCCACCACCACCCACCAACAACCTCCACTGCCTTCCTTTTCGAGGCCGCAGAGGATGCTGGTCCTCCCTCCCCCTCCTTCGGTCCTCACTTTCCTCTCCCCTTTCCACTCCATTATTGCTCATGGAAGGCACTTAACATGTTCCTGCTTTTAGCAAGCTGTGAACTTTTTCAGGTGGCATCTGGCTCCTGCGTTTTGCCCTCTTGATGGTTAGCTCTCTGTGGTTGGTGGGGGTGGTGGGAGCAGTGGGGCATGCTGTGTGGGGGGTGGGCAGATTGGGCATGGAGGGTAATGATCCAGAATCCGTGCACCTCTCTTTGATACTGGTCAAGAGGCTTCAGTTATGCTGGGGGACTGCCCTCGGGAGTGGGTGGCGTCTGCCTGGCTGGAACCCCCGCAGAATGGGCATGCTGGCTCAGCCGCCTCTTTGCGGGGAGAGGTGTTCATGCACTAATAAGTTCCATAGACAAACTATAGGCTTGAATTACTTATGCTGGGACTACCAACAATAAGAATGATCAAAATATATATTCACGAGTTCTTACAGGTGTTTGGTCCCTATAAAAGCAGACCACACCACCATTCATCAGTACCACTCCCTTGCTCATTTCCCACATCCTGGCCTATCCTCTCTCATCTTGTCCTATTGGATAGTTGTATGTCCTTACCTGGTGTCCCCTCTTTCCACAAATAAGAACACTATTCGACACTTGCGTGACCATACGTTGTATGTCCTATGAGAGGAAAATCTGTGTGTTGTGAAAAAATGAATTTGTGTCCTCCCATCTCTAAGCTTAGCAAACAGTGTTTGTCTCCTAATGGTGCATACAGTGAACTCATTAAGCCGAACTGAGCCTAGGGTGGCTCTGGAAAAGCAGTACAAGATGATGGGTGGGGGTTGGGTTAAAGGGAGTGGCAAGATGTCCTTGTCCAAGGAAGAAAGCACATACACTCACACATACAGACACACAAGTGCTTCAGAACTTTGGCACTGTGCATTGTTGGAGACAGATTGCATAGCACAGCTTCAGTCTGCTGCAATTCACGTCCCACAGCAACAGAGATAAATGATTCAACTACTGAAGCAGTGAGCCTGCAATATCATCCTCCCTAGGAGAATGGAACCGGGAGGAAACAGCTCTGTGGATGAAGTCGTAGAAAAAAATGTGGAAGTGGTGGAAGACTTCACTCAAGGGTAGTTCACACACAGAGCCAGTTTATACTTCTCTTATGGGGATGATCTAGACAGAATGTGGACTATGTTTTGAATTATTTTCCTTTTTTTGTGTGCTTTTCTTCCTGATTCTCTGACATTGCACTGGACATTGGCTCTATTCTCTATTCTCCTTGTGTGCCAATCTGTTATCTCCTTGGGTGCTTTCCAGCTGTCTTGTCTTGCTGTGTTTGATTTGTTTTCATTCAAACATCTTTGCCTACTCAAATATTTTTGTTCAGTGAATATCCAATTGCTCTTACAGTTTACACACTGCCCTTGCTTGTCAAGGTGCCTACCACGGTGAAAGGATGCAATATGGCGGCTCTCACAAGCTTGGCCACATTTGGGGCTGGTTCCTCAGCTACCTAACAAAAAGTTGCCTGGTACCTTTCCTGTAGGAAATGGATAACCCGGACTTTGCTAAAAGCAGGGAGGAAAAAAATTGCATAGACCAGCACAGGTGAAAAACACCAAAAACCAGCATATGTGTCATGATCCTGCCGCTCCAGCCAGGGGTGTGCGGGTGCCAGCGCAGTTGCGCTGATTGGGAGGCGCATACCTGCGCCTCATGTGGGCTGATTATCCGGTGTATTTATATGACCCCGATGACAACTGGTCCGGGGCCATTTCGCTGAGCTTCATGTCCCGTTCGAGTACTCCCGTATCCCTGATCGACAACCCGTGTGTACCGACCTTCGCCTGTTCTCCGACCAACCCCGTAAGCCTGACTCTTTTGACACTTCTGCCTGCTTTGATCGTTCAACTGTGTACCGACTCCTGCCTGCCCGCTCACCTGCTCTCTTCGCCCGACGTCCCAACTACCGCTGCTGCACCTGACTGCCTGCCCGACCACGGAATAATAAACGTTTCTCGCCGAACTACCTTGCATCGTCTGAGTCCTGCATTTGGGTCCTACTCCCGTTCTGATGGGTCTTGACAAGATGCTGTTTTTGTTGAGTGCTGGTCCTGGCCTTGCTAGTCATCAGCTGCTACCAGCCTGCTGGTAACTGGTGACATCTGCAAGACCAGAATGCCCAACAAGCAGCATTGACCAAAAATCCCATGATAGTAATGTAAACACGAGAAAAGCATTTTGAACTAGTTAGAGACTACAATGAGGGGCGCCACGGTGACTAGGACCACTGGTTACCACATTTGCCTCACAGTTCTGAGGACTGTGATTCAAATACCGAACCTGCCTGTGTGGATTTTGCATGTTCTCCCGTGCCTGCGTGGGTTTTCTCTGGGTACTCCCATTTCCTCCAACATCCCAAAAACGTGTGGTAGGTTGACAGAAGACTCTAAATTTACCATAAGTGTAAATGTGAGTGTGAATGGTTGTTTGTCCCCCCTGTGATTGACTGGCAACTAGCTCAGGGTGTACCCCACCTCTATACAGTCATCTCCAGCATGCCTGCAACCCTAGTGAGAATAAGCGGTAAGGAAAATTGATGGATAGGTTCAAATGAAGTTACTTTAGTCAAGTTAAGATTGTGTGAGATTACATACAGGAAACCCGCATTGGAAACATTTACAATGACTCAGTCCATAAAACACCTGCAATAACAGGTGCTTTAAAGGTTTTTAACTTCCATAAGCATCCCCAGCCCACGCATTGTCGTGTTCTCTGGATGGACAAAATCAGGGTGCCAGAAGAGAAACAGAAAGGAGGCTAAAACTTAGCAGTTTCCTTTCCTCTCAGACAAGTCTTTAAATATGGTATTACTACTATTCTGCCTCACCGTCATGTGTAAAATGCCCCAGTCGGATAGAGGGAGAGACTTGCTCTGTCAGTAAACAGCTACCGTACAGGATGGTGTTTTGCTTGGTGTGGTGGAGCGAATGAAGTGAGGGATCATTGGCTCAGATCAATACAACGTTTTCTAAAGATTCTGTCACAGAAGCTACATTCAACAGCATGGATCAAAGATTTTCCCACCTGAAAAATAAATGTCAGCGGGGGCACCAGGGGTTACATCAATGCACAACCCAACCTCCTTTCCCTAAAAGTGGAGGGCTGGGTTCACCGCACCGTTTGTCTTACCCTTTGCACACCAATGGGCAACCCTTTTGATACATGATATCGTGTGGTCAAACTTAAAGCAACATGAATCATAAAACATAATAAAACAAGGATAGGATTGACTACTGTGTGTATATAGGGAGCAGTGGAGGTCAATTTTAATTGATGTGGGGGAACTCTTTAAGAGTCTTATGTGTTGGGGTCAAGGATTTCATGCTACGCCCAGTGTTATACTTGAACGGGTTAAATGAACAACACATCAAGAAGTAGTTAATTTTTTGTGCAAACATGAACTGAACTTTGTTCGCTTCTGCTTGATTAATTGAGAACGCACTCATTTTTACATCAAAGAATGTTTTTCAAATGAAAGTTCATTTTTATTTTCGAGTGTCTGGTTTTGCTTGGGAATTCCAGGACAAAGAGCCTATCTGAAAAACATTATTGACGACCCTTCATATGTTGACGGATAAACAATATTTGGCCACCAATTCAGTGCACCCACAGCAGCAATTCATCGAAGGCACATCACCACTGTGTGAGAACACGAGGTGTGTTCAATGACACTGCGTGAATGGGATTGAATATATTCTGTGTACATAATTGTATTAATTAATTTTGAGGATTATTATTTGTATCAGAAACTGCATGATCATACTGTCATAACATGAAATCTATTTAGTCTTATAAGATCATCCATCCATTCTCTGTAGTCTACGGGGTGCCGGACTCTATCTCTGCTGATTTCAGGCAAAAGGTAGACTACACCCTGAAGTGGTCGCCAGGCAGTCAAAGGGCACATATAAACACGGACAAACACTGACACCATCACTAAGCGGGAGTTGAACCTACATTTCTCGCACCCCTCAGGAGATTGTACCACGACTACATTCGAGTGACTAATACAAGAAGAGATCAAATAAAGTCTATCCATCCTTTTTCTGTACTGCCTATCCTCACCAGGGTTGCGGGCATGCCGGAGCCTATCCGAGCTATCTTCGAACAAGAGCTGGAGAAGACCCTGAACTGGTCACCTGTCAAATGCAGGGTACATCGAGAAGAACAATCATTTGCACTTACATTCACAAATATTTTGGTAATACAGTCAGTCACACCTGCGAAGAATGCATAGTTATCAATAACCTTTTCCCATCATTCCTGTCATACTGTGTTGCATATTTTGGTCCGCACGCTTGCTTATTAGGGCCAAAAGAGTTTCTGCATGTTTTTGAGATTGTAGCGTGAAAGCTGCAGCCTCGCTACTACTCTGGACTGAATGGGTGAAAACAATGGGAAAATCAAATGCCAGTATTTAAGGGGAAAAGGAAGTAAGATATTGATAGATACCGGTAATATATTGAGAGAAAAAAATAAATATAACTATGAACTACTTTGTTTTTCGAGTGGTATATTTGCAGTAGTTCAAAATGTTGAATTATGAACTCTGAACTGAGCTAATTCATTTTTCAAACAATGAACTATACATGGATATTCACTGAACAAAAATATTTGAGTAGTTGGCATAGAAAACAGATTTTCCAATCACAGGTTAGGCTTTTTTCCTGCAGAGCACATGTAACTGTGACTCATGCGCTTTTGGTAAGGATTGCCTCAGGAGGACATCAAAATCTCAAACCCAATTGGTTAACCATGTTGGCAATGTGGACCCATTCAGTCACATGGGAACAGGTGTGCCAGTAAGTCTGCTTCACCAGCATCCAATGCTGGTTCAAAACAGCCAATGCTGGTCCACCAGCACGGGACGTTGGTCCCCCAAGATTCCATGCCGGGCCACTGACATACCATACTTGTCCACAAGCATCACGGACTGATCCACCAACATCCTGTGCTGGTCCAACAGTATGTCCACCAAGATTCCATGTCAGTCCACTGACATTCCAAACTTGTCCACAACCATCCCATGCTGGCCTACTAACATCCTATGCTGGTCCAACAGTAACAGCTCAGTCTTCTGGGATAGAGATCACACTCACAACAACTTGGGCAATCTCTAGCTGTTGTCAATCAGAAATCCCTTCACTATTATCTCTCCTATTAGATGTGACGAAATGTTGTCACAGTGTGCTGCCGGCAAAATTTACCTTTTCTCAAGGTCAGGTTGGGAGTCATGTAACTCATGCACTGCCAGCAAATACACAATGAATGCGTCGGTCTGTGCTAAGTAGTGTAACAAGGCCTTTAAGCTACCTCACAATCTAATTTGGTTCAAACAGCAGCTGTTACGATCCTATTTTGAGACATGATGAATTGAATATAAAGCCAAAGAGAATCAACATCACAATAAACGTAAGTGAAAGTTGTTTTAGGCCTATTTAACCATTCTCCGGACATTAAAATGAACAAATCAAGAATAGAAGCAACAACACCGCCCATTATTTTACATTTTGTTGTGATAGTGAATAAACTGACATCCCACCTTCACATATTCACAAATAGATCAGAAACTGTGAGGAAAAGTGAAGTTGTGCAAAAAGAACCTGCAAGGTGATCAGACGAACTGTACTACCCCAATATCCATTCAAATTGGATCATCCCAAAAACATGCAACATTAATTGGACACTCTAAATTGCCCCTAGGTGTGATTGTGAGTGTGGCTGTTTGTCTCTATGTGGCCTGCGATTGGCTGGCAACCAGCTCAGGGTGTACCCCGCCTCTTACCCGTTGACAGCTGGGATAGGCTCCAGCACTCCCCGCGACCCTCGTGAGGATAAGCATCAAAGAAAATGGATGGATGAATAGATGGATGAATGGATGGATGGATGGATGATTTATCCATGAACCAATGCTTAATTGAACAGCAGTTTATCAGATTAGTGATAGTCATACCTAATCCAAGACATCATGAGCTAAATCCAACTGAGAAAGTTTATCTCTTCACTCAGGGGCGGGGGAGATGTTATGCCCTACGTTCCATTTTTTGCTCGCCTAAAGGGAAAATATTGACTCTTATGATAATCAACACAACAAAGACGTCAAGCGTGCCTTTTTAATATGCCGTTGCCGTGGAAACTCCAGCTAACATATTCTGCCAAGCATATCAAAATAAGATGGAGACGCTTGCGAGGTGAAGCATCGCCTGGTGCCATATTGAAGGCAGCGACAGCTTCTGTGCAAGTGAGAATACTCAAGTGGTAGACTGAAGGCTGTGGGTGGAAAAGGGAGGGGAAGTTTGACGTTTGACCGCGCACGTAGGTCATGTGACTCGCGAAAATGCCAGCGCCCCAGAAAATTCGTAATTGTCGATAAAAATCGTCTCAAAACACTATTAAAGGAGAGAGTATTTAACATCACATTGTCAAAATAAGGTACATATTACATGACCTATTGAATACACTGTTCATGCAAAGCACTGGATTTGTCCTTTAAAGTTGCAAAATGTTAGTGCTTTGAAAGGCTCGGGTTGACGTCAGGGCTTCAGAGAAACAAAACTGCATCAAATCAAACTTTATGAGTGAATGCTAACCAGCGAAAACCAAAGGATTACGGTAAAGTCATAACTTTAAAGCCTCGTCAGAAGAGAGAAACAGCAGAATATTCAAAGGTATGTGGAGTTTGGCAGTTTATCTTTTTGGGGGGGAAAGTGACAGTTAATGCATGCTTCCGTCTTTAATCCAGCTTTTAAAAGCCATCGTCACTTCTGTTCCACGTGATTATCTTGTGGTCAGCCAGGACCGCAGCACTTGGCTCTGTACCAATATGCTGTTATGAATCAATCAAAAGAATAATCTTCAATATGAGTCAAGGGAGAAGAAATTGTTGACGAGTGCGCATGGTGAATTATGTACACCGCTGCATGTGACCGAAAGTTTACCCTTGGCGTGAGTCTCAAAGAACAGCCTGACCCAAAGCTGTATTGATGGAGCGATTGCTTGTCTACCTCTACAGCTGCTAGATAACCTCGTTTAAACTGAGGAGTCTGAGGTAATGCAGATTTCTCCTGTCATAATATGATACTCGTATACAACGTGGTTCCATTATTGTAAACCCCTCCAAGGCAAACAATTTGACAACGGCCTGTTCAAACGCTGGGCCAATTGAGCGTTGAATGTTTCCGTTTCAAAAAGCAAAACGGAGAACGTCTGGAGAACATCCGATGAGAGTCCCGTTCCCAAAATGCACACCAGATCCACCGAGATGGGAGGAGATGATTAGATGAAGAGACTGGGTGATGCATGAGTGGACAGATGGATGGACTGTGGATCTAATTTGCCCCCTTCCAGACTTGGCCTCCACAAACTCAGAGGCCGAGACGTACTGCTGCCTTTGGCACGCAAGAACATCAAAGGGATTCACACAATAAGCAAAACCAGACGTCTACCGATACTCTTGACTTTTATACTCGGACAAATCCAGAGGTGTTGACACACAACTTGCTGGGTGGCACAATTCATGAGCTTTGTCAAATCAGAAACAGACACTTTGAAGGCAAAGCTTGGACGCTCTTAGACATCTGCGTTACATTTTTTGGAAGCTACCCTCCTTTATTTCTTTTTTGATTTGTTTACACTCCCAGCATGACTGCAGAGGAGTGCACACAACACAGCGGAAACTTACTTCATACAGCCTAACAAGTTTGAATGACCCTGAAATTTGGAGTTCAACAAGCATTTTAGTGAAAAAGATGTATTTCAATAATGATACACACTAAATCCGAACTGGCTCGCAAATTGCCCGTCTCACATTTACCTACTTGTAAATTTTGCCATCGAACATTACTCATATTGTTTGCTGAAAATCCCACCAAGCCTTCTCTTTAAATTTTAACGAATATCAAAAGTGTCTTTGGATAACATGCAAGATTCCCCTCACAATAAAATATGGCATAAATAGTTCAATCCACAGAAGAACTATCATCTTTAACAACATCAGATGACATAAATGGTACAGAAAAAGCAACACATGACAAGACAGATACGCATAAAGTGCTTTGTATTAATTTAGTAAATGAGATAATATTTATTACTGCCCAATTGGAGAAAATTGAAAGTATATAGTAACATGTAATAACTAACCAACTAACTAATAAACTAAATAAATGAAAAAGTCATCTGAAAATAACAGTCATCACAAAAGTGCTGAGTTTGACCCAGTATGTCATATTTATGTGATGGCAAATACGTAATTAACGGCGCACCCAATTCATGTTAAATAACACATTTTTCCCAGTGCCCTGCGATTGGCGGGCAACCAGTTCAGGGTGTACCCCGCCACCTGCCCATTGACAGCTGGGATAGGCTCCAGCATTCCTGCGACCCTTGTGAGGATTGGTGGAAAATGGATGGCTTGATGGATTTTTCCTTTGAAATTTAAGTAAACTACACAGTCCACACTGCAGCATATAAAAATATAAACAGGGCCTATCATGATTAGGGAGTAAATTTGTAAGTCAATTGAGACAAGATTTCTACGTATATATATATATATTTTTTTTTTTTAATTGATACAGAATATGCGTATGGTGGCGTGCCTTGTGATTTTTGTAATGTCAAATATGAATATGATGAACTGCAGCTCAATCAAGGTTTGGGAAATACACTTGCAATCTAGAATATTTCTAAGACAATACAAACGGAATGCACTGGTTTTAGTGGAAGTCAGCTGGTCACGTTTTAACTAGCAGTACTGCAAAAAAAACAAAAAAAAAAAACGTGTTGCTTCACTCGCACACAATGCACAGCATGCACAGTCCTCCTGATGTCTGCGGGGCGCCCACGCCTGCCCCCTCTGCCACACCCGCGATGAGAAAACACATCATCTTCAATGGTCTCATGACGTGGTCATTCTCGGCTTCAAAGGCAGAAGTGACGCGATTGAGAAAGAAATGAGGCGTCTCGGAATGATGATGGAGATGGAGGATAGGAGCGATGCTACGATAAGAAACGTGCACCTGCTGACAGCTTCTGCACGCCGGGCCTAATATGCATTAAATATAATGATGCTCTTCCTACATCTACACAAATGCGCCGTGATGCACAGAAGTGTGGGCGCATTAAACGTGTCAACGCCTTCTGTCCTTTTACAAGGAAGACAAAGCGGTGCATTTGTACGGCCTGGTTCCTTCCGGGACGCGGCTGGCCCGAAAATGTCATTTGCAGGCGGCCAAAGGCGGCGTGCACCTGTTCAGCTAGCGCACAACACAAATGCGGTCGAGTGGCAAGTCGTACCTGCGGTGGAGCCACGTTCGGGTGTCGGAGGCGTCACTGTCAGTTCCGGATGCGCAACATGGAGGTGGCGGAGAGGATGCGGAGCGCCGCCCCGCACAGCGTCTTCCTCTGCCCCGGGAGATGCAGCCCTGCAGGCGGGGACAGCCAGCAACTACGGGTTTCGCGGAACCACGGAGGAGAGGAGTAAGGGGGTGGGGGGATCTGAACATCTTACGTGATATGCGTGAGCGCCACTCAGCATTTCACGCGCACGTCACGACGTAAAAACCTTTCCTTTATTTCCCTTTTTTTTTTAGCTGTCTAATTTTACATTTTGCCCAAAACCTGGAAACGGAAACGTGTAGGAATTAGTAATAAAAAAAAATGCACATAACTTTAAAAATGCCTTTTGGATTTGAAAGTTAAATGTCAATCATCATGTCATCTAAAAACAATTACAAATAGTTTTTCTGTATAAATAGTTGTATTTATTCAACGAACATGCTTTCATAATAGTTCTTTTTAACTTAATGAATTACTTGATACATATTCAGCAACGTTTCACATGCTATAAGATTGTCCACAACAAAACTGTATATCACCAAGTGTATATTTTCATTTTGGACATCATAAGTGAGATTTCAACCCATGTATAACTAGTGTATGATTGCTGAAACTAAATCTGAATGAATAATCCATTTATTAATTTCAGAGCCACTTATCCTCACAAGGGTTGCAGTAGTGGTGCAGCCCATGCCAGCTATCTTCAGTCGAGAGGCGACGTACACCTTGAACTGGTCCCCAACCAATGACAGGGCAAACAAGCAACCATTTGCACTCACATTCACACCTACGGGTAATATTGAATTTTTAATCAAAGGACCATGCATGTTTTTGGGACGTGGGAGAAAACCCCCGCAGGCACTGGGAGAACATGCAAACTCCACATAAGGGGGGTAGGGATTTGCACCCCGGTCCTCAGAACTGGGAGGCAGACGCTCCAACCAATCTTCACTGTGCCGTCTAAATAAATAACATATTGCATAAATGTTGAAGAATCAAATGAATTAAACATATGCCCTTGCATGCACTATTCGTTTTAATGTGAAATGAGCATATGTTGTGACTCTTCCACAGCTAATCAGTCCAAAATCAAACCCAAACCCAATTTAAATTTTCCTAACAATCAGGCATTGTGTGCAGTTATACAGTAAGCCACGCTTGGCTTAAAACAAGTCAAATATCCTCAATTAAGCATATAATTCATTCATTTTCATTCTTCTTCTGTACTGCTTTTCCTCACTATGTTGCCGGGCGTGTTAGAGCCTATCCCAGATGACTAGGTGAGAGGTGGGCTATACCCAGAACTGGTCGCCAGCCAATCACAGGGCACATATAAACCATTCGGACCAACAGGTAATTTAGTCTTCGTCCGGGTCCTCAGAACTGTGACTAGTCGTTCACCGTGCCGCCTCCAGTTTTTTCAAATACTGTACATGCAAATATCAGATTTAAAGATTTAAACCGTGATTTAAAGGCTTACTCTAGGTAAGGGGTGTCAAACTCATTTTTGTCGCGGGCCACATTGCAATTACGGCTGTTAACGGGCACGAGGCAGGGGACACCCTGAACGGGTTGCCAGCCAATTGCAGGGTACAGAGAGACAAACAGTCGCACTCACAATCACACCTGGGGTCAATTTAGAGTGTCCAATTAATGTTACATGTTTTTGGGATGTGGGAGGAAACCGGAGTGCCAGGAGGAAACCCACGCAGGCACGGAGAGAACATACAAACTCCACACAGGGATTGAACCCGGGACCTCAGAACTGTGAGGGCAACGCTTTCCAGCTGATTCAGCATGCCATCCCTAAACCAGCCAGCTTCAGGCTAAAGGCAGACTACACCCAGAACTGGTCACCAGTTGGTCGCAGGGCAGGTACCAATGCCATCACCGAGCGGGAATCGATCCCACGCTGCCCGCACCAAAGTCAGGCGCGTGTACCACTACACCATGAGTGACGCTATGTTGTGTTCACATCAGGTCTGAACATTTGCCTGTTCTGACTCATTTTGGAGGGAGGCCTGAGAATCTCCAGAGGTTTCCAGTAAGACCAGAAATAGTGATTATGTTTCTGTTGAGGTCTGAAGAGGCTAAATTAGCAACAGGGCCAAACTCGTGTTTACGACTTTGTGTCAGCAAGCCTCGCAGTAGTAAGTAATGAGTACTTGGTCATTTGCGTGAGACAGACAACTGGATGATTTCCACAAAGCTCTAAATAGAAGGTGACAATTTACAATGGTTCCTGATCCTGGCGTATTATAAACTCGTTATTAAGACATGTTGGAAATGTTAAAGAAAGACAATATTGTTTTGGCAGTGTTACCTTTTTAAGTCACTACACTGTCATGTGTGCAGCTAGTGTGACGTGAGAGTGTGAACACAAGGGAAGCTTACCGGTATATTCTTATTGCTTACGTTGCCTTAAAAAGTACGGGACATGTTTTGAGCCATGCTCGCATATACAGTGGCTGAGACGAGTATTAAACATGTCTCCATTTTTCTCATTAAAATATCTTTCCAATGGTGATATTGACATGAACATTTCTCCAGATGCTTGGAACATCCATAGATATAAAGAAAGTAGAACAAATAAGAAATGTAAGTTTTAGGTAATAAACACGGGGACGAAGCATTGAACATGGCAACTGGTTTTCATTCAATTCTTTGTACAAAAGTCAATAATGTAAATATTAAGAGTACCCTTTGCTGAAAGGCAGCCCCCCCACCATCATGTTCCCACTTCCGGATTTCACCTCACTGTTGGTTTGGTGTTTTTTTTTTAAGGTGGTGTGCAGTGCCATTTCTCCCCTGAACATGGTGTGCATTATGGCATCCAAAGTTCCATTTTGTTCTCATCCGACCAGACGATATTCTCCCAGTACTTAACCAGCTTTTCCAAGTGTTGTTCAGCAAACTTGAAAAGGGCTTTGACATGCTTTTAGTTCAGCGATAGCGACTTGAAGTACCTGCTAATTCCTAATTCCTTGGCTATTAGACAACTCTTCTTATTATTCTTTGTCAGCAATTTTGCAAGGACATGATCGAGGCAAATTTATGGTGGTATGATGGCTTTCCATTTATGGCCCTAACCGTGCTGACTGGAATATTTCAGAAACTTAGATTTGTGCCTGTAATCAATTTCTTTGATTATTGATGGATTTTCAGTGTTGTCTTGCCTTTCTGTGCCTTTTTGCACCTCCCTTTCTTCATGTGTACAATACTTGAGGTGAATATCATGGGGCGCCCAGCAAGACAAAGAACCGACGCACATGATTGGCTGAAAAGGAAAAAAGAGCCAGCCATCAATGATCCAATTATTCCATTCCAATTGAAAATTTTGGGGGTGAGCTGAAATCTGTCATTGGGCAAAAGAACCCTGTAAACTTACAAATTCCAAAAGAAGACTTGGAGAAAAGACCACTTGAGAACTGCCAAAATCTTATACAGTACTCTACATGCATCCAAGAAATGTAGGCCTGTGTGCCAAAGGTGTGCAAACAAATGTTAAGGTGGGCCAGTACTGCTGCACATACTGTTTTCTGATTTGTGTGCGTGTGTGCGTGTGTGTGTGAGTGTGTCTGTGTGAAAACAAAATATCTGGGTTTTAAAAAAGGTCTTTGTGAAGTTGTTTAAGACCTTTATTTAACAGTTTGATGAAATAAGTGATCCATTTCTGAAGATTATACAAAAAATAAATCTGTGCCAAAAATGGTGAGCAGAACTGAAGTTTTTACTCTGTTGTACTATATTAGTGTAGAATATTCTGCTTGCCGTGGTACTAAGAGAAAATGAACAGAGGAAGTGTTTCACTTTTGGCCAACGTATGATGAAGGAAAGATCATGTGGTCCCTGCTCAAGTGAGCAAATTCTCCCAATGTTCTGCCTTTTCTTGCTTCTGCAAAAAGGTTCAAAAGGTACTTTTTGTTACTCCATGGTGGGACCTTTTGTTGTGATTCAAATTTTTTTTTTTTAATCTTCTTCAGTGACTCGGTCGATTCTTCAGAGTGAATAAACTCCAGGGTGCAATGTATTAAAAATGAAAACTGCAAACATGGAAAAGTTTTTTTTTTTTTTTTTTTTCCATGAGTAACGCAAAAATGTGTGTCCTCCAACTCAGCTGTTGGATGAACTCCCAGCAATGACAAGTTCGCAACACCGATGACTGGCCTGTGTCTCACATCATTTGTTTCGGTGTACTGTGGTGATTTATCTATTTTCAAGTCATTTGATGTGTTTTGTGTTTGGAATGAATTTGATCAGATGACTGTTTGAAAATCCCATAGGAGGATAAAAAATAAAATCCATTGTATAATTATTCAATTTCATAGCTTTATTCCTCCTCATTTTTCAGTGAAGCATCTCAAGGCCTGAGCAATCATCTGGGAAAGTTTGAGGTCAAATCACATCCTGTTCATGCATCAGTGGGTGTGGGTGACGGATCCAAAATGATTTAATTGCCATATTGGTAATCTTTTCGGAATGTAACTCAACGTTACTGCGGTGCGTTTGTATTCATTAGCCTCGTGTGTATTGACGAGCTCGTGAGGCATTCGTATTGCTACACTTCAATGATTCATTATTATATCAATGAACGGTTGCCAGAACATACATGAAGACAGAAGTGGGACCAATTTTGGAAAGATTTGTCCACATGGTGGCAGTCACACGGCATCCATTCATTGGTGGAAACATTCACTTGTCTCCTGCCATTGGATGCATAAAAGGCTCTTCTTCCTGTGAGGATGTTGTTGTGTTTGTCGTGCCAACTATTTCTGGGATTTATGATCAAAATGCAAGTGTAAAAGCAGAAGCGGAATGTGCATAAAATTAAGTGTGCCCTTTTATGGTCTCACAGCATTGCCTTCGTTCCATCCATCAATTGTATAGATATATAGCCTACTCGTTCTATCTACTTTTGCATGCCATCAATACCTCGGTGAAATCAAACTAATATAGTACAATTCAAAAAACTTTGAGTTGAGTCAAGTAACACCTAAGTGAACATATTACTTCCGGTATGTAAAGTTGTCTTCATATATATATATTTTTTTTTTCAAATGACAATGTTTTTTCCAAATGACTGAACAGGGACCATCTTATTATTTTTTTCATTATTGGTTTGTGTTTTGGTCAATAATTTTGCTTTTCTTGGATGCCTAAATAGCTTCATTTGAATCCTGTTAAAGATGAAACATTTAGAAATTCTGGCATGCGAATCAAACTTATGAGCACCGCTGTTTACTTTTTTCTCAATTACTAAATAAAAGTATTAATGGCTGCAATTATTAAATGAGACCAAGTAAATAAAAAGTCTTCAACTACACTCCTTCGATTGAGAAAAATGAAATCAAGGTAACATTTGTTTCATCTTTTTAGTTTGATTATCTTACATAACAGTCACAAGCAATTTTCTATATTTTAATTTCATACAGTGCATTTTACAGTTGAAGAGTTTAAGAGGTTCAATTTCTTCCCCCCTTCTATTCAACTGTCCAACTTTTTTTTTCCTTTTTTTTTTGCACTGGGATAGACCTGAGCTCTCGCTCTGTCCTGCCAGGATTTTTATCTCCCTTCAGATTTTGAGTGGGGTGGCTGTTTTTGTCCCCCATAAAAATTGTATGCAGATTCTCAGTCATCCAGGTCATAGTAGTCTGCAAAGGTTGAATTGAGATAACTCACGTAGGCCAGTACCTTCTCTTTGACTCCCATCATGCACCGGAACAAAGGGTAAGATTGGGCTAATTACTGTAAAACCTTTGAGTAGAAAGCAGAGAAAATTAATTTAGTCTGCGTGGTAAAGTTCTTTTGCACCTTAAATGGGAATACATCACAAATCAGACAAAACAACTGTTCTCATCATTAACTATAGTATATTTATCCCACTCATTTAAAAATAGAGATGACTTTTCTCAACATTTAGATTTTTACCAGGAAGATTTTGACTGATTGTATTTTGCTTTTTTTTCACATCATTTAGCCCAAGTGCTACCAATCTTGGTCAGTCAAAAAGCATTTACATACTGGACCACGATGAAACTAAAGTCTGTTACACTGCCTCTTCAAGGAGGGATCACATCTGTCTTTCTTCGGCCTCCATCTTCTGGATTAATCGCACCGAAACAGAAGGTGGCAACAGAGATATTCTGGGAATCTTCTGCTTTCATTGGTTGGAACAGAGGCAGCATGAGGCTTGTGTGAATGACAAATTCAAGACAGGCTTGTGATGTTTCGCTCTCGACACGCAGAGAAAATTGTGATTTGGGCTCACTTGTGCCAACATCCTGCCTTTGCTAGGTTCTGAGTAAAAAGATGGAAAGCCGGCTAATTGTTTCACCTTCTGTTGTGGACCTAATTTGGCATTCTAAAAAATGTTTTCAACCATGAGGTTGACGCTTATGAGTCATGTCTGACAAGTCTTGCATGTAAGAAAAGATGATAAACCCCCGGTGGAATGCATTAATAATGAAAAGGGCAAACATGGAAAGCTTTTTGTATCTTGCATTAGTCATGGCAAAACAGGTGCCCTGAGGCACTTTCTTCAATTCACCTGTTGGATGAGCTCCCAACATTCACCCTGTTGCGCTGACAAGTTGACAATGCCATTGACTGACTTGTGTCTCAGATTACTTCAGTTAACTCGAGCATTTTATCTACTCTGGAGGTCACGCCAGTTTATTTGTTGGATAGTTCTGTATTTCTTGCTTTAAACGTGTTTGGAGTCCATTTGAGATGTTGACGATTTGTATTGAACTCCTCACATCATGACATAAAAATTGGCTGTGTGTCGATTCAGTTGGATAACTTTGTTATAGCACCTTCCAATGACCCATTGCCTTTTATCCTTAATTGGATTGTATCAGTGGTCAAAAGCTACTTCAAGTATGTATTTACCCACATTTTTTTTGTGAACTGTCTTGTGGCATTAAAAGATTGAAAACAACTCAAAACAAGTTGCCACGTAGCTGAAGATGAGTCCAATTGTAATCAGCTGCAGCTAATCAATAGACATTTTTTTTCTTATCTGGGGGGTGAACTTGACGTGCTAGAAAAAAAATGACTGAAATTTTGGAATAAGCATGTCAATTTTAGTTTTTACTAGTATAAAAATCTGTATCAGGAAACTGTTTGAATTTTTTTTCTTAGAGACAGCACAAATGCATACACCTTATTTCTAGTCTTGCTGAAATCAGTTCATTTTTCGGGCCTGGCTCTGTCTAATGCAAGTAAGTGAGCCATCTCAATTTTCATGACGTATTTCACCAGCAGCTGTTTTCCAAACAGCAGGAAGAATCTTGCCTGCGAGTATGCCTGTAACACGAAGCTGGATTTGCCGAGTGCGCGCCTCCCAGCGGGCATTTGGCCGTCTCCTCTTTCATGTCGCTTCATGGGCTGGTTTTTGTCATCTCACCACCATGGCTGTACTCGAATGTTTCAAGTATTTCGAGTAGAAAAAAAATGCTCAAGAATTTTTTTGTTATTTTTGTTTTTCATCTTAGGGGTTCAGTTTATTTAACGCATTCACTGCCAGACCTCCCAGTTTGATATATTTGCTATGTGCAGCAGCTGCCCGTTAATGGGAAGAAAAAGTTCAATGTGAAGCAGACAGACGAGCACGACGTGGTTAGCGGAGTGGAGCGTACGCGTTTTGATTCAAGGAGCATGAAAGAAAATGGCGACTACGCAGTAGTTTGCAAGCCACCATTAATTTCAGCAAAAGAAAAAGGAAAAGATGGTGACGGCATCAGAAAGATGGATCCGAAAAAAAATCTCAGCAAGACAGACAATTCGATGCAAACGCCAAGATGAACGTTGTACAAATCACTCATTTCCATAGAGAAAAACAATTGGACTATTCCTTACTTTTTTCTTGTGTATTCATAATTGCTCTTTAATTAAGCAAAACTACAATTTACCCGAAAACCCCATTATTCGATAAAGATTTGGGTGAATACTCATATACTAAAATATTCGATAGGGCCAGCCCTACTCAGAACTGAGTGTGAGCTGGGGTGTCCTGTTTGGTTCTACTTGCAGAAAAACAGCTCAGAGTGTGGAAAAAAAAAATTGAGCACCGGTAAACAGATTAAATGCATTTTCGCTTGCGGAGGCGGCAGTGTGCTGTAGTACTCTGTGGCATAGACCCATTATGTGTGTGTGTGTGTGTGTGTGTGTGTGTGTGTGGTGTGTGTGTGTGTGTGTGTGTGTGTGTGTGTGTGCGTGTGTGTGAGATGGGGTGGAGGCGCTCCAAATGGGGGTTTTAGCTTCTGGCGCTAGGACCACCACTGCGCATACCCACTTAAATGCGGAATTCAAGTGTTTTGCTTTTTCACCGAGATACTGAGAATAAATCAAGAATCACGTGACACTTTTATAGGTTTATAGTTTTCAGGCCAGTGTGCTCACGTGAATGAACAAAATGCCTTGAAGAGCAGACCACAACCCCAATAGACAATAATAACATTTGCCAATCAGGTTTGGGCGTGTTTCATGGGCAAGCAATGCTGTTGTGATCAAATCAAATCTGCGTGTTTATCGTGATCTTCCCTGGTTTCTTTAAATATTCCAGTTCTTTTGTACGAAAGGCGGATTACACTCCAAAATGCTCAGCAGTCAGTCACAGAGCACCTATTGACACAGACAACCATTCACACCATCACTGAGTCGGAACTGAACCTGTGCTGCTTGTGCCAAAGTCAGGCAACTGTAACACTATGCCATCAGTGAATCCTTTGTTGTGTTTTTGGGCCTTTCCAATTATTACAAATTAACCCTTATTACATTTTATGAGTAATTTGGACATGGTGATAAAACATTTATCTCACACTAACCAAAACAGTAGCTCTTTGTTTGTGGTTTTGAGGTGAATGTTGCATATCTTTTTTTCATAAATACATGCATTTACCGTGATTGTCGTGGTTCTTTACACGAGTGACATGTTTTCAGAACCAAAGAGTAAGAAGTCACACAAATTTCTGCGTACAATTGTATGGATACAGTCACAATTGCTGGCACAATTTGTATTTTTAGATGCACTTGCTTCTTTTGTGGTGTCAATTGTCATGAGTTATATTGGATCTAGTTTTTGAGGCCTTAGGACTATTTTGGAGTTTTTTGTTTGTTTTTATTAAGCAAAGAGCTTTGTTTTTGCGATGATGCAATGCATGTTTTCATCTATCAATCCATTTTCTATACCATTCATCCTCATAAGGATCTCGTGCAAGATGGAACATACCCTGACTGAGTTTGAGCTACAGGCAGGTTACACCCTGGACTGGTTGGCAGCCAGTGAGTTTTGATCACAACCAATTTAACACACTCTTTGACCAAAGAAAAGGAAAGTTAAAAAGTTTGATCCAGAACCAGAATTAAACTTTCTTCTGCTGATTCTGTTTAGGATCATGGATTCCATCCCACCTAATAAAATGAAGAATACACCCTGAAGTGGTCATTAGTCTCTCATGTTTTTATCAAGAATACTGACAGAAGAGCATTTACTAATATCGGAACAAATCTCATAGCAACTCCAAAAAAAGTCAGTAAATGGAATCATAGTATTCAAAATTCATGGAAATAAAACAAAGCATCAGAGTGGGAAGGGATACTGTAATGTGAATATAACCCATGAGTCTGAGGTATATGTTATCATCAGTCAATTAACAAATAGAAACTGAGAAATATCAACATTTTAGCATACGGTTGTATTAACCATTAAACTAGCACACAAACTTACAAGTGTGTTTTATTATGAAGGATAAGTTCAGACAGCACCCAGTTTTTTGATCTAACAAGATTAAGTACATCAAGTTCTCCTGTATCCCTTATAGCCTTTGTAAAACGTTGTGCAAGGGATTGCAAATTACTCACAATTAGTTATCTACGTCAAAACTTCAACCGCAGAAATGCTTTCCTAATTGGAGTCCCACAATAGGATGAAATCACAGGAAAAAAAAGTGCAGTAATATTAAAATGTTTGTACTCGTTTGTTTGTGTTGCAGCTGTGGGATTCACACTTATCTGAACAGGCTTGTCTGTGGTCTTCGTAACACGCCTGCAGGGCCACACCAACAGTGCATGTAGCATCACATTGACTGCATGATGTGCTTGTCAATAACTGAAATACTCCCAAAGAATGTGAATTAATTTATTTGCCTTGTCCTCTGGCAACTTGTGCTCTGCAACATGTCAGCTAACTATGGGGCTGACACGTTCACGACTGACTCACACCTTGCACCTTGTGTCCTTTCATTATCAGATTAAAGCGATTGGAAGATAGGGAATGTTTCTAATAGTTTGCTTTTTTTTTTTTTTGCTTACTTTTAAAACAATTCGGTCATAGGTTGATAAAATTCCACAATTAGTCATAGTATATCTGGCAATATAACTGAATAAGTGGCTCAGAAAACGGATGGAAGAATGCAGCAAAGGCAAATAATCAATTAGAAACTGCCTCACAGTTCTGCCCGCCTGTGTGGAGTTTGCATGTTCTCACCGTGGCAGCATGGCACGCCAGTTTCCTCCCACGTCCCAAAATATCCATTCATAGGAAACTCTAAATCTCCCCTACGTGTGATTGTGAGTGGGACTGTTGTCTGTCAGTTCAGAGTGTACCTTGCCTCTGGCCTGTAGACAGCTAGTATAGACGACCCTTGTGAGGATAAACGGACCAGAAAATTATGCATTTAGTTATGATTATTGCTGCAGCAATAGTCATACATGCTACTAACAGTGGTTTATTTGCTCGAACCCAAAAATTCAAGTCAAGTCAGAAGGCTAGGAACACTCTTAAAGCCAAGGGAGGTTCCGAAAACAGCCAAGTGAAATTATCATGGGACTCCTATATAGTTTCTTTTCCTCCAAAAAGTGATATGTTAAAATGATTTTTTTTTTTCTGCCACCATAATACATTTTTATTTGAAATGTAGACATTCCGTTTGAAGAGAGGGAAGTATGCAATATGATTTATTTTAGCAGTGATATTTATTGGACCTATTTTTTCATGTCCTTTATGGGACGAATGGAATATAATTGCAGCGATGTATGCTTTAAGGGTGTTAGAATCATTATTCCATGTCTGTGTGGTGTCCATTCACCCGACTCACTAGTTCACCACTGAACAGGGATACTGTTACAATATCTTGAAACAATTCAGCAGAGGAGAGAGTGTGGTGGGGGCACACAGAGATCTGAAGAGCTTCCCAGTTATCCTGATCCATGGGTCTGTGCACCACAGTTTGTTATTTTATGCCGAGACAATGCCAGGACGATAGAGACACATTTCTTTTCACAAAATTGCAACTATTGTGACATCTCTACATGAGAATAATCTTTTTTTTTCTTAAATGCGTGTCATGGAATGTTGCATGTTTTGCTAAACTAGAGATCAAAGAAAACTGATTAATATACTGTATAACATTTGTCCCATATTGCTTCTGCTGACGAAAACTCCACAAGGAGGTGAACAATTATCACACAAATATTTTTTTTGCAGACCCCAACATCCATACCCACAGCCCCTGCACATGATGCAAGACACTGCCACTGAGTATGTGCTACTGTATACAGACAGTATACAGAAGACAAAGACATGTATGTAAACTATTCACAATTTGGGGTTTTGTGGTTTACGTTTCAAATGACTGAAGAATCCCAGCAATCCACGCCTCAAGGTATAGATGGATATCCTGACATACACACAGACAGACAGACAAAAAAAAAACATTACTCCAAATGAAGACATAGGTAAATATAACTCAACCCACATATAATAATAATGATAATAATAATACCAATAAGTCACTGATGTAGTGGTGCACTTGCATGATTCTGGTGCTGGCAGTGTGGGTTCAGTTCCCATTCAATGGCAGTGAAAACGTGAGTTTGAGTGGTTGTTTGTTTATATGTGCCCTTTGATTGGCTGGCAACCAGGGTGTAACCCACCTACCTCCCAAAGATAGCTGGGAGAAACTCCAGCCCTCCTGCGACCCTCGTGAGGAGAAGCGTAAAAGGAAGATGAATTAATGAATAATAATACAGTAATGGGTTTGAAGTGCTGGAGGGCAGGCAAAACGTAGAGTATCCAAGTGTAGGGAAGCAAGGAGAAAAGACAGAAGTCTTAAAAAAAAAAAAAATTAATTCCAAATCAAAGACAAACAAGGATCACGGAAAAAGCTATCTAAAAAAAAAAAAAAAACTCCCACAACTGATAAAGTAACAGACAAAAAAAAAAAACACTTAAATAACTGAAAACTGGAAACTAAGACAATGACTTGTGAAACTAAAGGTGACTATGACGTCTTCTAGACAATGAACTGACAAAAACTAATGGAAACCAGCAAATTAAATACAAACACATTGACGGGACAAAAAGGAACACGTGGACAAGACACAAGCAGCTGGTTGATACAAGGTAGAAGTTTGACAAGAACAGGTGGACACAGCAACTAAAAGAGCACACATGGCATAAAAACGTGAAAAAAACATGAAACAACACACACATGTACAGTGAAGAAAATGAGTATTTGAACACCCTGTTAAATTGCAGGTTCTCCCACGTAGAAATCATGGAGGGGTCTGAAATTTTCATCATTGGTGCATGTCCATTGTGAGAGGTATAATCTAAAAAGAAAAATCCAGAAATCACAATGTATGATTTTTTTAACAATTTATTTGTGTCAAACAGCTGCAAATAAGTATTTGAAAACCTGGGAAAAACAATGTTAATATTTGGTACAGTAGCCTTTGTTTGCAATTACAGATGTCAAACGTTTCCAGTAGTTGTTTGTAGTTTTTTCCTGTAGTTTGCACACACTGGTGGAGGGGTTTTGCCCCACTCCTCCACACAGATCTTCTCTAGATCAGACAGGGATCTGGGCTGTTATTGAGAAACAATTGTAGCTGATAGACAGGTGTTCATATACTTATTTGCAGCTGTATCACACGAATAAATCATTAAAAAAATCATAGATTGTGATTTCTGAATTTTTCTTTTTAGATTATCCCTCTCCACGCACCTACGATGAAAATTTCAGACCCCTCCATGTTTTCTAAGTGGGAGAAGTTGCAATATAGCAGGGTGTTCAAATACTTATTTTCTTCACTGTACAATCCAAACAAATACACAGAATATGCATATTTTTGTAATCAAACGATTGTTTCTTTTTGAGGTGCAGGACGACATCAGTCTTGACTTGGGGAGGTGGCCCATCTATCCATCTGCTCAGGGGTTGCTTAGCTTTATTTACTACATCAGTGCATTCCTTCTTGCACTTATTCACATACACCAGATTGCTTTTGGGTGCATGGAGTTTCTGGTTTTTGGGATGTACTTTGTTAAAGCGTGTCACCAGGTGTGAAGCATACAGCAATGCTGTCCAACTCTCTAAACCAGACCTCATAGATACAGAATAAGAACTGTATTCTGTCTGTAGAACAGCTGAATCAACAACAGAAATAATCCCAAGGATTTTCTACACCATGTCTATGAATCTTTGTAAGTGTTTACATTTTCAAATGATCACTTTAAGAACATTCCTAGGAAATTGCAGTAGTCCATCCCTAGGGAGCTATTTTTTAGAACAGACCCTAACTCTACGCCTGTGGTCCTTGGAGACAACGCGCTGCTGCAGATGCATCGATGGACAACAGACAAATAATTATAGTGATGGTCAACATTATTAGAACACCATCACTGATTGGTCATGATCTCACTCAATGTGTGCATAATTCATAACATGCAACTGCAAGAGCACCTCAGGGAAAGTTCATTGTTACTTTAGTTAAATTTTCTTTTTTAGTCTTTATTAAGGCCAAACGTTGAATTGAGGTGAAATTCGACTATGTGGCTCAAATGGATTTTGTGGAAGTGCGTTTTAGAAGGATTGAAATTTTTTAAATTTTAACTGACCTCTGAATTTTATTACAATCTATGTCTGAAAAAAGTAAAATCATTTTTGTTTAGATTTTGTTTACACAGGTTCATTGAAAACAGGTCTTTTAAAACTATCCTCGTTGGTAAACCTTTATTTTAGCATTGTTATCTTGTAAATGGCAGTCATTGTAATAAAGTTAAAAGTCATAGAAATAGCCAGAGATGTGAATATCAGAGTAGGCTACAGACAAAAATCTTGCCATACCTTCCTAACCAGCACTTGGGTCGGCCAGGGCAAAATGTTTAAGTGCGGGTGAATACGTTTGTCGTAATCATTTGCAGTAATCAGCGCAAAGTTTTGTGGAAGAAACAAGATTCCAGGGATGAATGTTAAAGATCACCACACCATCAATCTGCCTAATTGTCTTTAGTGAGGAAGTTGGAATGCTCCAGATGCTACCACGGTAGCTCTAACTCAAACTCTTGGATTCAGCAGGGGTGCGTTCACTCCCTACAATGCTGAAATATGACACATACTCAGGCAGCAGTATGGCCTGGGAAATTACATTTATTTTCATTGTGCAAAAACATACAATATTCCTGCTCTTGGGCTTTTGCCATTTGGAGCAGTATGCTACAACAGCCTTTCAGAGCACCGCTGCTTGCTACCATACCGCTTTAACCTTCTTAAAAGGCATGATTTAAGTCAACACCGTCTCTATACTTCATATATCTGGTAAAAACGGCAACAACAGCAGCAACTTTAGTAATTTTTCACTCAACATGAATATGGCTAGGTACTGTATTGTTTTTGTCATTTTTGTTTTTACTTGTTCAGCTGCACCTGTATTTATTTTAAATGATGGAAACTTTTAGGTGTTTAAAAAAAAAGACATTACTGCAGCCAACAATAGTGATTTACACATTATTTTAGAGACGGGCTTTAGCCCAACTCCCGAATGCACATCATTCACATTCTATCATGACAGGTCATTCATCCTGCATATCAAGACAATGGAGCAGTCAAAGTTGGCATAAGGCACGTAGTTTTTGGGTTTTATGACAACCAGGCATACTTGCTTGACTTGTGGGTGCTTAAAAAATGTGCAGCAGATTTTTTTGAATAGTATGTAATAGCAGCAGGTTCAACAACAAACACTTTATCTCAAAGGAGGGTTTTTCAGTTTACAGCAGATGGGGTTTTTCACTATGATTAAAAGAAAGTAAAACTGAATTTACTTACCCTATACAGTATCCGCATCTTGATACCCCCCCCCCTCGACCTCCCCCCCAATGGCACATTTATTTCTACAGCGCCAACAAAGAGCTAAAAGATGACGTTGTATTTCAACAAAAATATACTGTATAGTTAAATGATAACATTATGTAGTCAATGTCATGCATCTTTTAAAAAATAATAATAAAAGCAATATTTACACAATGGTTTAAAGTCTCTGTAATGAATATCAAATGTAAATTTGGACACAGAACTGTCATTTTCTCAGTTTTGGTTGGGTTGGGTTGTTTTTGGTTTTCCTGTGTTCCGTATCGTGTGTGCTGATTTTGTCGGTTGTGTCCACCTGTTGATGTTTGCCCCCCCTCCCTTATGTTGACCAATCAGCTCCCTCCAGCCACTTGTTTCTTATCTGGGTGTTTCTCATTGTTGCGTTTGTTTCTGGGTATTTAACGCCCTGTTTTCCATTGCCGTTGCCACGGGCTGCTTGTTGCTTTGTCACTCATTGTGTTTTTGAAAGTCATGTCAAGTTGTAGTTTAGGTTTAAGTCATGCTTTGTTACTCTGAGCATTTTTGGTAGTTACTTTACGCTGTTTTTTTTAGAATTAAAGATTTTTGAGATGCCTTGCCTTCCTCCTTCCCTGCATTTGGGTCCTCCACGCCTTGCCGTGCCTTCATCACTCTTCACTACTCCCGATCGTGACAACAGCAGAAATGAGGGTTGTTAATGCCTGCCAAATTTTAATAAATAAAAAGACTGACCTCCTCCCAGCTGTCTGATGTTGTGGTCATGAGAGCCAAAGGTTCAATAACGTGCGGCTGTGTTTTTTTTTTTTTTTTATAAACAGTTAACTTTGCCTCCCTTGTCTGTTATGTGGACCCACACATGAAAAAAAATAATAAAACGTGGGGGGGATGACTTATTAGGAAATGCTGATGCCGACCCATGTGTTAGCTATAATCATCGGTTTTCAATCATGTGTGGGTCCACATAACAGAGGTGTGTGGGGCTAGCAAGACCGGTGTCCAAGTTATCTGGAATGACAACACTCAGTACTTATATAGTGGAGGAGTGATGACTCATGCCAGAAAGCCTACATGTTTGGTACCGTGCCTTGGTTTTAGCCCCAAAATACAGACAACTGAAATACTGAAAAAGAGTTTACCGCTATGGGTTCTATTTTAGTCGACACCGCAATTTGATTTTGCAAACGCTACATGGTAGATCTTGATTTCCATGTACGCCCAAGGCTCACTACACATTTTACAATCCGCGCCAAGCTGGGCATATTCACGCAGTGAGGGTGTGTCATTGGAAATGTGCCTGTCGGAGGGACAGTTTGGTGGCACAAAGTCGGTCTAAACTTACGCCTGCTCAGACCACGTCTAACTGTCATCGCAGGCCAGACTACCGATCTGATGCGCTTTTAGTTAACTTGATTGGGACACCGACAGGCAGCTCTTCAGGCAGGCGTATTTCAGTTAGCAACAGTTTTTCACCAGCTCTTTCTAATTATCCACTATCATTATCGCTACAGTATAGCCAGAAAAATGACTATTCTCCCCTTGTTGCACAATTACGCATCGTCCTCTTCTGTACAGAGGTGTGAGTGTGTTGAATGAAGTGTAGGCTCCGCCCACTTTTGGATCACATCTCGAGCACACAGTTGGGCCACCCGCTGTGCTGGATTTACGACACTCACAAAAAAAGCACCAAGATCCTAACAATTCAACCATCCATCCATTATCTTAGCTGCTTATCCTCACGAGGGTCGGGAGTGGACTGGAGGCAATCCCATCTGTTAATGGGCAGGAGGCAGGGTACACGCTGAACTGGGTGCCGGCCAATCGCAGGCCACGTGGAGACAAACAGTTGCACTCACAATCACACCTAAGGGCAATTCAGAGTGTCCAATTAATATTGCATGTTTTTGAGATGTGGGAGGAAACCCACGCAGGCACGGGAGAACATGCAAACTCCACACAGGGAAGCCAGGATTGAACCTTCATCCTTCAACGCTTTACAGCTGCGCCACCCATCCTAACAATTCACAACTGAATTTTTCTCTCTTTACCCGTTTTCAACACCAACATATTTCAAACGTATTCAACGTATGAAATAAACTTAAATCATTTCACATTGTCATTGAAAATCTAAAATTATAACCATGTGAAATCATTTTGTTACAAACTTGATTCTGGCGTTATACATACCATTATTAACCAAGAGACCATGTTAGCCAATTAGTCAATTTGTAGAAGAGGCTCAATAACAACAATCGGGGCCTACCAAAGCGATGAATAATAAAGTGTTTGACTTGATCATCATGTAAACAAAAAAGAACAAAAACAGCAAAACATTTTTTTTAACTAACTGCAAATGGAAACATACAACAACGAGAAAAAAAGGAAACACTCTGGCTTGCTGCGTACACAAGAGCCTCTGAAAGGTTTTCACAAAGGATGATTTCCAATGAGATAAGATACAGATGCCGTGTTTTTTATTGCGTCAACCCAAACTGGAAAAAGGAAAACAATATTGTCTAGGGAAATAATTAACACAGATGCACCCCTTAGTCCCTTTTCAATTAATGTCTAATGTATGAGGTCAAATGAAGCCCAACTTGAACAACAAACTGTAAGCCGTGGTCGGGGCTATGAACCTGGCTGGATGTGCAGAAATATTTCCCAGGACTGACTGTGGGAATGAGAATGGATGATATTATTGATATTCTCTACTCAGGCCTTAGACTGAAGCTCCGGGGAAGAGCTTTGTTAGACTTAGCGTGACATTCCAAGGAAGATGGGTTATACAGTTGTTGAGCTTCAAAGGATGCAGTCAGCCTCACACCCTTTCTTAGCAGGAAAAACATGTGTGGGGCTTGACGTTAACCTTGTGTTGTAAAAATTGGCAGGATATTAAAAAAAACAACAAATATATCCTGTATGAAGCTACAAAGAAATTCATTTTCATCCTGCCAAATTTAAGATTTGCTTTTTTTTTTTCCCAAAAACTCAAATAGTAATTAATGGCAATTATTGTGTTGGATTTGTTCCCCTGTTTTGCCAGTTGCATTGTTGATGTAATCTTTCAATTCAAAGTGGTAGTAACAACATAATTATCTCAAAATTATGCAACAAAGGGGAAATTCTCCAGATCACAGCTGTGGGTGGTTGTCACTGCATGCAGACACAACAAGATCAGTTCATGTCATGTTTCTGGTCGCAGACTTTTCCTAAGTAAAATGAAAATAATACAGTGGTGATTTGACTTCCGAGTGCGTTGTATTTTATATCAGTGCTTTGCATACAAGTTGTTGTTTTTTTTTTTGTCAAAGTCAAAATCTAGGGAAAAACCTATGCAGGCACAGGGAGAACATGCAAACTCAACACAGGCGAGGCTGGGAGTTGAACCTCGGTCCTCTTTTCTATTCTATTCTATTCTATTCTATTCTATTCTATTCTATTAGCCATACAGTACTAGGTATTTGCATGGCCACCAAAATAATGACACTCCTAATTCAAGGTACCACTGTGTCAAATGGCTATTAGGTCGTACAACTCGTGATACTGTACTTGCATTTAGAAGAAAAATATGACCTTAAAGTAACGCAGAACAACTGGGTTTTAATCGCTGTCGGGACTTCAGCGGACCTCACTCGTCCACGGTGCAGCAGGCATCAAAGGACGAACTCTGCATGTGTGTTTGGGTTTTTCATGACAGCGTACCTCACTCGGCCTCAGCGCAGCAGGCATCAAAGGATTAACTGTTGATGTGTGTTTGGCTTTTTCATGAACCTTTTGGAAAAACTTATTTTAAACTCAGGAGCATCATTAAAAAAAAGGGTGTTCAGAGAACAAGGACGTGATATAAAGAAAAGAACTTTTCAAGCGCTATTATTGCAACAAGTATGTGTCATGACTTGCAAAGAGAAGTGTTTTCAGAGCAGTTAATACATTACCATGCTTACACGTTTCAATTCAGGATATTAAAAGTTAAAAGTGACACAGCTTCACATTTGGCCTTCACCACATCAAGACAGAGGGTCCTATTTTCATGCCTTAGCTAAAGCCAGCACGGTAGAGGCAGAACTGTGCAGCACTGTTGGATGGGACCAGTGTTGGTCATTTTGCAGTTGATGTTGTTGCTGTGGATGTTTACAGCCAACTTCATCAACCACCAATCAACGCGGCTTCTCTAATTCCCTTTAATTGTGGCTCACCACACATGCAGAGATAGTCTTGACATGGGGGCGCGCACACAACGAAGTTTTGAAGCCAGCAAAATACGATTACAAGGAAATGATGTAAAGTTGGCGTGGGCTCATGGTGTGTGATATGCACACTTGGAGACGGACCCCCACCCCAAATTATTCGGGCCTCCAAACCCTCACAGCTGTGTTGGCCACTTGGATGTTTTGAAAAAAAAAAAAAAAAAAAAAATTAATGTTGACAGAGTCACGGATGGGCTTATGGCCATGCTACCTTGAGAACGCCCAATCTCGTCAGATCTCGGAAGCTAAGCAGGTTTGGCCCTGGTTAGTACTTGGATGGGAGACCGGCTGGGAATATCAGGTGCTGTAAGCTTCTCTCCACAGCTAAAATGCAGATGGGTTGCATCTGCAAGAGCATCCGACGTAAAACTGTGCCAAACAAATATGCGTTCATCTGAGATGACATGCTGTGGCGACACCAAATGGGACAAGCCGAAAGGAAAAGACGAAGAAGAGTGACTGATGGTGTTGTGGTAAATTTACCTGCCTTCAGTGCAGGCAGTATGGGTTCAGTCTCCGTTCTATGAGTGTGAGTGTGAATCATTGTCTGTTTCTACATCTCCCATTTGATTGACTGCTGAACAGTCCAGGGTGTACTCTGCCTTTCGCCCAAAGTTATCTGGGATAGGTTCCAAACCCACGTTATCCTGAACAGGATACTATACGTGGCATTGCAAATGAATGGATGAAATGAAAATATCCATCCATCCATTACCCTAGCCACTTATCCTCACAAGGGTCACGGGTGGACAACATCCTGAACTGGTCGCCAGTCAGTTGCAAGGCAGATATCAACACCATCAATGAGCGGGAATCGATCGATCGATGTCGTGTACCACCACACCATCAGTGATGAATGACAATATAAGTTCGCTGTGAGGGTTTTCTCCGGGTACTCCAGTTTCATTCCCACAACCTGAAAAATGGATGGTACATTATTTGAAAACTCTAAATTGCTCATCTTTGGTAATATGAGTGCAGATGGTGTGCAGATTATATGTGCCCTGTGATTGGCTCGCGGCCAGTTCAGGGTGTGCCCCACCGCTCACCACAGGGTCAGACAGAGTCAGCTGGGATAGGTTGCAGCATGCTCACGACCCCAGTGAGGATAAGCAGTATGGAAATTGATGGACGGATAGTTTAGACTAGCATGAGAATTGTTTATGGCTGCAAGTGTAGGCATGTTAGGGAGTTCACCAAACTAAAGAATGTAATCTGAGAATGGAAAGGAGGCAGAAGGAGGTTAAAGGCCAGTAGCTGACAAAAAAAACAAAAAACAAAAACAATCATAGACAACAAAACACCTGACTAGCCAGCTGTTCTGGTCATAGAACCTTCCCAAGTGAAGGTACTCTTTTATCTTACAGACAGGAAGATAAAATCATACCTCACTGAGCTTGATTTGTAATTTTATTGTTTTTTCTGTCTGGGAATTCTTCATAATAAATGATAAGTAAATAAAGTCAAATTTGGCATGACATACTGATTAGTTTGGCCTGGATTCCCTGCAGCGTTTCAAAAGCCGAGCAGCCTTGTCATTACTCTATGGATCACACTCTTTTTTTGGTCGATGCACACCAAATCCACCATACTTAGATGATATTCCATGGTGTAGCCACCTCCAAAATACAATATTTAGACAAATGTGAATGGTCTTTGCACTGATCTTTTACTGTACAATTGTCTTGTTCATTAATAAATCTCTGTATGTAAATATGTCATTGATTTGTATATTTTGATAAAGTCTAACTCTCGTTGACGTGGAACACTGCGTTAAGATGAGGTGAAATAGGTAATTTATCCACCTTGGTGCAGTTATAGTACAGCTAGCAGGGATTAATGTTGAGATGTTATTTACATAGAATCAAGACCTGATTCATCAGATCTTTGTGATTATGATTTCATACTGAGAAAAAAAAAAGTCCAGTGCTCGATTTGATCATGTACACCAGTTGCACTTAATTAAAATGTGGCAAGCAAATGTAATTTTCTCTTCTTCTGAAAAAAAATAACAGAAGAATAGTTTAACATTTAACATAATTGGGTTTAATAGTTAGTTTAACCCATTTTTATCATGTCCAACTTATGTTTGTGTTCGAAATAAATAAATTCAAAAGACTTGTTTTTCAGTGTTTTCGGGGAGGGAGTATTCCTAGATCTACTTGGGTGAAATAAACGAGAATTCAGTACTTAATCAGCAAGAAATGTGTCCAAATTCATCATCCTGTTTACCATACCATATTTGATAGTTGGTGAAAAGTGGACGTGGACTGCCTTTCAGTTCTGAGGACTGGGGTTGAAATCCCAGCTCCGCATATGTGGAGTTTGCATGTCCTCCCCGTGCATGCGTGGGTTTTCTCCCGGCACTCCAATTTCTTCCCACATCCCAAAGGTATGCATGGTAGGTTAATTGAAAAGTCTAACTTGCCCATAGATATGAGTGCGACTGAAGTGTGAGAGGATTTGGCAGTATGGAGGAGGTTAGGGAGACCTGACAGGGGAAAGTTTCTGATGACCGTACCAATCAAAATGACTTTGGTGGTGTCGATTTTATGTGGTACAGTGGAGGGAACCAGCGCAGTTACTCTAGTTGGATTTGGTGCACAGAGGTGGTTCTGATGATACAAAAGATTGACTGAGTTAAAAACAACCTTTAAATTGTGGACTAGCTTACAAGACAGATCAAATTGAAGAGAGTTGCGGAAGCGAAGATGGCAGTAACAAGGTTACAGTGCTTGATAGCAGCAGTTTGAAATACCGATGGATGGGCAAAGGTGATTCATGTTTGTTCATGTAAGTAAACAGCTGAGTGATGTCATTTATTTCAAAAGTTAACTTTTCAAAAGTGACTCTTAATCAGAGTAAATTGAGAAACAGACAAGTTGCCCAATGTAACTGAAAAACTTTGGGCATGGGCGGATGTGGTACCTTTAAGAAAGATTTGTTTTGTCACTCTGAAGTTTTAGAAACTTGCAGGAGAATCATTGTTTAAGTTCAGAGGGCCAGGCAACAGGCGAGGCAGTTGGAAGAGGGGTGGTGGGTTTTGCAGAGGTGGAGTTGGTTGTCATTAATACTGTATAATGTAGAGAGTCAAGAAGCTTCAGGATAGAGCCCTGGGGTACACCCGAGTGAATGGGGACAGGTGGGATTTGAATGATTTATGTGGGATGAAATGAGTGTTAGTAAAGAGTAGTGGGTGTGGAACATTAACCAGTCAGGGCTATGTGTGATAATAAAAGTGAGGAGTTTCAAGTGAAATACTGCAACTGTGTTGTCATTTACGTTCTGGATGTAACTGCTTTTTGCACATCAAATTACAACTTTGAGTGAGAGTAATAGTTTCACATTTTGCATCACAGTGAGACCTTTTTTTTTTTCCACTTTAAATGAATTAGAACATGTTTTAGGTTTTCTTTCTGATCCAAGTTGAGGGACACACAAAAAAAGCAACAGTCAACAACTGGTTTATTTCCTCCATTTTCTTTTTGCATTACACTGAATGCTTTCCCAAATGTTACGATAGAACCTTGAAAAGATATTTGTAAATTATTATAAATACACAACACTGTAACCCCAGTATAAGCTTCAGGACCCACTAAAATTTCACAGAGTGCTCCTTTCCTCTGTCCAGTAGAGTACAGTATGACAAAATTATTTTAACCATCACAAACATCGATAGAACATAAAGACTTGTCTTCACTAAGGAATGTCAAAAATAAATAAGCAAATATTGTTTGCTTGGTATTTGTCAAGGGGCTATTTAGAAAAGTGGGTGAGACATACAGGTAGTAGTAAGGCACAGAAGAGGAAGCGCTTAATTTTTGGTCATCAGGGGAGAGGAATTCTTGCCCCAGAGGCTGAAGGTTTTTCTTTTAGCGTCTGGGACAAGAGGCAAGACACTTGACTTTTCACTGTATGCTAGCTTTTGTTGTTGATGTTTTGTTTTTGTTTTTTTTACCTCTGTGAATTAGCTCCATACTCATAATTTAAAAAGTCTAGAGAACCACAATCTGTTGAAGCCTTGGGCAACACATTTTTTCACAAGCTTCAGAGTAAGATTGTATCTCAACCGAGGTGTCGGGATTTATTAATAATGCCCTCCAGTAAATCAACACACATTGCACATACAAGCTCTCACTGGTGTTTTTCCATGTTTTTCTCATTATCAAAAACTCCATCCTAAAATTTCAACTTATCGAAGTATGTTGTCACTTTCCCATCAATGGCAGTCAATCTCATCCTTATTTACCATAGTTAATGAAACTATGTACACTGTATATATAAATCATACAAAATTTTGGAAAGGGGAAAGGCCTTTCAGTGATCTTGTGAGTGTTTTTTTTTTTTTTTTTTGATGGTGGTTGTTTCTTCCTGGCCGAATTGAAGATCCAAGTACATTTTAGTTGTCATGCACAATCAGGTAAAATAAAATCACATTTATCTGGGGTGAACGTTAGTGTTACAGAGCAGAACAGAGCATGTTTTATATAATTAATATACATATACTTATATTATTTCTGTAAAATAATGTACAAAATGAGTCATTAATTTTATCAGTAAAGGTAGTATCAGAAAACACAGAGATTATAAGAATGATATCCAATTATTTTTGTGTTCTGAATTTGTGCCTTGATTCAGAACTTTCATCAGTGTCACCCATAGTTTACTGAAAGCACAATACAGCTCACGTAATTGGTTTGAACACAGGTGTCAAACTCAAGTCCGGGGGCCCAGATCCGGCCCGCCGCATGATTTTATGTGGAGCGCGTAGGCAAATCATTTGTATCAATTTCCGTGATTTTTTTGGTTAAAATCTGAACCAAAATTTCCAATTGTTATATCATACATGATGACCTTGGGATATTGCAAGTATTTTTGTGTTAGCAATTATCAACAAGAGTTGAAAAACCCATTACCCTTGATTTCTGATTCCAAAACTAGTTCATTTATATCATGTGTAAATATGATAAGCCATTTAAGGATTTTTATGGATTCACAGTCATATTACCCCTCTGAGGAAAACCATAAATACAATATGGCCCCCGACAAAAATGAGTTTGACACCCCTGTCTTCGACAAAAAAAGTCAACTCTCGTCCACAATATGATAGCAAATATTGTATGACGACAAAGAGGGTGTCGGCTCAAGCATGGCATAAGCTCATGTGATATTTTCAAGGTGAAAGAAATCCTTATGCTGCTCAGGAGGGAACAGAAAAGAGAATAGCCTTCAGAGATGTATATCAAATTTGCTGAAGTGTTCTTAAAACCACTCGGCCTGATAGAACTTGCTCCCAGAGTTATGATGCTCAGGAATGTCGACAGTGTCAATCTCCAAAGTTCCTTCCTTGAAGGGGAGTGTACCTGTGGAGGCAAGTGTGCCAAAGAGAATGATGGGGCTGAAGACGAAGGATGGATCTACTCCTTGAAGAAAACAGCTGGAGATGCAGAGGCATCCAACCGTCAGCCAGGCCCCGGGACTCTGTGAAGACTTGGTTTTGCCCAAGTCTGCAGGGAACTTTAACGGGAAAACAGAAAATTTAATTAATGGGAAAAAAATTCGGTTGGCTAACCAATAAGTTAAACATCTCTGTGGACAGAAAAAGCATTGATGTAAGACAAAATGAGGTTACTTAAAAAACTGAAGGAATGTGTGATTACTCTGTCGTTAAAGAGAAACAATTAACATCCAATTGTGACAAATTGATACAACACCTCAATTGTAATGAATTCATCTGGAGACAGTACTAAATATAACTGTGTCATCTACAGAAGCTATGATAGTCAAAGCTAAAGTTCTGGAAAATTTGACCCGAGGGTAGTTTATACAGGCTGAACAGGAGAGATCCAAGAACTGAGCAGTGAGAGACCCTATGGGTCATTGCCATTTGTTGAGATTGAGCACTTCCAATGGTTACAAAGTAGCTCCTTCCCTCCTTGTAGGACCTGTTTCATTTATTCCAATCCACACTTCCAACCTGTTCAGCAGTATATTATGATCCACTGTATTGAAAAGCCACATTGAGATCAAACAAAACCAAAATTGACTACTTTCCTCTGAGTCATTATTCAGCCTTATATCATTGAGCAAAGGGAGTTCTCGGGTTAAGACTGTCTCAACCTAAAACTTTTCGACTTTATGACGCTCGAGTCTTGTCCGCCGTTATGGCCCCAGCATCATCGTATTTCTGCTTAGCTCATGCATATTGCCTATCTGTGTTTGTGTCCCGGGAGTTTATTTGCCCTTTTTGCATATTATGGCTTAAAAGAAGAAAGCTGGGATTTTTTTTTCGCAATACTGGTCCAGCCGAAAGAAAAGCAATGACCATGGAAATGAAGCTTAATATCGTTTTTTAAAAATTGGAGAAAGGATTAACACCAACGGATATGACGGACATAAAGACTTTGGCCTCAGTCGGACGAGCGTGGCAATTATTATTAAGGACAAAGCCCGTATTTTAGCGCATGTGAAGGGCTTTGTCCCTATGAGGGATACAGTGAAGCAACTTTTTTTGTAAAGGAAAAAAAATGACGTTCTTCGATCGTTGCTAAGATGGAATAGGGTTAGGGTCAAGGTAGGCTTAATATCAGCCTAATGTTCATTAAGGGAAAAGGCACGGTGTATTTTCCTAACTTTGAAAGAGCAGGAAGGCAAGGATGCTCAAAAGGAATTTACCACAAGCAACGGCTACCTGCACTTGCTTCCTTAGCAATAGCTGAGTCCAACCTCCCTTCATTCTTCACCATCCCAGCCTCCCTTCCCAAGTAGTAAGTGAAGCATCTTATATGTTTTACTTTCATGTATGTTAGTTTTTTATACGAAGTACACATACCCACCCATTTTCCGAGCCGCTTATCCTGACGAGGGTCGCGGCAATGCTGAAGCCAATCCCAACGCATCTGTAACCCCATCTTGTGTCTCTAATTTGATGTACAATAAGCCACGTTGTCTGACAAATATCAGTCAGAAAGTGTAACTTACATGGTGTCAATCACTTTTGAGTGCTTGCAGACACACCCTGCGGTATCGCAATTTTTTTTTAAATTGATAGCATTTAGCATAAATGTAACACTCCATAATGAATAAGATACTTGTTTGGTGTAACAGGGATCCAAGGACATTGCATTGTAAAGTTTAATGGTTTGTGACGGAATTACCAATCCTCTTTTGAATCAAACAAGCAAATTTCAGATTATCATTGTTTTAAATAATGAGATATTGGATTTTTGCTGCAAGAGGATCAAAGTGGATGCTCAATATAAAGTTCCTGTGATGGCTAGTTTCTAATCACAGAAGCACAGAGTATTCACATTGTTACTGGAAATTGCTATGATGAATTAAAACGTTATATCCATCAATTATCTGAGCTGCTTATCCTCAAAAGTATCGCAAGAGTCCTGGAGTCCATCCTAGCTAACATCGGACAGGAGGTGGGTTACACCCTGAGCTGGTTGCATGGCACGTAGTCGCACTTATAATCACATCTAAGGGCAAGGTAGAGTCTCCAATTAATGCATATTTTGGGGATGTGGGAGGAAACCGGAATGCCCGGAAAAAACCCATGCAGGTCCAGGGAGAACACGCAAACTCCACACAGGTGGGTCTGGGATTTGAATGCCAGTCCTCAGAACTGTGAGGCAGATGCTCCAAGAAGTTGTTCACTGTGACGCTGACCAACATTATAACCCTCTAATAATTTCTTCATTGCAGAAAAATCTGACTGATGTAATTCTGTAATACTATATTATCTTTCTTACATTTAATGGGCACATGTGGAGTTAGCAAAATTAGTCAACAACCGTATGATAGGAATGTTGTCATAAGGTAAATAGCGAGACTCTTTCCAGAGCAGTTACAAAGTTTCTTGACTTCTTTTAAAGAAATTAACATGATAGTTACATTTTTGTTTTGTTTTGTTTGTTTAGAAGGTCATTACTATTCAAAAAATGTATCCAGGTCTATTGCATTGGTATCGTTCTTGACCACAGTTGGCTTTCAAAGTATTTGTGTTGCAATAAATCGTGCATGTTGGCGCATGTGAGTGCTGGAAAAACATTTTCCTTTGAGCACATCCAAACGAATCCCTGCTGTCAGACCTTAAATACATATTTACTTTCAATGTATGTGAAGATATGGATTTTGAATGGATGAATGAAATCATTGTCAGTTAGTTGGGCTCAGTGTCATGTCTAATGTTGTGAGATCTATCAGTCAGTTCCAGTTGTGACATCCAATTGACTTTTACAGTCCATACTATGGCAGGTTTGGCGAAACATCTCCATAATGACAACACAGAGTGAAAAAGAAATGTGGAACTGACCTCGGCTGACAAAACTGATGGCAGTCAGGGTCTGCATCAAGAGAAGCACATATGCAGCGCTGAGTGTCTCTCTTCTCCTGTTCGCCCAGTCGTCCAACAGCAGCACGTCGGATTCGCTGGGCTCCTTGGTAACTTGACATTCCATAGGGTACCGTACGTCTGCAGGTTAACACAAAAGACAGGTTCTTTTGTTCAATGACTGTGAAACGTGCCAAAACAAATGTCTTCGTATTTGATGGCATATCATGAGATAAATGACAGAGCATGTCAATGAACCACACATGATAAAGACTGCATAGAGATTTATAGATTACTACACACATACAGTATGCTAACATATGCTTTAAGATAAGTGTCTGGTAGACCTCAGAAATGTAAAACTTAAAGAAGAAGTCCAGAACATCTCTAGAAATCAAAGTTGAAATACCGGTGAATAAAACTTGGACTGAACAGATAAAGAAAACAATACAACATCCATGCGCTCACGTCACAGTGTTTGAATTCCTTCTTTCATTTATTAACTTCAATCCAGATGAAGACAGGTTAAGATACACAATGAATCCATGAATATACAACAGGAGGAGTCTCCTCTTTCCTGTCTTCCCGCAATCATGTGGCACTCATGAACTTACCTTACAAGCATGACTGACAAGGGAGGCACCTTTTATGTCAACTGGACAAAAGCTATAGGATTCATCATCGTTGTATTTCAGTCTAAAATCATTCTACCTTTTTACTTTACTTAATTTGTCCTGTGACATCTAACTGAAAATCTTTTTTTTCCCCAAATTATTGTTCCTCACTAAAATGAATTGAAATGCCAATAATCGATTCTTTTGCTTTTCCTTTCGATTTGTCCAGTTCGGGGTAGCCACAATGTCAGGGTATCTCCTGTATACTCTCATGTCTTCAGTCACTACATCTCTCAATGTTAGATCTCTCGGATCTTCCTATAGCTACTTTGCCTGGCAGTTACATCCTCATCATCCTTCAACCAGTACTATACTGTTGCTCACGTATACTCACTTTCTCTTCTCTGGGTCTGTCCAAACCATTGAAGTCTGGTCTCTCTAACTTTGTCTCCAAACATCTAACTTTGGCTGTCCCTCTAACAACCTAATTTCTAATTCTTTGCCCTTCAACGTAGCAGAGACTCTTCTGTCACATAACACACCTGACACGTTCCTCTGCGCGTTCCAACTTGTCTGGACCAGTTTCTTCACTTTCTGACCATTTTCATCATTCCTCTGGACTGTTGACAGCGAGTATTTGAAGTCTTTTACCCTGGCTATCGCTTCTCCCTGTAGGCTCACTCTTCCCCCTCCACCAATCTCATTCATGCTAATTTAATCCGTCATACTTCAGCTAAGCTTCATTCCTTTCCTTTCCAGTGCATGACTCCATCTCTTCACCTCCTCCTTAGTTTCACTGCAGATCACGATGTTACTTGCAAACATCACAATTCATGGGGATTCCAGTCTCACGTCATCTGTCAGCCTAGCCACTATCATTGCAAACGTGGAAGGGGGTGAACACTAAACTTAATAGATTTGCCCTTCATCCTAGCAGAGAGTCACTTCTGTCCTATAACACACCTGACCAGGGGCATAGCACCAGACTACTACTACTACTACCATACAGCACCTTCAAAGTGGGCCTCTTTGAAAATAGTTTGTTAACATGCAGGACAAATGGGTGGTGGTAGTAACTGATGGACTTTACCTTGGTCAAAATGGGTGGGACTTCAGAGGCTTTCCAGACAGCCACAGCGCCCCAAAGGGTAAGGAGTCTGGGACACCCGTCCCCGACCTCTATCACACCTACAGCACACCTCACCACTGTTCTCCTGCCCTCGTTCATTTCCTGTACTATTCTAATATAGTTCTCTTTCACTCCATATTTGCACATGCAGTATCACAGTTCCTCTCAGGGTATCCTGTCCTTCCTCTTATCATACAATGGCACAATGCATCTTATGTCTTTGTCTGTAGTTCTTCATCAACACCCTCAAGCCAAATAATGTGTTTGTGGTACTCTTACAAGGCATGAAACTATACTGTTGCTCACGTATACTCACTTTTCTCTTGAGTCTATTCCCCATTATTTCCCAGAACTTCATTGTGTGACTCATTCGTTTTATTCCTCTTAACCTCCAACAATACTGCACATCACCCTTGTTCGTAAAAATGGGCACCACCACACTTTTACACGATTGCTCATGAATCGTCTCACCCACTAGAATTCTGCTCAATAGCATGATCGAAATCGATACAGCCACCTTCCCTGGATACTGTACTTCTATACCTCCACAGGTACAATATATTGCCAAAGGTATGCGCTCACTTGACTTGACTCACTTATGAATTTAAGTGACTTCCGATTGCTAATCTATAGGGTTCAATATGTCAGTCCAACCTTTACTGCTATAACAGCTTCAACCCTTCAGAAAAGGATTTCCACCAGGTTAAGGAGTGTATGTCTGGCATATCTGCCCATTCATCCAGTTGTGCGTTATGTTTTTGACAATTTTCCATGTGTGAAGTCACACACTAATGTTGGACGAAAAACCCTAGCTTTCACTCACAACTTTAATTTATCCCAAAGATGTTCTATTGGGTTGAAGACAGGACTCTGTCCAGGCTAGTCAAGTTCATACACACGAAAATCTCACGCATCTCTCACACAAAAGGGAAATCTAGAGTCTTCTATTAAGGTTTTTGGGATCTGGGAGGAAACCGGAGTGCCCGAAGCAAACCCACACAGGCAGAAGGAAAACATGCAATCACCACACAGTCGGGGCCGGGATTTGAACCTCGGTTCTCAGAACTGTGAGGCCAATGCTCTAACCAGATGATCCACCTTACCGCTGGACTGATGTCATATTAAACCCTACTGATTAAGAACGTCATGTCACTTCAGATCATGTCTGAGTTAAGGCAAGTGAGTGAATATGTTTGGCAATGTCGTGTACAGTATATAAAAAAATAACTGCCTTTGCATTTTCACCCTCTTCAGTGCATTTTAACTTCCCTTTTACTCACCATTCCTACTTCTTTATCCACCACACTTCTCTTCTACTCATCCTCATCTCTTATTTCACTCATTTATCAAGTATTGATTGTATTCTTTCCTTCTATCTACCACACTAGTGGTACCATTCAACAGATTTCCAACTCCTCCTCCTTTAATTACCCTACCCTGCTGCACACTCTTCACATCTCTCTCTCTCTGTCTGGCCAACTTGTATCGATCTTTCTCTCCTTCTTTACTGTCCAGTAGAGCATAACATTTTATATGCCCAGTTTGGCCTTTCCCATCTTTACCTTCACCCTCCCTTGCGTCTCTCTGTCTCCTCTCACTGTCCCAATTCTTAGCTCAACCCTCTCCTACTTTTCTTTTATGCCCTTCAAGGTTCGACCACCAAGTCCCCTTCTCCCCTTCCCGACTAGAAGACACACCCAGCTCTCTCCTGAGAATCCTGAATGTCCTGAGAACACCCCAAAAGCAAAAGATGTACCCTTAACATAACATCTTGTATATCTAGACATCTATTTTTGATGATCGCAGAGTTGTTGTCTTTGTCTGAGCTATATATGCAAGCCAAGCAAGAGCTTTGTGGTTTAGCATTGAGGTGAAAAGAAAAACCTATCATGCATTCTCTTTTGGCTGCATCAGTCGAATTCAAAATGAGACACCCACTTGAACTTTTGGACTAAGTTTTTTTATATTCAAAATGTTGTGTCCCCGCACACTGGATTTAGAAGCACAAGGGGTGTTGTACATTACACACACATTAGACGTACTTAAATAAGTAAAACCCCAACACCATAACTCCAAATTTTAATATTTGCAGCTTCCTAACATCATTTACTGTGGATTATAAAAGTTGTCTGCTGGTAGAAAATTAGGAATGCCTGCAGCATGATTCAGTGCCTTGAGGTAGGAAAATAAATTTGGAATTTTTATTTATTCTCATTCTTAACCAAGCTAGAAAACAGGTTGAATGTCTACAGCCTACAAGAGAAAGACAATAAATCCTACTTAATGACAATGTAGGACCCAATGTTTGCAACCTTGCAGCTCCCTCACAAACAAATTCATTACAAAACAACATTTTCATTCCCGGTGGTTTAGTTTTCCCCTCCCTGTGTGTGTTTGTGTGCATTTGGGTTCCAGATTGAGGAATTTGAAAAAAAATGCAGGGTATCAGTGAGTATAATCACTTAGCCCATGAGCGTCGCATTTTTCTCAAATTCAAAATACGGTGATCTCTATGGGACAAAGGCCATCGTCACATGCTTTATACTACAGTATATGAATTGTGTGATCTTTTGAGAAACTCATAGGAGTTGCTACTAATTATAATGCACTGTGATTTCTCAGGGTTACTTTACTATCAATACACTGTGCCCTAAATTTAAACATGTGAAATATTGGAAACTCCAATGTTATTGTCGCAAAATGTAAAATATTAGCATTCATAAGCACATGTATGGGAACCAAAAATCCCACCGCCATCCTGCATAATATAAATAATAGGCCAACTAAAAGTGATCCACAAAGTCAGAAGAGTTGCATGTATGCTGTTGTTTCATAAAGTAATGGTGCTGAAATATGGATGACTGAGGAATGGGTGCGGGGGTCGTCACAAAACTTTAGAACCAGCCCACTATAACAATCAGATTTAAATATTGAGCAGGCAATCACATTTTCAATAGTTGGAAATTTTTTTCAAGATATCTGTAACAGAAGTGTGACTATTCAAAATGACGGCTAGAGAGCTTTGTATTTCTGTTTTGCCTCATCAAAACTGAATCATAAATATCCATAACGTCATTCCACCCAGGACAAACGTAAGCAATTCATATGTCTATACCGAGGGTTACCAACGCAGTGCCCATTGGCCACAGATCATAAATTGTTAATTGTTAAGGTGTTAAGGCTGTTAGGTGAAACACAGAACAGCTCCTGACCCCATCCCTACCCCAAGCCATTGATCTAATGTACTTTATAAAGAATCCTGATGCTGTGTTTTACAACAATACTTGACTATGTTTCTTATGTAGGTGTATGTGTGCATTCATACCTTACCAGCCTTTAAGTGAGCCAATTTTAAAATACTCTATCACACCCTCATGTTCTATTTCTGTAGCAACAGAGTCTTCCAACTATTAGTCTGTCTTTTTATGGTTAAATAAATGCGATGAAGTACTGGATACTTGTATACTGTATGTGCAGCATCAAACACCTACACAAGCTCTCCAAAAAACGCGGCCATATTGCCACTAACTCAATGTGGTGATGACAAGGCATAGCTGAAATTGCAACCCCCCTTCTTCTTTCTCTTATCCCCATATTGATTCCTGCTTTTTGTCTCACATCTCTGGAGCACAGATGTGATGTATAATGGTATGTCACGGACAACCGATGTCCATAGAGAGATAAAGAAGTGACAGCACATCTGAGAGAACCTCAACCCAGACCTCCATGCTTCCTTGCCTTAACAGGTTGGGAAGTATGGCAGCAACATTATGAAGCCCAATGTTACAGTCAATTGGATAAAAACTCTTGAAAACTATATCACTGGGTCACTATCAAGATCACTTAGATGCAAGTTAAAAGAAATGAGATCAGGATCATTCAACACAATTCAAAGCAGATAAGTAATAGACAAGTGCTGGGTCACACGGGGACTGCAGATGCTAGCTAAGGTGTCCTCGAAAAGAGGTAAGTGTTAGTTTGTGGCAGTTGTTATTACTATTCATTTTTTACACTGTAACTATTGTATAAATAATGAGTTTACAGTGGGACAATACCGCAACTGGTTAGCACATTTGTCTCACTGTTCAGTGGTCCTGGGTTCAAATCCAGACTCGCCAGTGTGAAGTTTGCATGTTCTATCCGTGCCTGCATGGGTTTTCCCCGGGTACACCAGTTTCCTCCCACATCCCAAAAACATACACAGTAGGTTAATCGAAGACTCCGAATCTGGCAGGTAGGTGTGAATGTGAGTGCGAATGGTGCTTTGTTTGTATCTGCCCTGAAATTGGCTGGCGACCAGTTCAGGGTGTTCTCCGCGAAGATAGCTGGGACTCGCTGTAGCATGCCCACAACCTTAGTGAAGATAAGCAGTAGGGAAAATGAATAATAGGTTTAGTGAGCTTTTTGCAAAAGACCAATGGCTCCGCCCATTGCTCGATAAAATGCTTCATTTCTGTGCCGTCATTTGCAGTATATTGTATTGGTCATTTATTAATTTAAAGAATTATATATAGAACTGAAAAATACAGCGATTTGTTAAAGGAGCTGGCTGGTTTAATCAGCATTGTATCATCTCCGGTAGTAGTAGCTTGGCTGAAGATGATTTGTTTCTTTTGACACAAAAAAGTAAAAAATTGTAAGTTTAAAATAGCAAGAGGCCTCTTGAGAAATGACACAAGATGATGCCAAAACAATCTATTCTTAGTGGTTTAAAAACTGTACTTGAAGTGTATTCTGCTCCCCCCCGCCACCATTATTTATCTTCCTTTTGGGGCAAAGAGTTGACTCTCACTGCCTTTTCATGACTGTTGCACTATATATTAGTATACAATGAAGACGTTCAAATATGTCAATCTGTCCTGACTTGCTAGGCAGTAAGTGGGACTTCTTAGCTGAAATAGCCCACAGCGGTCTTGGCAAAAGAAGACAGAGCACAGAAAAGGAACTCTCTTACTGAAAGATGTGATACAAAAGTGGATAAAAAGAAGGAGCAGAGGTGGAGATAAACTGCTGATCTTCTTAGCACACGCAGAGAACAACTTCTTGTAATGTTTGTAATCAAATGGTATCAGCCTCTTCCAATTTAGGTGTTGTTTCAAAGTTATTTTCAAGCTTGGGATAGCTGTGGCTGACCAAATGATTAATGTCTTAGTGGTGACCTTTTTGCCTATAAGAAAAGAAGGAGGTAACTCTTTCTATAAAATGTTCATGTAAAAACTTGATGGCCCTGATTTGTAAACAACCTGTTTGAGTTCTGATGAAGTCCACTGAAATTAGCTTCCAGTTGTTGTTTTTTTTTTGTTGTTTTTTTTATAAAATGGAACTTGTTAGATGCAAAACGAGTCAATTTAGCGGGGGAGGTACAACACTAAAGACCAACAAAACATTGGCATTCGAACCTTCGTTGCGCACGATAGTAGCATACCAAATAATGTAGCCCAAAGAAAAATGTCTGCATAGTTGAGCACGGTTTCCAATAGCTCGCGGCATGCTGAACTTCTTTAGACAGCAAACTAATTAGGATTGAATCAACAGCTCCTCTTCTTTTCCACACAATCAACAGATTTATTAAAAAAATCAATATATCAATAAATGAATGGTCACACCCATTCTTACTAGCGACAGATTGACCCTGGAATGGATTATTTCTTTCTCCATTACCATTTTGTTAAAGTAGGACACTTCGGTACGCCAACCAAGAACCAGGAATAGACTTTGTTTGACTCCAGAGGTTACGCCGTTTTACTCGATCTAAAGAGGCAGCCCAGTGGTTAAGCCATGCTTCCAAATCTCGAGAATCAAACAGTTTGAATCCTGTGCTGTGAGAGCTTCTTCCCACAGCTGCCATCCCTCTTCGTCTACTCGGAGCCATGAAATGTGTATTACATCCGCCAAGTGTGACGAGAAAACGTAGTACTTTAACACCTGTTAGTTAACTAGTTATGTGAGTTTGAGACTAAAGATAGCTTGACCGATAGGGGAGTTTAGTTTCTCTATTTGTCAGATGATGGGACTCTACCACTGACAATGAATATTTTTAACTGTTTTTGCCAGTATTTTTTCATGTTAATATGCTGACCACATTCTTTCCACCTTAACAGAGGACTGCACTCTATTCAGGGGCTTTTAGAAATAGTACTCCTGTGTAAGTGAAAAACAACACAGCATTTCACTCGACCACCAAAACATACAGACACTAGCGGAATAGGTGGACATATTGCAATTGATTGATACCATACTTGTCAACCAAAATGCATTTTTCCATCACCCTTTTTTGAAATACACTCATTTCAGGTTCGAACAAGGCAAAGAATTCCTTCTGCATCATCCTTCCATATGGCAGAGTTGTCTAAACCTTGCCACTATTACTGTACTTGCTGTAAAACCAACACACCCAAGAAAGATGCTTAAGGCCACAGGTTAGATTAGTTTCTCAAAACTGAATACCGTAAAAGCCTTGTGGGAACAAGAAGGAATTTTGTCAGGGAAAGACAAATTTGCTTTCATTCTTCAATCACACAACACATGCCACAATCTAGTGTCATTGAATGATGAATGGAGCGTTACTAACTGATTAGCAATCAGGAAAAAATGACTTGGCTGACTCCCTTTTAACCTCAGGTCAATATAGGCGTTAGCTATATATTTTCTGATCACATTCATATTTTTCCCTTCCAAGCAATGATGTATAGTGTTTTAATTATTTGAGGGTTTTGATTTTCATGCAAGCACAAGAATTGATGCACCTTTGCCTATTGGACCAGTTTGCCGATTTTGGGGCGAATTGAGGCTGTGTCCTTGGAGATGCGTCTGGTGGAGTGACAAGTTGGTGGCAGAAAGACGGTCAAAACTTACGCCTGCTCAGACCACATCTAACCACCAGCTTTTGGCGTTTAAATGCAGAATTTGGTGAATTCGATTCCCAACCATGTTCTGACTTACAATCATGAATGTGTGAATAGTGGGCATCAAACTCATAGAATAATTGTTAAAATCAATGAAGTGGAAATATTATTATTACTAGATGTTGGAGCAAAAGGAAGAGGAAGAGGAGGAGGAGGTAGAGTATCATCATTATTATATTTTTCATCCCATTGGCTATTGCAGCTAGGGGGCGCACATGAACGTTTGGGGGTTGGGTGGCCTCCAAGTGCCACAACAATCATTTCACAAAGATCTTGAATAAGTATTTTAACTTTAAAAAATGGGCGTGAGGGGAGAAACTGTCAATATAGTTCAGTATCGACAGTAAATTTATGTCCCCTAACAACTGAGTTACCACCGAGAAGTATAAAAGTTGTGTTGCGCGTGTACTTCAAATAATGTCTGTCACCTCTTGTGTCAAAGTATTTGATCGTTAGGTATTTCTGTTGGACTTGTCATCACTTGACAAATTACCTTTTTTGGTGCTTGGGGCTCTCTAGTGTGGTTTGCTGAAATCTTTGCCTTGCAGGCTGGATGGCTATTAATGAGCCACTAAAAGAAAATGTGTGTGCGTTCCGTAGTAAACTGTAGTCGTATACTTTAAGTGCTAAGTACCACAGTATCTTATATCTTTGTGTTGTATTCTTTTCAACCTCAAAGGCAATAATGCAGAGTCCAGCGGCTAGTGCCTTGCTGAACGGCCCCTCAAGAAGCAATCTTCTCTCTAACTTGGACCACAAACTTTTCACACCTAGCAAAAGTCCTTTGGTTAAAGATTAAATTCCATCATTCATCTAACACTTCAGGCATTGTGTCACCAAACCTGAACAGCTCTGAAACCTCAAACATTTAAGTTCAAAAACTGCTTTACCAGTTTCTCTAAGAAATGTTGCAACATGTGAAATACAATCAGCTCCCCCGTCACCAAAAACTACAAAAATCTCCATCAATCATACACAAATAGACTTCTTGCTCTCTTTCAATCAAGTAAAGCTGCATAAGTATCTTCGTTCCAGATATACTAGGTCAAGAATAAGTAACAACTATGGGCCAGCTATTTACCCAAGTAGTGTGCATGCTTTTCACTTTGGTATAAAGCAATAAGTAGTAAAAATGGGTCTGATATACGTGTTAATGTTATAATAACCAAGTATAGTAGGTGAAGGCAGCTACAAACTTTTATGCATACATCTTAATATACACTTAAACCAGTTACATCATAGTATAATTGGCGTCTGCAGGTCGTATTACTATCATGACTGTCTATGTAATTGTCAGTGTTAGCCATATCCCCTCATATACAATTTAGTTCTATTAATTCTAGTGCTTTAAAGATAACGGTATACATATTTTATGACATTAATGTATCACTATATGTTATTTATTTTTACTATAATAGTGGTATTGTGCAATTTTGTGGAATATCATTATTATCTTGATTTTCAAACAAATAATGTCATGGGAAAGTATATTCAACCACCCTTTTTTCTTACATTTCATGTTCATTTTTAATGCCTATTACAACTAAAGGTCCATTTGTTTGGAAAAATACAAGGATGCGAATAAAAATAGCTTATAAAAATTTGAAGAGTTGTAACCTGACTTTTTTTTCTTCTTCTTGACAGAAAACAAAATCAGTGTTGAAGCATGCCAAACTATGATGGACTATTTTGTTGTGTTCTTCAAGTATTGTACTTCTCATGATACCAGACATTAATATAAATGAGAAATTGAGAGGTGTGGTGGTGTGATAATTGTTTCCATGGCGGCATTCTGGTATTATGCATTATGTCATGCATTGTATATGCTCATCAGTTTGTTTTACATTTTTTTTTAACCGTAAAGATATATTTTGGGGATATGTCTTACTCGGGTGTATTGATCCAGATGATGTCCAAATGGCAGTAATAGATGCACTCTTTATCTTTGTAGGAATAGCAGGTGCAGCGCTTGGATCTGGATTTGGGCTCCGTCGTGTCAGACTTCTTGAGAGCCGCGACTCCGCCGGAGTCCGTGACACCCCCGGGGTTGACCTCTGATATGACCCAAGCATCACACCTCAACATACCTTGTAGTGCACAGGAAACACACGATATGGGATTAAGAGAAGAGCTGCGGAAAAGCGCAGCTCGTGCGACGAAAGGACCGACGTCACCCACCTTGTAAGAGAATTAAAGCAAGGATTTTGCAAAGCATGATTCTCGCCTGCGCAGGAAAAGATCCCGGTTTTGTGCCTTAAATATTCCCAAATAGAAAGAGAGCCTGGTGGCAATTCGGCGATGTGGTCATATTAATCCAACACGTGTAAAACTCCACGGATGTCCATGTGCAGATCCTGGCAACAACAACAACGACAACAACCACAAAAAAAATGAAAAAATAAAAATAAAACGAAAAAGAAAGACGTTTATTCCTCCGCTCCGTTCATATTTGTAAATGTATGTCATACATCCTACATGCAATACGCCGCGTCGCCCTGTGCTGAGTGGTCTCTGCAACAAACGCATGTGCCACAAACCCAAACTCCTCTTCTTCGTGTCGCAGATTCACGTCATGTGAAGTAAAAAGAGACTTTCTTGCCCGCCCCTAAAAATCCCAACTAAACGATCCATGGGCTTGGGATAGGCTGGGGTACACTCCCGAGACCCCTCCCCTTATCACATAAGCGTAAAGGGAGTGCTCGACTTGAGCTGCTGTTGATGCGTAGCACTGGAATCAGGGTACGTTTCCTAAATTCATAGGTTGAGCTATACCTTAATACCAATTTCCCATGGGCCCAGTAATATGTTGCAAACCAGTCCATCTTTGTAAGGGTCTTTTTCCTTTGATTGTGTTTATGTATTACCTGTGCGCCATCACAGGGTACAATCTCAGTTTTCAGGGTTTCGAACCCTCCAGGTGCATGCGGAAAACACGTTTAGTTCACGCGTATGCAACATTTACAATGTAAGTGCATGGCGGGTTAGACAAGAGGCTTCCTGCAAAAAACCCAGCTGTGCCTTCAGGCAAATATGAGGTGTTGGGTGTCTCTTTAGTTCAAGAGCAGACTCATCGTACTGCCTGGATGATGATCATAAGACAAAATGCTCTGGCGAGTGGAAGACCAATCTCAGGATTTTTGAGGATTCAGTCATTCCTGAAACATTTCCAGAACACTCTTCCAAAAATACCTTGATCGGCTTCCAATTTCAAAACAATTTTCCCATCCAACCAGAGCATACAGACAAATTTACAATCACATTCACACCCATGGTCACTTTTAGAGCACACTTTTCACTATTCATAGATCCACACAGGCGAGGTTGGATTTGAACCGGGGTGCACAGAAAACTATTTGTAAGTAGAACTTAGTCAGGCTTCAATTCTTTCATTGAACAGCAGAAATATTACTTTTGAGTTAAGTATTACTCATTCCACCAACCGAAACGCATCGCCCTGTCATGATCCTGCCGCTCCAGCCCATATATAGGACCCCAATGACGACTGGTCCTCCGCCAGATCGTTGAGGTTCATGTCCCGTTCCAGCACTCTCGTATCCCTGATCGACAACCCGTGTGTACCGACCTTCGCCTGTTCTCCGACCGATCCCGTAAGCCTGACTCCTTTGACACTTCTGCCTGCCTTGATCGTTTTCCCGTGTACCGACTCCTGCCTGCCCGCTCACCTGCTCTCTTCATCCGACGTCCCAACTACCGCTGCTGCACCTGACTGCCTGCCCGATCCCCGACCATTTAATAATAAACGTTTTTCCCCGAACTACCTTGCATCTTCCGAATCCTGCATTTGGGTCCTACCTTCGTTCCGATGGGTCATGACAGAACGATCTGGCCAAAACAGGTCCCAGCAGGAAAGGCCCGGCGTCGCCGGGACCGACGCAAGGTAGACTGTCTGCCGGAGGACCAAGTCTGTGCGATCCGGGTAAGCTCCATGGTGTCCTCCGCTTCCGTGTCATCTGCTCCGCCGGCGAGCTACGAATATGTCCCGACGTCGACCCGTCCGGCACCGCGTATTCTTCTGGACTCTGACTTTTCGGACTATGAGGAGGACCTTGATTTGTATGACCGGCTGCCTGAGTACGAATCCGACTGTCATTTCGATTACGAATCTTTGCCCGGTCTTCAATCCCGGCCAGTTTGTTTCACCTCCCCGCATTTCCAGCACCCGAGCGTCTTCACCCGGTAGTCCGAGTACACCAACCCGTTTGTGGGAACCCGCTTGGCCATCTACCTGGGACCTCCGCGTGGCGGCCAGAGGAGACGCCCCGGCCAGGCGCTCCCTTGTGCCTCCCGCTGCGCAGCAACTAAGACACCGTCCTCCCACTCCTCGCCGGCAACGGTGAAACCGGCAGGCCCACAGCTGGTGGCGGAGCTTCCAGCCCAGAGGGAGGAGGAGCCGCCAAATCACGAGGTGTTCTGCCACGAAATGCGGGTGGAGATAGAGCGGCAGAGCGCCGAATTGGCGACTCTCACGGCCCAGGTTCAGCAAGGATTGAAGAACCAGCCGACGTCGCAACTGCGACGGACTGGCTGCTGACGCAGATACACGCTGCAGTGGGAACGGACCCCCCACCTTGCCAAGCGCACATTGCAGTAGGAACAGGTCCGCCACCTCGACACGTCCACGTTGCAGTTTCGACGGACTCATTACGGACACATGCTCACGCGGCAGTTGGAACTGACCCGCTCCCAAGACACGCCCACGTGTTAGTTTCGACTGACTCTCTGCCTACTCTCGTTCACGTCGCCGTGGAAACGGATCCGTCTCCTCGCCATTCCCACGTAGCTGTGGAAACAGATCTGCCTCCTCGCCATTACCACGTCGAAGTTTTGGCTGTTCCAAGCAGAGCTCAAGTGGCAGTGGAGACAGATCTGCCGCCGCCTCACGTCGCTGTCCAGGCGGTGGTGACATTTTCGCAGCTGCTTCTCGTCCATGCCCAGGAGTACCGGTGGCGACCGGCACACGGCCGCTCCACGCTCCTGCTTCATCGGCGACCGGTCCGTGGTCGCCCCCCGTTCCTGTTCCGACGGCGACGGGCACGCCCATACGTTCCCGTCCAGGAGGTGGCGATGGTTGCGCTGGTGGCGCCTTCTCACGTTCCAGTCCAGGAGGATGTGGTGAGGATTATGTCGCCGCCGCCTCACGTTGCCATCCAGGAGGTGGGGATTGCGCCGCTGGCCTCTCACGTTCCCGTCCAGGAGGAGATGGCGATGGCGCCGCTGCCCTCTCACGTTCCCGTCCAGGAGGAGGTGGTGATATCGCCGCCGCCTAACGTTCCCGTCCAGGAGGTGGCGATGGTGCCGCCGCCTTCTCATGTTGCTGTCCAGGAGGAGGTGGTGATGCCGCTGCTGCCGCCTTCTCACGTTCCTGTCCAGGAGGTGGCAACGGTTCCCCAGCCGCCTCATGTTCCTGTCCAGGAGTACAAGCGGTGACCGGTCCGCGGGTGTCTCACACCCCTGTCAGGAGCTGGGGAGTTCTGTTGAGCCACCCCGGAGCTGGAGAGACTTCGGGATGGCTATGATGGTGATGGTGGCGTTCATGGCTCTGGTCCTTCTCTCCATCATCCTCTTCACTCCTGATGGCTCCCAGCCACTTCATGAACTGGCCTCATTGGTGACCAATCCACGGCTGCCTCCTGACCAACCCTCGGTGGCGATCAATCCCTGGTCGTCTCGCAACCACTGCGTGGGAGGTTCTCGTCCGGAGCAGTTGCCTGCCTTGGTCTGGTTCCTGCTTCGCTGTTTGGTTCCTCACCGAGGTGTCCACCCGAATTGCCCCGTGGGGATCCTGGTGCTTGGCATCCAGGTCGGCCTCCTGACCTGTCCACCCGGACACCTCGCGTTTGGTGGCCTGAGTGGCCACCAGACTGGGGTTGTGGGGGGCGTGTATTACTGCAGAGAATCTTACGACGTGTTGGTGGCTGTCTCACGAACATGTCAGAGATTTTTCTACAGGAATCCAGAAATTAGCTTGGCTTTTGGCAATGCTGCTTCCTCAAGACTTATTGGACAATGGTCTTGGTCGACGGATAAAATTGATAATCTAATGTACAGATATGGCGGCACCGTGGGTTAGCTGGAAAGCATTGGCCGTACAGTTCTGAGGTCCCGTGTTCAATCTCAGTCCCAGCTGTGTGGAGTTTGCATGTTCTCCCCATGCCTGCATGGGTTTTCTCTGGGCACTGTGGTTTCCTCCCACATCCCAAAAACATGCAACATTAATTGAACACTCTAAGTTGCCCCTAGGTGTGATCGTGAGTGCGGCTGTTTGTCTTGATGTGCCCTGCGATTGGCTGGCAACCAGTTCAGGGTGTACACCGCCTCCTGTCCGTTGACAGCTGGGATAGACTCCAGCACTCCCTGGGACTGTTGTGAGGATAAAGAAGCTAAGAAAATGGATGGATGGATGGATGGATGGATGGATAGATGGATGGATGGATGGATGGATGGATGGACAGATATTAATAGGTAGATACCACAGGTCCCATTTGAGCTGCTTTGCTAGCTTTGCTACAGGGACACAAACTGAGAAAGTCGTATGTGCATTCCATGTATGGATGGCAAGAACAAGAATAATAGTACATTGTGCTGTATAGAGCTACGCACAACGCTGTACAATCACAAGGTGAGTGGGAATAAACTTTCACAGGTAAAATAAGATTTTCGACTTTAAAAAAAATCTGTATTGGGTATAGTAAACATGTTGGGATCAACAAAAAAGTAACCCTTGAGAAAACCATCTAAAATTGCGCACACTACAACTTGCTTTTAATGTGCATGCATTGCCTTTGATGGGAACGTCAAACTCAAACATGTTTTGGCCGTAGGCACGTTGCTACAGATGTCTATTCTGCCGATCCAGCATCTAATGTCAGTGGTTAAGAGATAAAAGCAAAAGGATTGGGCTACAATACAGTGTTTACCAATATATATATATATATATATATATATATATATATATATATATATATATATATATATTTACACACCAATCAATCTTCTTCTTTTCCTTTCGGCTTGTCCCGTTAGGGGTCGCCACAGCGTGTCATCTTTTGCCATCTTAGCCTATCTCCTGCATCTTCCTCTCTAACCCCAACTGCCCTCATGTCTTCCCTCACCACATCCATAAACCTTCTCTTTGGTCTTCCTCTCGCTCTTTTGCCTGGGAGCGCCATCCTCAGCATCCTTCTACCAATATACTCACTCTCTCGCCTCTGAACATGTCCAAACCATCGAAGTCTGCTCTCTCGAATCTTGTCTCCAAAACATCCAGCTTTGGCCGTCCCTCGAATGAGCTCATTTCTAATCCTATCCAACCTGGTCACTCCGAGCGAGAACCTCAACATCTTCATTTCTGCCACCTCCAGTTCAGCTTCCTGTTGTTTCTTCAGTGCCACCGTCTCTAATCCGTACATCATGGCCGGCCTCACCGCTGTTTTGTAAACTTTGCCCTTCATCCGAGCAGACACTCTTCTGTCACATAACACACCAGACACCTTTCGCCAGCTGTTCCAACCTGCTTGGACCCGTTTCTTCACTTCCTGACCACACTCTCCATTGCTCTGTATTGTTGACCCCAAGTATTTGAAGTCGTCCACCCTCGCTATCTCTTCTCCCTGTAGCCTCACTCTTCCCCCTCTACTTTTCTCATTCACGCACATATATTCTGTTTTACTTCGGCTAATCTTCATTCCTCTCCTTTCCAGTGCATGTCTCCATCTTTCCAATTGTTCCTCTGCATGCTCCCTGCTTTCACTGCATATGACAATATCATCTGCGAACATCATGGTCCAAGGGGATTCCAGTCTAACCTCATCTGTCAGCCTATCCATTACCACTGCAAACAGGAAGGGGCTCAGAGCTGATCCCTGATGCAGTCCCACCTCCACCTTAAATTCCTCTGTCACACCTAAGGCACACCTCACCATTGTTCTGCTACCATCATACATGTCCTGTACTATTTTAACATACTTCTCTGCCACACCAGACTTACGCATGCAGTACCACAGTTCCTCTCTTGGTACTCTGTCATAGGCTTTCTCTAGATCCACAAAGACACAATGTAGCGCCTTCTGACCTTCTCTGTACTTTTCCACGAGCATCCTCAAGGCAAATAATGCATCTGTGGTACTCTTTCTAGGCATGAAACCATACTGTTGCTCGCAGATACTTACTTCTGTCCTGAGTCTAGCCTCCACTACTCTTTCCCATAACTTCATTGTGTGGCTCATCAACTTTATTCCTCTATAGTTCCCACAGCTCTGAACATCCCCTTTGTTCTTAAAAATGGGAACTAGAACACTTTTCCTCCATTCTTCAGGCATCTTTTCGCCCGCTAGTATTCTGTTGAATAAGTTGGTCAAAAACTCCACAGCCATCTCTCCAAATTGCTTCCATACCTCTACCGGTATGTCATCAGGACCAACTGCCTTTCCATTTTTCATCCTTTGTAGTGCCTTTCTGACTTCCCCCTTAGTAATCATTTCCACTTCCTGGTCCTTCACTCTTGCCTCTTCAACTCTTCCTTCTCTCTCATTTTCTTCATTCATCAACTTCTCAAAGTATTCTTTCCATCTATTTAGCACACTACCAGCACCAGTCAACACATTTCCATCTCTATCCTTAATCACCCTTACCTGCTGCACATCCTTCCCATCTCTATCCCTCTGTCTGGCCAACCTGTAGAGATCCTTTTCTCCTTCTTTCGTGTCCAACCTGGTGTACATGTCTTCATATGCCTCTTGTTTAGCCTTTGCCACCTCTACCTTTGCCCTACGTCGCATCTCGATGTACTCCTTTCGCCTCTCCTCAGTCCTCTCAGTATCCCACTTCTTCTTCGCTAATCTCTTTCCTTGTATGACTCCCTGTATTTTGGGGTTCCACCACCAAGTCTCCTTCTCCCCTTTCCTACCAGATGACACACCAAGTACTCTCCTGCCTGTCTCTCTGATCACCTTGGCTGTCGTCGTCCAGTCTTCCGGGAGCTTCGGTTGTCCATCGAGAGCCTGTCTCACCTCTTTCCGGAAGGCCGCACAACATTCTTCCTTTCTCAGCTTCCACCACATGGTTCTCTGCTCTACCTTTGTCTTCTTAATCTTCCTACCCACCACCAGAATCATCCTACATACTACCATCCTATGCTGTCGAGCTACACTCTCCCCTACCACTACTTTACAGTCAGTAACCTCCTTCAGATTACATCGTCTGCACAAAATATAATCTACCTGCGTGGTTCTACCTCCGCTCTTGTAGGTCACTATATGTTCCTCCCTCTTCTGGAAATAAGTGTTCACTACAGCCATCTCCATCCTTTTTGCAAAGTCCACCACCATCTGCCCTTCAAAGTTCCTTTCATGGATGCCGTACTTACCCATCACTTCTTCATCGCCCCTGTTTCCTTTACCAATATGTCCATTACAATCTGCACCAATCACAACTCTCTCGCTGTCTGGGATGCTCAGAACTACTTCATCTAGTTCCTTCCAGAATTTCTCTTTCAACTCTAGGTCACATCCTACCTGTGGTGCATAGCCGCTAACCACATTATACATAACACCCTCAATTTCAAATTTTAGTCTCATCACTCGATCTGATACTCTTTTCACCTCCAAGACATTCTTAGCCAGCTCTTCCTTTAAAATAACCCCTACTCCATTTCTCTTCCCATCTACTCCGTGGTAGAATAATTTAAACCCTGCTCCCAAACTTCTAGCCTTACTACCTTTCCACCTGCTCTCTTGGATGCACAGAATATCAACCTTTCTCCTAATCATCATGTCAACCAACTCCTGTGCTTTTCCTGTCATAATTTACACACCAATCAATGCATTGCTGTAATTGGCAGGGGGGTTCCGGGTGGTCCGAGTGATTTGTGTCGGTTTATTTTCGCATTACATCTTTTCTGGACACGAAACAACTCCAGGCGACATGTCCCCCTCTGTACCTCCCCAAAATAATTATGCCAATGATAGTGTGACGTGTACCCAGCCATAGAATTGATGTCTTTAATATTTGTCTTTCATTCCTGTCAGCTACCATAAAAAAATGACATTTCTAGGAGAAGTTAATTAACTTTTGATAACTCCTATAATTGAATTTCTCCTGTAAAGAAAAAAATTGCCAGCAAAGCAAGACATGAGACCGATCTCTCCTCACTTTCACAGCGCACGCAGTGTTTTCCTATCTTTTGCTTTCACCCAATTTTGACCTGTGCTATTTTAGCCAAATGCATGCCAGAAATTCCTGTGGAAGCCATCCTTCTATTGTCACGGTCATTTTCGACAGAACACACAAATGAAGGGATCACACAGAAGTTGAGCTAAAAGTACAAAATGAAGGTAATTAACAGATGGCTTCAGTTCTGCGGAGGTCAAACAAGGCAGAGGAAAACAGGAGCAAGTGAATGTGAATACGAATGGCTGTTTGTTTATATGCTCCCTACGATTGGCTGGCGACCAGTTCAGGGTGTACCCCGCCTCTCGCTCCAAGTTACCTGAGCTAGGATCCAGCATGCACAGGAGGCCAGTTCGGCTCAGCAGTACACAAAGGGAATTAATTAAATTCATCTTTTGTTATTTTTTTCTGAAATGTATATTCGTCATGGCTTTTGTTCATTTATTTTTTGAAATGCAAAAGTGCTTCACAATTTGCAATGTTTTGCACTTCCCAGCCAATGTAGGGATAGATAGATAGATAGATAGATAGATAGATAGATAGATAGATAGATAGATAGATAGATAGATAGATAGATATATAGATAGATAGATAGATAGATAGATAGATAGATATTGTATATCTATATGTACCCATATCCACTTAAAATATATATTTTTAAAAACTCCATGTTCCTTTTTACATTATTATATGGCATACAAATGTAAAATTTAAGTTACCCACTGTTAAAATTTAAAATTAAGGCAACTTAAAATATGTCTTTCAATGACAAATGAAAAGGTGAGTTGAAAAGACTTTTTTCTATTCCAAACTGTCTCCAATTTAAAGTGTTTCATCACTTCGTGGTCAAAAGCTAAAACAATAAAACAACTTTGATAACAAAGTTGGGGCTGTGCCTTATTTTGGAATAAGTAATAAAAAAAATTAAAGAAACACCCAAGGGAAAGCACAAATACATGCACATCTCGTGAGGCACGCTTGACACGATGGTGCTAGACCGACTTCATTTTGTGCAACTTTAACTTAAATGTTAAATTCCCAGCAGTCTGAAACACTAGTGAATATAAGCAATATGGAAAATGGATGTATGTAATTCTCAAGGGTGTTCAACAATAGAAGGTTAGAACGAGCATCAGTACAGCACCGATGGATGAGTACAAACTTTCATGTCAGGCCAGTGATAATGGGATAGGAATGCAGAAAACAGGAATTGTCTAAGCTTGGAAGGGGAGAACCTCAAGCTCTTGAGTTATTTCAACATGGTAAGACCGATAGGTTGATGAATCACTATGGCTCACGAGTTACCCAGTATGTCACTCACTCGTGTGTAAAACAACGCCCTCAGTTTGTGTTCCTAACAGACAGAATGACAGACCTGTAGGCAGTAGGCTCAAAATCACACAAAAGAATTTCGGGAATCTCTCCTCTATGCTTGACACTTGCGCTTTGAAACCACATGGCGTGTTATTGAGTCAATATTCTCAATTCTCTGTGGAGAAATTGCTCATTTAGTTAAATGCCATTGCATGGAGGTGTTTACCTAGTCATTGAGTGAAAATTGCACATTCAAGCAAGCCCTCATGTCTCTTTCTGGCATGTTTGAAGCAATGAAAAAGGATGATGTGCTCTAAATTCAATAAAAGCTTTGAGCTAGGATTGGTTGATGGCATTTCCTTTTAAATATTAAATGTTTCCTATAGATGAATAGCACATTTGTTGTGTTGACTCATAAATCTTTAATAGCATGACTATATTTGGAAGCCATTCAGTATCATATAGAGCCATTGTAACCTAACGTTTTTTTCTTTTCCTTTTTCTCATTTTTCGTAACCTCATGCCGTGCCACAGCATATTTGTGGATCATGAAAGGTCATCAGGTGTGCCTGTGGCATTATCCAATTTCACCTAATTGCTCTGGAAATTATTATAAACACGTGTATCTATCTATGCCAGAAGACAGACAGTGATAGAAAGAACCATTTAGTGCGCTTTCAATACGACCATCATATATCGATAATATTTTATTGTGTATACTTTTTGTGATAGTCTAATATAAAACATTTGCCTTGGTTCAATCCACTATAAGGAAGATGTGTGCTGTGATAACTTTGGGTTGAACCCAAACTTGCAAAAATTTGGATGCTGTCTTTCGGCAAAAGTTTAATACATGTACAGGACATCATGTATTTCTACATAGAAGTAATGATGTATGTAAACACAATCAAAGCCTCAATATTGTCATCTTTTGTAGCTATTGAAGACATCATGTGTAAAACAAAAGACAGTGCAGATGTGTAATATTTCTACACTTGCCTTGTCCTAGTCTCCTGCCAGAGGGTTGTACCAATTCCCTGAATTGTAAGGAAGTGCGTGAAACTGTTTTGTCAAATGTGGAAGTTGGTTGCCCATAACCCCTTAAAGGATGGAGAAATACTGAGAAAGAGAATTCCGTTTCTTTTGTCATTTTCTCCATTATTCTTGGCTGTAACATATGGCATGTCAAGAAAAGTTGTAAGAAATGTATTTCTAGGTTCCAAAATCTGTTTAAAATGATATTTATGAGTAACTTTGATTCTAGAGAGTACCAGGTAACACATTGCAATGAAAGTTAACCGTGGCTGTTAGATATCTCACGTGTTTCATGAGAAAACATTTTTATTGCGCGAAGCCGGGGGATCTGCAGGCTTACCCCTGAAGTGATGTTGTGCTTCTTGAAGTAGGGAGTGCAGAAACAATAAGCAGCGGGGTATAAGCCTGTTGAAATGAACTGGGTGATGAGTGAGTCCCACGCACATGGCGTGACGGTAACGAACTGTGAAGAAGTGCATTTGGCCTGTGGTGCAGCCGCGAAAGTCACACAAGCTCTCATGTTATAGTTGTGACATATAGTGTGAAATTGCCCTGACCCGAAACTTCTATGGCATTGTAACGGGTGTGTGTAAGTGTAAGGGGTTGATTATGACGTTTCCAAGAGTCTCTGACTGACAGGTCCCCTAAAGTATGTCATTTTGCATTTTTCTTCTGCTCAGCTGTTTTCCTACCATGACAATATATTAAATTAATCATTGAATGACCAATTGGTTGATTACTTTAAACATATAAACACGAAAAAAAATCCATCAAAGAAAAAAGTGCAAATAATATCAATCGGCACAGTTGAGATGTTCAAAAAGAGGAGGATTAAGTAAAAAGCGTATCTATTCTGACCCTTTAAGCTCTAAATAGTGTTTAAATTATTATGTCATTTTCTTACAATGATAAGTTATTCCTATAGAGTAAAACATAGTCATATAAATGTATACACATTATGGGGCCATATATTTCTATCAACTATGATATTATAAATTAAACTGTATAAACCGTTACCAATACTGATAAAGTACACTCTCTGTAAATCATGCTCTATCTATTTGTCCTGGTTATAGTTTTTTTTAACGCAGGTAATATGTGATTTGTGTACCTTATGTGCTGATTGTGTTTATTGTGATTGCTTTCATTTGACCTTAATTTTAATATAGAGAAGGTAGTATGTAAATTGTGTATCTTTTGTGCTGACTTTGTTTATTTGATTGCTTCTTTTTGATTATCTGCAGCGCGTTGGGCAGCACATTATTGTGCTACCTGTCGGCCGGTCCCAAGCCCGGATAAATGCAGAAGGTTGCATCAGGAAGTGCATCCGGCGTAAAACTGTGCCAAACATATATGAGCGTTCATCATATGAATTCTACAACAGTTAAGTTGTGGCCCAGGGTTCCTACACTCGCAGCCGGAAATGTTAATCTACAAGGTATAGGTAGGAATTCAGATAATGTAGGACAAAGACAAAAAAGAGGAGGAAACTGGCTAAGTTGGAAGAAGAAGAAGAGGAATGCACATACCCTACAGCTGTGTGTAGGGACTTTGAATGTTGGGACTATGAGAGGAAAAGCTCGGGATTTAGTTGACATGGTGATTCGGAGAAAGGTTGATATATTGTGCATCCAAGAGAGCAAGTGGAAAAGGAGCAAGGCTAGGAGTTTAGGTGCAGGGTTAAAATTATTTTATCATGGAGTAGATGGGAAGAGAAATGGAGTAGTGATTATTAAGAAGAGCTGGCAAAGAATGTATTGGAGGTGAAAAGAGTATCAGATCGAATGATGAGGCTGAAATTTGAAATTGAGGGTATTGTGTATAATGTGATTAGTGGCTATGCCCCACAGGTAGGATGTGACCTCGAGTTGAAAGAGAAATTCTGGAAGGACCTAAACAAAATAGTCCCAGACAGCGAGAGAGTTGTGATTGGTGCAGATTGTAATGGACATATTGGTAAAGGAAACAGGGGCGATGAAGAAGTGATGGGTAGGTACAGCATCCAGGAAAGGAACTTTGAGGGACTGATGGTGGTGGACTTTGCAAAAAGGATGGAGATGGCTGAAGTGAACATTTATTTCCAGAAGAGGGAGGAACATATAGTGACCTACAAGAGCCGTACAATCTTGCAGGTACTCAAACAAAAGCAAAATATGAGCATGAAGGGAAATCACAAATTTACACCACTCCATTGATCTATGCTTTGAACACTGTTGGTTATAAATAACTAAACTCATTCGGTTTGGCCCTTTGAGAATGCATTGATGGATTTTCACGTAAAGTATTGTGACTTGGGTGTGGACCAACAAATAATAACCCGGTGATCATCCAGTATTTCCTGTCATTTGTGGGAAACCTCAGTATTATCCCTGTGAGAATGAGAAATGATTTGCGGTAAGGAGAACAGGACCATGGCTGCAATTCAGTGTAATTTCACCACCACCACCAGAACGACAACTTCTATGGAGCATCCAGCCACGTCTGGGCAACAACCATCCAGTGGATTCATTCCTGGTAGTTGACATTCCGAAAGGGAAGGTAAATGGGCTTCATAAAGTAACTTATTCGCCAGTAAACTTTAATTTCACTCATCAGTCAAACTGCATGCATACTGTATATTAGACTTGTTTACAAAGTGTTAGTTCTGGTTGGAGCTTCAGTATTTGCAAATCTCAGAGATACTCGATAATTACATGGATAAGTGGGTAAGACTGTGAGGTAGTCAGAGTATTCACCCTCCAAAGGACTCAGAATTCATTTGTTAAGCAGTGTATTTAACGAATCACTGATATTCGTCAGGGCAGCTATTAATTCATCAAGGTGATCATTTATATCGCCTTTTTGCCCTCACAATTGCTTTTTTTCCCCTGATCATCAAGAGATTGGGATCTCAGGTGCAGGGTTTAAATATCATTTACTTATTTAAATGTGAGCGTGGACAGGGAGGGGTTGGCTACTCTAATGTGTGCGCTCAATTCTACGTTGATTGAGATGTACAGTACGAAGGAAAGGTTCTTGAATTCATGCAACAAATTCATACGTCTGTATATTTTTGTGCGTCGGACGTTTTCTGGATTTGAGCGTACGCCATGTTTTAGTAGGAAATCCAAGCAAGTCTTTGTACATGAGGTCCCTGGAGTTTACAACACCCCAAACAGAGGTTGAATCTGTATAAATGTTCCAAATTTTACCTTCCACTAACTCCCAAGCCCTTACCGCCACGCTTAGTACTCCAAAGCTCTTAATTTTGAGTACCTAACAATGTAAACAACCGTGTGATTCTCAAATACATTTCTCTAATAACTAAACTGATGGAAAGAGAGACAGACAGACACACTAGAGAAATCCTGCACAATGTTTGAGCACTGTGGTTTCCAATTGTCCATTGGACCATGAAGCCAACCCTGTGTGGGAACACAGACAATCACACACACACATTAATTTTGATGCAAAGTTCAAGAAAACATTTGTTCTTATTGACAAGTTCAAACAGCTGTTTAACAAGCAAAGCTGTGAGTGTTATGGGGCTGAAGCACTTAGGTGAACATCAGCGGTACAGTGTGTGAAATCCGCTCACAACGAGTCCAATCTCCAGTCAACGTTGACAGCGCTCACTGTTCATTGCAAAATATTATTTAAGATAAGTATTTTATGTCCGGGCAGCACCGTGGCGCAGCTGTAAAGCGTTGGCCTCACAGTTCTGAGGACCTGGGTTCAATCCCGGCCCCGCCTGTGTGGGGGCATGTTCTCTATGTGCTTGCGTGGGTTTTCTCCGGGAACTCCGGTTTCCTCCCACAACCCAAAACATGCAACATTATTTGGACACTCTAAATTGGCCCTAGGTGTGATTGTGAGTGCGACTTGTCTGTCTCCATCTGGTAACCTGTTCAGGGTGTACCCCACCTCCTGTCCAGTGACAGCTGGGATAGGCTCCAGCACTCCCCGCGACCCTTGTCAGGATAAGCGGCTAAGAAAATGGATTTTAAGTCCTTCAGTGAGTCAGTCCTTACCTAAATGACCATTTCTAACCACACACTTCAGTATGAATAATTAACCCACAAGGCACTGCGCGCTTAACTCGCCAGTAAAACTTAATTTCTAATGGTTAGATTAAAAAAAAAAAGTTTTACTCAGGAAAATAACAAAAATAGTGAGGCGATAGTGAAGCTGTCCATTTCCTTGCATCATTTTCTTCACCTTCATTGTGCAATGGATGACAAACTTTTTCCTATTGTTATGTTAGAAAAAAAGTTGGTCAAGTGCTTTATGGCACAGGGTGCTGCAGTTTCTTTAAGTCACCAGCAACACATAACTACTTTTCAGGGGACGTTATCATTTTATTAGTGACTATTGTTGGTAGAAAAAGTAATGAATTACTTTCCTGGGTACACTAATGTGTTACTTTGCTGGTTACTCAAAATGGTGGCAATTTTGGAGGACCCTGTTACTTTTTAAAACATTAGTGACATAACTTTTTTCCTGACAACATTATCAAAATCTATTGAAATGTGTTCATAAATGCAAGACCATTCTGGATTCCGTAGCTTAAACAGATGTTAGGGGTCAGTTCATTGGAGCAATTGTGATAGGTCTTGCTGCTAAGAGCTTCTGTGATTATCCTCAACTACCGTGGCCACTTTGGAAAGTCGCCAAACCATACATCAACCTGATTGTTAAAGCCTAAACCAAGCTAAGACTTGGCCTATTGTGTTTGTTTATAGCGAGCTCGATTGTTTAAGTCCATGGTGGGTGGTGGAAACAAAAAGGTGCAGCATTTATTTAGTTTTTCACAGGAATCAGACTGCAAGCGTAAGCTCTTCTTACATCATGGCGATGAGGGATTTGAAACAATAAATATAGACGCTATGTATGACTATTGAGACATTATGTTACCATATGGTGCAAATATAGAGAAAAGAGAGCCATCCCAACCCACCAGGGCACATTTTAAAGCAACATGATACTTCTTAGCAGCTAATTTTATGGGGAATTCAATGCAGACACTGTCAAGACAAAGAAAACAGAATGTATGGAATTCATGTAGTCGGGGCGCAATAACTGTATGAAACTGAGCTGTATAGCTGGTGTTGATGAAATTGAAAATGTAATGTCCACAAACATTGAGGCCAAATCATTTTTTCATTGGGCAACAGAATTTCCTGCCCTGTTTGGGATATCTCTGACTCTGTAACCACACACCTTGCCTGAGGTGCAAAATTCAGCACGCTGCAGTTTTATTTCTTAATCCTTCTGTCAAACTATACCATCTGCTGCAGTCTCTTCCCCAAGACTTCTTGTTATCTTGAACAACACTCAAAAAATAAATGTTTTAAAGAGGCCTATCTCTACCAAAACCGGAAATGTATTCTTTAATCAGAGAATCACATAAAGCAAAGCATATTTGTCCAGAGATGTGACCTCAAGTCACATGACTTGGATTCGAGGCATGAATTTCATGACTTTAGGCTTGACTTGACGACATATTACAAGACTTGCAACTTGACTTGGACTAAAACGCAATGACTCATGACTTCATTTGAACTTAAACCCATTGGTGTTAAAGACACTATGAAGAATTCAGATGCAAAACCAGCGAAATCCACCTAGTTCTTTTGTTGTAAATCAAGGTTTTTTTCTGGAGGTGTACAAAGGGATTCATGTAGTTTATTTCAGTGCTTGTGGAAACTAATGAGTCATGGAATAATGATGAGGTGTTCAGAAATCATACTTGATTAGTGATATCAATTTTCCAACTTCTTTAGGTGCAAAACCAGCTCAATTATGTCTCCGTCTTTTAGCAAAAACCTCAAAATCCCAATTTTCTGCCAAACAGCAACAACTTGTCAAAAAGCAAATAAGAATTATGCTGTCATATCAATTTAGGGTAAATCTATTCAGCACATGAATTGACCTTCAAAGAAGGTGAAACATTCATTGTAGACCTTTAAAGTTCAGCAAAAAAAAAAAGCCAAAAAAATTATGTCCAGTTAAGTTTTCTGTCTTGAAATCTTGTGCAAGTTTTTTTTTAATCAAAAGGAAACAAATTGATGTTTTTGTTCTTTGGCAAATGTTATTCTTTATCACACTCCTCAAGATCCTGAATGACCCCCTGCTCTTCCCTAGTGACTGGGCCCCTTTGCACTATTATTTGACATGGGGTGGAACAGCAAGTTCATTCAGAAGTTTCATGACATCTTTCATCTTGGCTTCTCGGACACAGTTAACGTCAGGAAGAGGAGGATGAAATTCTGACAACATTCTTCCGCGCTTTAGAATTCAATGCTCACAGAACTCACCACCGAAACCAGTCTTGAGTCCCAGGTTCTCTCCAGAGATCGACAGGACAAGAGCCACGGTAATTTTGAAGCAGCACTGGCTCTTGGTGAAATCAGCTGCCTCAGATTTATAGTCATAGTTATTCTCATCTTTTTTATTTTTCATCATTTCTGTCTTCCGCACAAGATGCATTGCTGTGTTGACGAGCGATCTTTGAAGTTTTTTCATATGTCGAGGTTGTTTCTCTTTAAAACGGTTAGAATTCTTCGGCTGCCAACATTTGCATTTCCCAGTTGGTGAGACCAATATTGATTAGTCCATTTCGTCAAAGTTCTCCATAACTTTGGATGAATAAGAGCAGCAAAGCTGCAAAAGGTTCTGAATAGTAAATAAAAGATTGCTTTCGTGGGTGGCGCAAATGTCTGCGTTTAGTGAGTTTTGTGCCTGAACCCTGCTACTGTGTTTCGACCAAAGTGCTGAGAAAGAAACACTTTGAACTAACCCATTGTACAGCTATGTAAGGTAGCATAATATCAGTACCAATAATTACTTCTTTAGTCTTAATCTAACTGACCCATACTGTTATTACCAATGTATTGTTGGTAATTATCATTACATGCTCTAAAGGGCACAGTTGTGTTGGGGAAATACCGAGAAGTGATTCTTTTTCACACTACCCAAAGTAATGGTTTCATTAAAAAAACAAAACAAAAACAGTAGAAGATAAATCAGCAATAGACCGGACAGTTAAATAAAGTATACTGTGGATTCCAAAAAACACTGTTAACGTAAACAAAAGGACAATGTAGCAATAAGAAGGTTAATTTTTGCATCAACAAAACAGAATATACAGTATGTACGTGAATGAGAGGGGAGGAGGGGGAAGAGTGAAGCTCCAGGGAGAAGAGATACCCAGGGTGGAAAACTTCAAATACTTGGGGTCAACAATCCAGAGCAATGGAAAGTGGGGTAAAGAAGTGAAGAAACAGTTCCAAGTGGGGTGGAACAGTTGGCAGAAGGTGTCTGGTGTTCTATGTGACAGAAGAGTCTCCGCCACGATCAAGGGCAAAGTCTATAAAACAGTGGTGAGGTCGGCCATGATGTACGGATTAGAGACGGTGGCACTGAAGAGACAACAGGGAGCAGAACATGAGGTAGCAGAAATGAATATGCTGAGTTTCTCGTTCTCAGTGAGCAGGTTAGATAGGATTAGAAATGAGCTCATTAGAGGGACAGCCAAAGTTGGATGTTTTGGAGACAAGGTTATAGAAGAGCAGACTTCGATGGTTTGGACATGTTTGGACACGAGAGTGAGTTTATTGGTAGAAGGGTGATGAGGATGGAGTTGCCAGGCAAAAGAGGGAGAGGAAGACCAAAGAAAAGGTTGATGGATGTTGTGAGGGAAGACATGAGGACAGTGGGTGTGAGACAGGAAGATGCACAAGACTGGCTCAGATGGAAAAAGATGACACGCTGTGGCAACCTCTAACGGGACAAGCCGAAAGGAAAAGAAGAAGAAGAAGAATTTTTACATCAACAAAATAACAATCCACATTGCATTGTGGGAATTGTATGGCTTGAGCTCATGTATGCTTGCTTTCATCACCATTAGCAGGTGGCTTTCTGAGCGATCACTCGGTGGTTTTAAAGTTGGTCAATTGGGTGCTCCCTGGGCTTCCAGTTCATTCTAATCTCATTTCGTCAGTGGAGAGTTCTCAAGAGTCAGTCTTGTATCTTTTTTTTTCCACTTCATTTAGTGATCAGCACACAGCGAGCATCCATTTGACATGAAGTTACATTCTTGTTTGTGTACATTTTTTTTCAACTTCTTATGCAGTATTTTATGTAGTTCTCGCAAAGGTTCTGACTAAGATACTACAGTTGGATCAAATTGGGGCTTCATAAAAAGATGACAAACTTGTTCCACTTTTTAACATTAATGGCTCATGCTAATGATATTCAACAGGAATGCCCATTTTAAATTGAAATCTATTTATATTTGTTTGAAATTGCCTCACTATAAATGTTTGTAGACAAGAAAATGCAGTTTCCTGGTACAGTATGTGTTAAATGTGAATTTAAGAAAAATGCTGTGGCCTTTGTACACTATAATGAATTTGGGATACATTTTACTTTTGTGTTTTGTGATCAAATTTAAGTTGTTTCACAAAAATGTGGCATTTTCCATTTTGTTTACAGTACCACAATTTTCCAGTACTTAAGTGACATAAATATAACCATATTAATATTGTTTGAATGAAAATAATTTGCAATCAAGGAGTGATTGGTGTGCAATTGGCAGGGAACCAGCTCAGGGTGCACCCCATATCTTGCCCGAAGATAGCTGGGATAGACTCCAGCACGCCTTTGACCCGAGTGAGGGAAAGCGAATCAGGGGGTGAATGGAGTGAATGATGTTTTGAGCCCTCAAATTCAAAATTTCCTCACTGGGAATGCTTTGTTAGCATTTCACTATGGACATTTTGCTTTTCTGTGGGTTTTGCTGTCGCATCTTTGATCTTAATTGCCATTTCTGGTTTTGAGATCTGGCCACTGACAGAATATACAACTTCTATGCCATCAAAAATTCTTCACACCTGAAAATTGAATTAAATATGTTGGCTTTACAGGTAGTTACATTTTTTTTTCTTTCTATGGGTGGAAAATTGAAGTTCAATTAAAAAATGAAATTTGATTCTTCCTCTTTATTCTTTATTTGTTTTCATTTTTAAATCACCTACAGTGATGCAAAAGCACAAGTCTTTTTTTTTTTAGTTTAACAGTCCATCAGAATCATAAAGTGTCTATTCAACACTTCCGCAACAGTAAATTAAATGTCGGGAAAAAATTTACTTTTTTGATAACAAACTGGAGCAGATATCTGGATTATATCCCATTATATTAGGGTTTGGTGCCACCAAATGGTGATTTCATTGCAATTCAAGAGCTACAGCATGGTTGATTAAAAACAGAACAAAAAATCAAGTTAGCTCTGTGTGACAAACCCCCGAAAGGCCAAATAATTTCCATTAAGTTGTTATACATTACCATTTTCTTCACTGCCAAATACAAATTAAATCCTGTTCATCTATTAATCATTCATTCATCTTCCATTCCGCCCATCTTCACTATGGTCACGGCTGTGCTGGAGCCTATCTCAGCCGTCTTTAGGCAAGAGGCAAACTCTGGAGAAATCTTTCCTCCAGGATGTCGCTGTACTTGGCTGCTTTCATCTTTCCTTCAATTGCAACCAGCCGTCTCTTTCTGCAGGTGAAAAAAAAAACATCATGATGCTGCCATCACCATGCTTCACTATTGGGACTGTATTGGACATTTGATGAGCAGCGGCTGACGTTCGCCACACATAGGGCAAAAAGTTCTATCTTGGCCTCATCACACCAGAGAATCTTATTTCTCATCATCTTGAAATCTTTCACTTTTGTTTGTTTTCTTGTGCGGTATTTTTAGCTTTCATGTGTCTGACATTGAGGAGAGGCTTCCGTCAGGTCTCTCTGCCGTAAAGGCCCGACTGGTAGATGGTTGCAGTGATGGTTGACTGGATATCCTAATCAAGTCAGATCAGTATAATCAAACACTGGTCGACTCCATTGAAGGTGTAGAACCCTCTTCAGGACGATTAGAAGAAATGGACAGCACCCCACTTAAATATATGAGTGTCACATCAAACGGTCTGAATACTTATGGCTGTGCTTTCTGTGTTTCAATATACTCTATTTTTCTATATAAATTGCAAACATTTCAACAATTCTGTTTTTTTTTCTGTCAAAATTGGGTGCTGTGTGTACATTAATGAGGAAAAAAATAACATTTTAGCAAACTGCAGCAATATGACTAAGAGTGAAAGATTTGAAGGGGTCTGAATACTTTCCATATCCACTGCAATGCTGTTTTTGTTTGTTTGTTTTTGCTCTGTGTCATAAAGGCAAAGATATCTTGACTTTCAACGATACAAGTATTAGCTCAAGTACAGCTGTAAGGGGAGCATGAGTACTATGCTGCGCATGGGCTTTCATCAAAGGTTGGAGAATATGTCAGCAAAATACAATGATTTTGTGTAATTTCGATTTTGAGTCACTCCAGCGGCTTCGGGAAAAAAAAAAAATCAGCATACTACTTAGAAGTTGTGGACTTTATATGCCATTACTGTTTCTTGCCAAACCTCTTCACATTTGACACACAAGATGTTGAGACGCTCTCTGGCTGCATTTATCCAGAATTCTTTTTGGCCTTTGGACTTTATTGTCTTAGCATTGTCTGAATCCTTGGAATTTCCAGTTAGAGGGTTAGAAAATATGATATGGCCTTAGTTTCACCTTTTCGGCTGTAACTTGGAAAGAATTCTAAAAAGGATTTGGAGTGTCTGAGGATTTTTTTTTCCTTTTCATTTAGAAGAGCAAGAATCCAAAAGATTTGTGAGCTAAGAGGTTACTGTTGGATCTTAGTTCGAGTCTGGGTCACAGTTGGTCTACGTTGTAGGAAAATATAGACAAAAATATTATAATGGCCTCTGTACAAAAAAAAAAAAGTCAAAATGTTTGCAACACCAAACTATAATGACAAAAGTGGTACTTACGAGTCCTGAAGTAAGTTTGTAAGTAAGTAAATTCCATCCAGAATGTACTGTACATGATCTCTAATAAACTGAAATATAAAGTAAAAAGTAAGTCAAATACAATTTACAGTCATAAAATATCTTGGTCAGGCATCCAACAATTTTAGCGCTTTTCGTCATCCAAGTCACAGGTGAACTGGAGTCTATCCCATCTTACTTTAGGTGAGAGGCAGACTACAGCCTAGACTGGTCTTAAATTGTGCATCTGCCTCACAATTCTGAGGACCAGGGTTCAAATCTCTCGCACTCACTATCACACCTGGGGGAAATTTACAGTCTCCAATTAATGCATGTTTTGCCAAATGGAAACCACGCAGGCACGGGGACAATGTGCAAACTCCACACAGGCGGGCCGGGTTTGAACCCCAGCTGCGCCCACCGTGCCGTCCGATGTAATTCGTGTGATATTAAATACAGGATCAAACAAGGTTGCTTTGTGGTGTTATGTCATGTTCGATTCAGCTAAACACTTCTTAAAAAACAGAAAACAAAACTCAATTCGTCGCCTAATTTGACTCGAGCTCCTGATGTCGCGTGACGCGACGAAATGCTCGTCGCTAAGTGTTTGACGTCACATAGCGGTGACTCTTTCAAGCGCTCCATGGAAACCTGTGTTGTTATTGTTGCCGTTTTGTCTCAGTTCTTCTGGACAAATTACTTAAGAGACACTTTTCTTAGTAGTAGCGTTCTTCAGGTGTAGCGTCGACAGGAGAAACGGCGGCACTCCCACGTTCGTAATGTACGATTTATCACGTAACCACTTCTGTTTCTTTAGTGGCTCTCCATGAGCACGTAAATGTATTTTGTAACAGATTCGATTTTTGGAGAATTGTTTTATTGCGGGCACGGTGGTGAGTGGGTCCGGTTTATAGTTTAATCCAACTTCGAACGTGTGTGGACAGCGTGTTTCCTCGTGTTGCGTTGAGTTTTTACCAAGTTTGCCGGCGCGTCCCCCACATCTCTACAGATGCAAGTTAGCTCATCCAAGACTGCGTATATGCGAGTGCGAATGGTTGTTTCTCCCCGTGTGCTCAGCGATATGATGACAACCACTCCAGGATGTAATCCACCTCTCGCCCAAAATCAAAGGCTGTAGTTGACCAGTGAACCTAATGAAAGTATGAGAATTGATGATATCGTCGCAGGATTTTTAATGGTGTCAGTCATTTGTAAGAAAGTAGACCAATTGTTTAGTTCTATTAATCCTGATTAAACAGTATATAATCAACAAATGAGAAACTGGTGCTGGATGCCTTACAAAATAGGGGCTGAATTGGGCCAGCTTGTAAAGATAAATAGCATTGAAGTGAGTTAGTCCGGAATGATGCGCAATTTGTATTTAATGAGTAGGAAATTTGGATTTCCTTTTTGATTTCGTATCAATGAAAAGGCTCACTCGTCATAACTTTCAAAGTGGTACCTTACTAGCAGATAATTTCCATGTTCACGCCCATTATATCATCCCTTGCTTACAGGGAAATGTACAATTCCAAATACTGTATAATCATCAGGAGCTGGTCATGCTATTACAGATTTGTCACTACATGTAAACTTTTTCAAATTGTCATCCCAGGGAGGGAAGATGTATTGTACGCTACAAATGTAGTCAACCTGGCCCTATACAGGATGTATTGAGGCAAAGACCGGGCTGGATTGAAGTCAAAGAGTAGGTAACATGGTCATCCACATGGGGACAAAATTGGTTAGCTCTGTTAATGAAAGAACAACCCACATTGGTCACAGAAATAATCCGACAGAAGTACATTTTTTTAAAAAAGAAATTTACAATCAAATATAGATTGCTTTTGAATTGTGTTCCAATGTTTATTGAAAAAAAACATTTGTGAAGCAAGTGTGGACAAAAATGAAAATACTGTATTGACTGTCAGTAGATATGTTCAAATAAGGTGTGTTCTCTACTTAGCATCACAGGTGTTTTCAAACTCGTAAAATGTCAATCGGTGTATTAAAGGGTGCCAAGTAATCACTGTGGTGTGTGGTGACGTGGTGTGTATCTCAAAACATGACTCACAGGAAGCAGGAGAGAGTTGTCTTGGGAGATTAGAAAGAAAATGATAGGCAAGTGCATTGATGTTCCTGTGACTACAGTTGTATATATTATTCCAAAATTTCAGATTTACTAGACCAGAATCTGAATCTGCACAGGATTCAGGCTCCCTGAATGTGGCCACAGGAGGTTTATTGGTGACAAACTGAAGATATTTCAGTGTCAGGTTGCACCATCTCTCATTGTTTGAGCCAAAGTGGACTTCATGGGACATGACCGCTGTTGAAAATATATCATAAAAAAGTGAAAATGGAATTTGCCTGACTTGATGTTGATGGCCTGCAAAGCATTTGGGGGAAGGTCCAAAGGACAGAAAAGACAAAACTCAAACTATTTGGCAAGGCACATAAGCTCTATGTTCACAGACTGGAAAAAATGAAGCATACAAACATGGAGGAGGCTCTGTTATATTGTTTTGCTGCTTTACTACATCTGGCACATGGTGTATTGAATCTGTGGAGGGTTACGATATACTCTAGAGAGAGAAATGTGCTGTCTGGTGTCAGAACATTTGCTCTCCGTCGCAGTTCTTGCAACAGGATAATGAGCTGAAACAACTATTAGCCGTGATTGAAATCCTTTTGAACTTCTGTGGAAAGACCTGAAACATGCAGTGTGGAGAAAGCACCCTTCAAACCTGAGACAAGTAGAGCAATTTGCTCATAAAGAGTGGTTCCAAAATAACCGCTAAAGGGGGTAGAAGTCTCATTGAAAGGTACAAATATCAATTGCAGTGCTCAAAAAGTTGTGCAACAAAATATTCAGTGTAATTTTTTCCAGACCTGGAGCAGGTGCACCAAGTCCAGGTCACTTTGGAAGATTATTGGGGGTGTGAGACTGTGTCGATTGACTCGTATGTGTCCTACATATCGCTGGGACTTGGTGGGCACCACGCACTCATTCTGATAACTCATTATACTATGTGAACTTCCGAGGTAATCATCACTTAAGATTTACATAGCAACTCTCACCACACTTCATCTGAACAATAGGGTGAACGACCTGTCTCAAATGCTTTCCTTCTTGTCCAATCCTGGGCTATATCATCCTATCCTTCACAGGGTATAGCACTCCTGCCCCATTATTCTTCTTTTCCTTTCGGCTTGTCCTGTTAGGGGTCGCCACAGCGTGTCATCTTTTTCCATTGGAGTCTATTTCCTGCATCTTCCTCTCTAACCCCAACTGCCATCATATCTTCCCTCACAACATCTATCAACCTTCTCTTTGGTCTTTTCCCTGGCAGCTCCATCCTCAGCACCCTTCTACTAATATACTCATTCTCTCGCCTCTGAACATATCCAAACCATCAAAGTCTGCTCTCTCGAACCTTGTCTCCAAAACATCCATCTTTGGCTGTCCCTCTAATGAGCTCATTTCTAATCCTATCCAACCTGCTCACTCCGAGCGAAAACCTCAACATCTTCATTTCTGCTACCTCCAGTTCTGCTTCCTGTTATCTCTTCAGTGCCACCGTCTCTAATCCGTACATCATGGCTGGCCTCACCACTGTTAATCCATGTATATATATAATCCATATATCATGCCCCATACAACACTCAATTATGATGTGTCATTGAACTAGGCATTAAATGATTTACTCTCATCTTTGTTCCTGCTAACGCCTGTCTTTAGCCTTCTCTTCCTATATTTAGCTTTTGACTGTCTCTCCCTTTTGTTTTTTCTGTCATTCCTCTCTAAAACTTTGTCTGACTGAATTTTCACCCCAAAAAAAATCCACCAGAATACAAAGAACCAGAGTGGTATCATAAAAACGCCGCTATGTTACAGTAAAAGTTTCTGGATAAAAGGGATATGGATTCTTTATGCTTGACCTATCCAGGCCTGTTTCATGGGTTTATTTTTAAAAATAAATCCTTTGAACCACAATTCAGAAGCACTGTCTATTACTTTTGTCAGGTTCAAGTTATTTCTGTGACCAGTGGTTTTTTTTTTTTCTTTCATTAAGAGAGGGCTACCAACAATGTTGTATGTGTGTCTGACAAAAATTTGCTTCTGTGCCATATTTGTTGGATGTATCTTTTTTTTCCTTCAAGTGATAGTGAATGGGACTTCCACTGGTGTGGTGTTGGCTGGCTCAAGGAGAATTTGTACATGGAGGAACACGTAAGAGTCAACCATTTTCGAAACCATTATGAGGTGAGGGAGCATTTCTTGAACTAGTTTTGTGACCTCAATCCATGGCTCTCATGAATAAAGCTTCCGTTGCATGCATTTTGATCCAGCTGACGCGCAAAGACTTCATGCTGAAAAATCTGAAAAGATTCAAAAAGAATCTTGAAAGGGAGGCCAGCTGCACAGAGGGCTCTAAATGTGATTTCTTCCCTTGCACTTTTGCTCTTCCTAATGAGTATCATCTCTTTGTGGAGGAGTTCAAAAGAAACCCCGGTAGCACCTGGATCATGAAGCCGGTAGGCTCAAGTTGATCACCGATCCATTATAGAATGATACAATATTGTTCTTGACCAAGGATAGAAAATAATAAAGACTGCATTTAGTGCAATATTTTCACAGGCAGCAAAATCTCAGGGGGCAGGCATCTTTCTTTTTAAAAAACTAAAAGATATCATGGAATGGAGGAAGGTATGTGATTTTGAAAGACAACAAATAGCTGGACAAACATTCTAAAACGCCCAGCTGGGTACTATAACTGATCATGTTGTCTTTCAGCATGACGGCACCCGCTCAGAGGAGCAGAAAGATGCAGCTCAAGTGGAAAGCTATGTGGCGCAGCGCTACATTGAGAACCCCTACCTTCTTGGTGGTAATCCAGTGACTCAAAAATAAAATTTGACCAGGAAAGACGTCGCACAAGATACCTTTACTGATTGACTACCTGTCGACAGGGAGGAAGTTTGATCTGCGAGTCTATGTGATGGTCACATCAGTATGTAAATTCATTTGTGAAGCTAATATTTATGTAGAAAGTTAAATGTATGTAGCTAACCTGAAAAATATTCAGACTCTGGTGGACAGATTTTGTGCCAGAATGGGTATCTTTTGGCTGGAACTTACACAAAATAGTGACAAAATGGCAAAAGACAGTGGTTGTGGTAGAAATCTTTTTTTAAAGGCTTTTAACGCTTTATGAATAATTTGTGTATGACAGTTTTGATGAAATTCATCCTGAAAATTCCAGGTGAATTCCCACAGATTGAGAGCTGCAATTATGAAGGATTTTTTCCTAACCCAAAAGTGGGTCATGGATCCATTATTGGTGGATCAAGGACTTACAGGGGGTCCTTTTTTTCCCCTATTCACCTTTGTTTTGTTTTGTTTTCTATTCATCAGTTAGATGGTACCCAGGGCAATATGGGTTCACAGCCAATCCTGTCTTTTTTCTGAGGAAGACTCTTAACACAGTTGCTGATCTAGAACATTATAATTAACTGTACATTTATAAAATACAATACTGGATGTGGGAATAATTAAAAGGGTTTTTTAAACGACTTTATTGTATAATTTCCAGCTCAAGATAACCAAGCTCGTAACCAACCAACCAAATTCACTAACATTATTTTTGGTATGTTTAACCGTATGTAAACTGTAATACTGTATGTGTTATTGTTCAGTATTTTCCTTTGAAGGCATGGTTATATAGAGAGGGCTTTGCTCGCCTCTCAAGCACACGCTTCTCCCTTAGTAGTATTGATGATAAGTGTATCCTTTTTGGGAATGTTTTTTCATGCATTTGATACATAACGAAAATTCCTGAATCCAGAATAAGTTTCTCCAGTTTCCTTAGTTTCCCCTATTATGCAGATGTCCATCTCACTAATGTGGCAGTTCAAAAAACAGCACCTGACTATGATCCTGAAAAAGTAAGTAGCTCCCATTCTCAACACTGTTGATAAACGTAGCAGCTTCTGACTTCAAAACAGCTTTGTGCTCCTGTACCTAGGGATGTAAATGGAAGATACAGAAGCTCCGGAGGTTTCTGACTGCAAAGCACGGAAGGCAGGTGGTGGAAACCCTGTTCAAAGAGATGGATAATATCTTCATCAGTAGCCTCCAGAGTGTACAGAAGATCATTATAAATGACAAACACTGCTTTGAGCTCTACGGCTATGACATTATGTTAGATGAGAACCTCAAACCGTGTGAGTTGAAATATAAAACCAACGTGTGTTTGTGTGTGTTTTGTATTCCAAGTGCTTCCGCAGCTGCACTCTTGCGTGCATTTTTAATGTTCATACAAATATACATGCTCAAACACGTACGTCTAGCTATGAACAGAAAAACTTGCACACAGGGGAGCATGCCCTGTTGTTATTCATTAAACCTGCTGACCATATCAAAACCTTGTAGTGGCCAAAGGGAAATATGAATAGAATACATGTCTGTACAGTGCACTTGGATAACTAACAATATCTGCACTCATCCTGTTGTAAAATATGAATGACAATGTCTTTGCAAATGTGAAAACATTTTTGCATTACTACCTAAGGGCCCTAATTGAAAAGATGACCTAATGGCCAATGGCACTGCCCTATATTTTATTCGCAGGTGGTTAATTGAAGTAAATGCCTCTCCATCACTTGCACCTAGTAGCCAAGAGGATTATGACATGAAGTACAGTCTGCTGGAAGACACCGTGAATATAGTGGATATGGAAGGAAGGTAACTGTCTCCTGAAATTATGGCTTTTGTTGAGATTGAATTGTATTAAAACAATATGGGTCAAAGACTGCACACTCTTAAAGGGTTGGGGATTGGGCTCAAAACTAGAATGTCATCATTCTGGGTAATTCCATGACAACTTTGTGGGAACTTAGGGGAAGATCCCCTTCATTTTTCAGTGTGAACGAAGCCAAGCTTCAAGGCCACGGTTTGCACTGAATTTGGTGGGGCTTTTTTTTTTTTTTTTTTTTTTTTAAATCAGGCTCATGACCTCAGTTCCATCAATTACCTTTGGGATTAATTAAAACAGATGTTGCGCTCATCAATCATCAGAAACCAAATTTCCAGTTCCTGGTTTGCCAAAAGAGTAGATAAAAGCTGTTGCAGCTGAATTAAAAAAAAAAAAATAGCTTCAATATGTCAAGTACACAGCGAGCAAATTTTATGAAATGTCTGTATTACGTTTACGAAAATCTGGTTATTCTAGATATTGGAAGGAAAAAAAAAAATCGAGTGTCTGAAATTACTGGCCAGTACAACGCCATGTCCAGCCACTGTGACCAAAGGAGGAAAATACTGTTTGGGGCCATGCTATGATAAACGACCCCTTGCCCACCACCAATCCCCTGGTTTTTAATTTTTAAAAGTATATTAATATTTAAAATATAACCTTAAGTACAACAATGGGGAAATTTGCATTATTTCAGTTGCAGTAGTGGATATAGTAAATATAAATTGCATAAAAGAAAAGTCAACTACATAAGTAAATTCACAGAATAGAAACCAACTATTGTCTGCATAAACTATGCAATCTATCAGCAATGTTATTTGATTGAAAAATAGAGTTGCTGAGCTTTAATTGTGACATTTGAGATCTGATTAATCTGTTTTATTTTTTTTTTTTCAAATGACTAGAACTAGAAAAGGTGAATATTGACGATGCCATGTCGAAATCTCAAATGCTTTGATTCATGCTACAATTGCGTCCGCCATGCCAAGTTTAAAATATTGAAACAACAATGATTAGGACTATAGAGTCATGATTATGTTGTCCAATTGAACAGTATGCAAAATTATTTTTTTATCCTATTACATAATACACTTCAATAGCTGTCCAGTGGTAATGTTCAGGAAAATTCTGGAAGTGCATTTGTACATGTTGGCAGCTTTGAATGCATTACCGCAAGTCTGGTTACTTTAGTAATTTATATCAATGAATGTGAGAAGATCATCTGGTATAAACAACGCAGACATTAACAATGCTGTTTCTCTTGAGGTTGACTGGAAAAGAGAAAAGAGTGGGTGGGTATGATCTCGTGTGGAATGACGGGCCTGTCTATAGTGAGGACGTTGACCCAGAAATATTTGGCTGTTCATCTTTAAAAGCCAACACATACTTGGGTAAGGAAGCATCTTATTTGGTGTCAACCTGCCTGTTTACATTTAAAGTTAACTATATGAACATGATGTGATATTGACATGAGGTGATGATAACTATGAACTTTTTTTTTCCCAGGGTGTGCAAATGACAGAGAACACCAACTAAATACGCTTCTCAAAAATGTTCCCGGCCAGAAGCGGATATAAATTTGTCACTAAACAACTTTCTTCATGCCCCCAGTTCTATTTCATGTCTTCCTGTGCCCCATGTTTTTCATGCCATTTCGATACTGTGTCCAACTGTTCTTCTTTTCCTCGTTGTCTCGTCAGGTAGCATTTAGTTCCTGGTTTGTTTCGTTTCTTGGATCATTGTCTCACCCCATGTTTCTGGATCCAGTCAGGTTGATTATTGGTCAGTATTCTGCTTTCCATGTTTGTGAAATTGGTCACAGATTTTTGGACTTTGTTAAATTAGTGTTTATACTTTTTCTGTGTACGTAGTTTGCCATCTTTGTTTTCACTATTAAATATCACTTGTGAGACTTCTGCACTCCTGCCTTGTTTCCGTGCACTTGGGTCCTCCACTTCTTGCCTTTGGCGCCTCCAACAACCCAAACCTTGACAGAAAAAAAAATGACCAGAACAGGACCCAGCAAGACACCCACGCCCTCACACTCCCTGCAGGGCACCAGTCTGCCTATCGGCAGCTGCCGCAGGCTCCCTTCTTCCTTTCCTCTTAGAGTGAGGGTGAATGGAACTTTCATTGGAGTGATGTTGGCTGTTCGAGGTGGCTTTTTGATCATTCATTGATCATATAAGAATAAACCACTTAAGCAACACAAGGTGAGCGCATGTGTCTGCTTATTTTATTCCTTAAAGCCCAAGTGTCATCCCTATAGACATTCTAAAATAGACATTGAAATGAAAAATACACATTATTCACTTCAATGTCTATATGGAAAAATAAATATGAGTAGAGAGCGCGTCATTATGCGCAAAGTTGCAGAGGTGTCATTCGACATCCAAGTGGTCTCCAAATTGCCTGCATCTACTGACGTCACCCCGGACATTTCGCCATTGAAAACACGCTGTGGCCCCAACTATGGGACACGCCCCTTCAGACACAGAAGCTCTTTTGGACGAAGAACATCTCACAACGGAGTGAAGTGACTGGGGCAATACTACACTATCGTTTTCAACCATATTTACATGATATGCGGATCACAGCCAAACCGCATGCGGCCAAACCACCACCCCGTCCGAAGCCGTGATCAGTGGACACGGTGCCGACGGGCACATTGACACATTTCGCACTTCGGATTTACAGATGCAAATCTTTTGTTACGTTCTAAAGGATTACATTTCCCCAACTGTTGTTTTTTTAGTAGCTCTATACACACCTACCTGTCATATGGAACCCATGAAGTCCTTGGCACCCGTGCAATCCATTTTTCCCGATGAACCGGGTCTCTTGGAAACTTACGAAGGGTAATCCATCCTCCCAAGTGTTAGGGCAATATCCAGCAATGCAACAAGGCGGCATTTTGGCTAACACGAAGGAACAAAGAGCTACCTTCGCGCAGGTAAAACTAATAGAAACAAACGAGTCCGCTTGAGTGCACTAACTGTACTCTGCTGTACGTCACTTCCTGCTTCTTCTCGAAAACAAATCCCTCAAGAGGATTTTCATGGCAGGAGTTACAAAAAGCTATGTCAAAATCATTTTGTGGTGAAAAAACGCATGGGTCCATACTGGCTGCTGTTTTTTTTTTTTTTTTTTTTTTTTCATATCGTACTATAAATCTTGCATTTCATGACAGTGGCACTTTAGGTCCACAACTACTGTCAATGTTTTTCTTTTACGTTTCATTGGATTCGTAAAAACTTCATGCCAGATCCATGCATCACCTAATGAGTATCATCTCTGTGCAAGAGTTCAAAAGAAATCCCAACAAAATCTGGATTATGTCGCCGGTTAGCTCAAGTTCATCACAGATGTGATTTTGTTTACGTGTCTGATAGACTGTAAGTGACCTCATTTCGAGGATTTATAAGCATTTCCTATTTTCATCGCAAAATCAAGGGGCAATTGTTTCCCTTTCAAAAAAAGACATGGATTGGAAGAAGGTGTGATTTTTGAGTAAGAACAAATAGACTGGTAAACATTCAGTACAATACAAATGACTGTAATTGTGTGAATGCTATATAATTCTTTCTTGGAACGGTGGAGCAGCTGTAGCACGTTGGCCTCACAGTTCTGAAGACCGGGGTTCAGATCTCGGCCCAGCCTGTGTGGAGTTTGGATGTTCTCCCATTGCCTGCATGGGTTTTCTCTAGGCACTCGGGTTTCCTCCCACATCCCAAAAACAGCTGGCAACCGTTTCAGTGTGTACCCTGCCTCCTGCCCGTTGACAGCTGGAATAGGCTCCAGCACTAGAACTCCTGCAACCCTCGTGAGGATAAGCGATTCAGAAAATTGATGGATAATTCTTTTTTTTTTTTTGCATTCAGCTACTTTCACATTTTTCATCAGATTTCCACCATTCCATTTTGAATACATTCCTTTCTAGTATGCCATTATTCTGTGAAAATTGCAATGTCTTTGTAAAGATGTATTAAAATAGGGGACTCTCCAAATGGTCCCTGGAAATATCTTGTAAAATAAACCATTATGCCCTCTCCAGTCAGTCTGCTACATACAGTTGAAGCCAGTTTACATACACTGTGCAAAAACACATTACATTTTTTTCTTTCGCTGTATGAAGTCGAATAAGATTAAACCTCTCCTGTTTCAGATTAGTCGGGATCACCCAAAGTGTTTGATTTGGTTAAATGCCACAATAATGAGAGAGAGAATTTTTTTTTTTCTTCAAATGCATTTTCCTTTGAACTGCATAACTTGGGTCAAACGTTTTGGGTAACCTTCCACAAGGTTCTGATAGTACTCTGCTGGACTCCTGGCCCATTCCTCCTGCCAGAAGTGGTGTAACTGAGTCCGCTTTGTCGGTTGCCTTTCTCGCACATGCCTTTACAGATCTGCCTTCAAATTTTAGATGGGATTCCGATCGGGGCTTTGTGATGACCACTCCCAAAACATTGACTTTTGTAATTCTCTATCCTTTTTTTTAACCATTTTGTCAATATGCTTTGGGTCATTATCCAATAGGAAGACCCGTTTGCACCCAAATTTGAGCTTCCTGGTCGTTGTCTTGGAATGTTGCAGTAATATCTTCATGTAATGTTCTTTCTTCCAGTTCTTGCTACAGCAACTCAACCCCACAACATGATGCTACCACCTCCATGCTTCACAGTTGGGATGGTGTTCTCAGGTCTACAAGCATTCTCTTTTTCCTTAAGATGTAACGTTGGTCATCATGGCCAAACAGCTCCACTTAACTTTCATCAGATCTCAATACACATCTCCAGAAATTAAGATCTTTGTCTTGGTGTCTTTTAGCAAACTGTAATCTCTCTCTTTTTATGTTTCTTTAGGAGTAATGGTTTTATTGTCCTTGAGTGTCCCATGTCGCTGGACTCGTTTCCCTGTGGATAATGACACTTTCTTACCAATTTCATCCAGCATCTTCACGTCTTTAGGTTTTATTCTTGGGTTGATTTGCACATTTTGGACCAAAACACGTTCATCTCTGGGACAGAGAACCCCTCTCCTTCCTGAGAGCTATGATGGCTGGACAGTCCCATGCTGTTCATACTTGCATATAATTGTTTGAACAGATGAACATGGCACCTTCAAGATTCTGGAAATTGCACCCAAGGATGAGCCACACTTGTGGAGCTCCACGATACTTTCTCTGATTTCATGGATGATTTTCTGTTGATTTCCACATAATTTCAAACAGGAAGCAGAATATTTGAGGTGTGGGCTTAAATACATCCCCAGGTGTTCCTAAATTAAATCACATTGTCAGTTAACCTATCGGGAGCTTCCAAAGCCATGACCTCATCTGGGCTTCTCCATCTCCTTTAAAGACATACCACTTTTTGTGGATGTGAGCTTTTGACATGAAAAAGGAGTGAGACAAAAAAATTGTTTTTGTACAGTATATCTAAATTTCTGCCTTCAACTGTATGTGCAAAATATTCATTTCTATGCCTAAAAAAATTCCACATTTAGCATTAAAGAAACCCCCTGCATGTCTACACCACTAATTCTGCACACTTTTATTTGGCATTGATATTTCACATAGTTTTCGTACCAAGGTCCTTATTACTAATGTTTACATTTGTGTAACTTCACTTAACTGAATCTGGTAACTACAAACGCAAGACTTCTCGAGACACAATTACAAAATATGTTCTAAAATCTCGTGTCCTGTATTGCTTGTTTCATTCGGCTCACTATCATTGTAGTGTTGAGATTTTTTTTTATTCAATATTTGTATATGACATGTAAACATGATGACAATGACAAATACATTACCAATGATACATTTCATAAATATAACTGGTGTATAAAATTTTGAAAAATATGCATTTACATTCATAGCAAATATTACATTACATGTTTAATTTCGTCAGAGCTCAGCTCTATGCGAAAGTTCAATTTTAAACACATTTGCACTTTAAAACACACAAAGCCCTTTTGAAACAAAATATGAAACTGCACATGAGAAATTAGCACACTTTCCTGCAGCATGCTGCAATATATTAGCAAGCCTTCTCAGACAAGAATGCCAAGAACACAAAGCACATCTTAAAATGAGGCACACGAAAGAGTAAGGTCAAGCAATAAATAAATCAAGCAAACAACTAAAACATTCCTACATTAAAATTGGTATCAGTAATGATGATTCATGATCATTATCCAGTGACAAAAATGATGCATTTCAATAGCTGGTAACCTTGACTATAGATTACTTAAATTGAAAGCTGGCAACTAGTTGTCATTCATGCCTTTTTTTTTTAAACATTAGTCGCATATCAATAAATAACTATGCAGTGTTGTTTGGGTCAATTTGCATGAAGCTCAGTTTCTTGAAGAGGAGACGTAATAACTCCCTCCTGTACATAGTGGACAATTTTAATTTTATTTACGCTTCTATGTGATGCTGCGCTTGAAACTTATATTATTATATGGTACTTCATGAAAGTGATTTGAACAGAGGTATAACATTATAACACACTAGTACTACACAGAAAGCAAGCATAGGTTCAAACTCCAGTGCCAAAGTGACCACAGTAAAGCACTAGAGACCTTTAAGTTACTTTGCAGCACATTGGACGTTTTTTGTTTTTCCACCATTAGATGGCGCTTTAGTAAGAGACTGGGGCTCCTTAGCAGTTCTTTTCATGGCGGTCTTAGATGCCTGACCTCCCGCATCTGTCCTCTGCCAATCTTCTAACTTCTTTGAGGTGATGGCGCCTTTCTTCCTTGCCCCTAAGACATGTTTCTCAGAACCAGCTGCTTTAACCACACTCGGTTCTTTCTTAACATCGGTCTCAGAGGTGGTTCTGATTCGACTTTTCCTCAACTGACTTCTACCGTTTGCACTTGTTCCCAATTCTTGGGATTGTTTTCGAGCGTTTCCTGCTGCATGCATGTGCTTAAGATGGCTCTTGCATGCTGAGGGACTCACTGGGATCTGGGCTCCATCTCTACCTTGTGCTCCTTGGCTACTTGCCTCTTTGGTGGCTTCTTGCGTCTCGCTGCAACTCCTCTTCACGGGTGCGGCTGGTCGGGTTCTACGTTCCAGCAGTGGGCTAAGACGCGAGTGGCGCTGATAGGCGTAGGCAGAACAACTCCCATTGCACAAGGGGTAGCGAATGTGACAATGGGGGCAAACTGGGAGGCGGGACTGGGCAGCAACAGAGGATGGTGACAGGGGATTGATGACACACGGGAAGGCTCGCTGGCTGTGCCGCGGCCCTTTTGGAGAATTGAGTCGAGATGATGGAGCTGTGTGTGGTCTAGGTGAGTGACCAGATGAGGCCAGAGGCCTTGTGTGTCTCCCAGGTGGGCGGCTGCTCTCAGCTTGAACTGTTTGAATTTGGAGCCACTCTAACTGCAGTAATCTCTCCAAGAATCTCTCCAAAGGCCCCACCGGCTTAGGCCTGGGAGCACCACGACCCTCTGTATAAAGAAACACTGCAAGCTGTCTGAGGCTCCAGGTGTTGAAAGGTGGAGGAAGAAAGTCTGGGTAACAGTGGATGGGTGTCTCACTCTCACCATCATTAGCTACATTCACATGAGTTCCCGGCATGTCCAGTGGGAAGTCATTCGAGTTAATAACCTCAGCTCGGAGATTGAGATGAGGGGGCGTACAAGGAGTACAAGGCGATGGGAGAACAGGCAGTCGCTCAGAGTCAGACAGGTCACTAGCACTGTCGCTGTCGTCAACCTTGTAGGGGTCCTGAAGGGGCTCTGGTATGGGGGCTGGGGAATGTGTTAGGGGGTGCCCGGGCATGTGTCGAAGCCCTGATATTGGGGAGAGGGGGAGAGAGAGCGCTCGTCGATTCTTGCCCATCCCGCCCTCATTCTGCTGTAGCTCAGTGCTGCATTGTAACATTCGCTGATGGTTTCTCCTTTCCTCATTTCTTTGCTCGCTCGAATGTTGGCCAAGTTGAGATTTCGCTTCTCGCTTTTCTGCGGGGCTGTGAAAAAGATACACAAACACTGAAAAGCTTGTAAGGAATCAGTGACTGACTGTACCCAAAACAGAGCTTTTGCCAAGACTACAAAGTTCTTGAAAAACATACCTTGGGAGTTTGCTTGGATTTCGAGAGGTGCCAGTTTTGAACTTGAAACTCTTCGGCTGTGAACCCTGTAAAACAAACATATTTCCATAGTACAAACAATTCCCTGTACTGTACAATACGGTCATTTTTTTAATACTCTTTGATCCTGTCTATTGTATAAAACATCATTTCAGTGTTACACTACATAGGAGACATACATTCACCCGCTGCACTGTTCCGACGATGTTGTGGTCCTGTCCTGGTCCTGACAGGCCACTTTTCACTTGGCCCACAGCTTTCTTCATCCTATTACGTTTCTTTGAACTGCGCAAACGAGAGAGGTCCCGGTCACCTCAACTTGGGTTCGATCCAACTCAAGTTTCGAATGATGGAATACATGTCCTACCTAGTGTTTGATCCGCTATTTTCAGTGTCTTTTATGTGGATCTTCTCGTTGGAAACAACCCGCTTTAATGTCGTGGATGCTGCGCGCTCCTGCAGGATGGGCCCCATTTTGCAGTTTGTCAGCGGTGAGGTTCATTTGAGTCCGTTCGTTCTGTGAACATTCCAGGGAGAGGGAAAAAAAATTCTATCCCGAATCAGATGTTCAGCTTTAGAAATAAGTATGCTAACACCCATTTGTGGAAAAGTACTGCAGTGCATCATGCGTCAGTGTGGACAGCTGCCTCTGCCGAGCGCGTTGCTACCGTCTTTCCATTTTAGTCTCTTCTCTGGGCGACGTATCAGCTTCGACTCCATTGAAGCGGTGGCACAACAGACGTACATGTTTTTTGTACGTTTCCACTATCAACATTACGGAAAAGAGAACATGGTCACATGGGTAATTCGCTTTGTTTGGCTCGCCTTCCCACTCAGTGACAGGTTTGTTTACCTACCGCTGACTGGCTCGCTCCTTTTACTGACGTAAACAGTGCAGGTGCATTTTGGGACTTGTAGTTGAACCTTTGGATCTTATCTCTTTGTTTAAAAGAATACAACCACGTGAGTGCGTGGGCTTTCCCATTTATGGACGGCAACGTAGTTTATTTCTGTAGCGCAAGGAGACAGGCACGAGAAATCATACTCTATTTGGTTTAAATATAGCCCACTTAATTTGACATCACTCCATCTCCCATGAAACCAGTTCAAGTGCAGCTTCATAAAAGCTTTGAGTATGACAACTGATCGTCATCAAAAGAAACTGAGTGGGGCGCTTTGTCTCGTTTGAGAGTTTTTTTTTTTTTTTTTTTGGGGGGGGGGGAACTTATTTCCAGTTACAGATCAAGTCGTATTATTCTGGCCAAGAGTAAGACACGTAAATGGAGGATCAAGTCGAGGATCCTGCATGAAACTTAAATGCACGGCGTTTATATGGTGAGATAAAGTGTCTCTGTCTATTGATGAGGTTCAACTTCAACAGGGATGACACGCAGCCTTGCACGTACTCGCTGAGTCACGCCCACTGGTTAGTTCCTGTATTACTGTTTAATGTTTTCACGTGTACAGACAGTCAGCTATGTCCTCTTGCCTTCAACTTTGGACGTTATCTGGATACTTTGTAGAACCTGAACGATGTTCTGATCTCCGTTGTAAAATATGAAACGAAATCCATCCGTCCATTTTTCTCTCCCGCATATTCATCCTTACAGTGACGGGTGATTTGAACCCTATCTGATATTGGACGAGAGGCGGGGTGCAGAAGATGTTGAGCCCAGCACCCTCCATTACCACAAAGCTTTATCCCCCTTCCTCCTATTGCCAAGTGAGTGTTAAAAACAAAAACAAAAAGGACATCCCACTAACAATCCTGAGTGTTATATAAAAAAAAAATCATACCCAATCCCACGTTTTTGAAAGAAAATCCCACTCCCACAGAGATTGATGCCAATTCCAAACAGAAATTTGAAAGAATCTCACTCCCATCTCCCCGACCTAATGTACTTTTAAATGTATAGCCCGCTTAAACTATGTAGCAGCAATGATGAAAATGTAAGGTGGAGATGGGACTCCATCATGGATCAGCCCTGAGCCCCTTCTTGTTTGTAGTGGTGATGGATAGACAGATTACATTAGACTGGAATCTCCATGAACTGTAATGTTTGCAGGTGACATTGTGATCTGCAGTGAACGCAGGGAGCAGGAAAATGAAAATGAAAATGTTCCCTTGAAAGGAGAGGATTGAAGATTATCTGAAGTAAAACAGAATACATGTCCATGAATGGGAGGGGTCGAGGGGGAAGAGAGAAGTTTCAGGGAGAGGAGATAGCGAGGGTGGACGACTTCAAATACTTGGGGTCAACAATCTAGAGTAATGGTGAGTGTGGTCAGGAAGTGAAGAAATTAGTCCAAACAGGTTGGAACAGCTGGAGGAAGGTGTCTGGTGTGTTATGAGACAGAAGAGTCTGCTCGGATGAAGGGCAAAGTTAATAAAATAGTGGTGAGGATTAGAGACTGTGGCACTGAAGAAACAACTGGAAGCAGAACTGGAGGTGGCGGAAATAAAGATGTTCAGGTTCTGTCTATGAGTCAGTAGGTTGATAAGATCAGAAATGAGCTCATCAGAGGGAAAGGCAAAGTTAGATGTTTTGGAGACTAGGTTCGAGAGAGCAGACTACGATGTTTCGACATGTTCAGAGGCAAGAGAGGGATTATATTGGTCGAAGGATGGTGAGGATGGAGCTGCAAGGCAAAAGAGCGAGTGGAAGACCAAAGAGAAGGTTGATCAATAAGGGAAGACATGAGGGCAGTTGGTGTTAGCGTGGAGGATGCAGGAGATAGGGGTTGCCACAGCGTGTCATCCTTTTCCATGTAACCCTAATGGGACAAGTTTAAGGAAAAGAAGAAGCTGTATCTTGGACGTGGCGGAGGCAATTCAAATACATGGCGTGCAACAAGCATTCCACCTTTGTTACGAAACAGAGGAAAGCTCCAAGGTTCAACAACAATAGGCACGCTGTAGTTTGAGCAAGTAGCTGCTAACATAATGACAGTAAATATACACAGTTCCTACACTTCTTTGCAACAGGCAACTTTGAATTATTGCCGTAATAAAGATGTTAATTTTTGTTGTTAATGTGTGTATTCTATATGGTACAACTAGTCTAATGTTTGCATTGTTTAACTGTCACATTTGTGGTTGATTTATGGTGCACGGCAATGTCACCAATCTGTGAATCTAGGCTGTCTTAAAATAGTGATGTCCTTGTCAGTTCAACTATTGAGTCAACAAAGCACAATGAGCATTGCTTGTTAATAGCAAACATTTCTTAATTATGAAGTTTACAAGTTCCCCACATTGGCTGTGGCAAAGCTCTCAGTTACCTGTAGAAAATATATATATATATTATATTGCCCATTTTGCAAAATGCACTTTTAGGGCTATTTTTGGCCGAAACACTTTGGCTACTGAAATTTAGGTGCGTAACTTTTAAAAACAAGTGCTGATTGATTCCAAACATTCTCTGCAGGTGAACAGGTCACCGGTTTCCTGACAGCATGGAGAGAGGATGGTTCATTGGACAAGAGAAGATTTTGCCCACAACAACTGATCAGGGGACGCATTTTTATAGCTCCTGTAAATTATTTTCAAAGCCATGTGCGACCATCAAATTAAATGACATGCTACGGCAATTGAAAAGTGATATAGAGAAGAGGCCTATTCCCATCCGCCCACCAGGTCCCAAAGTGTCAGCGACGAGCACTCGGAATTTCCACAATCCCTCGTGTGAACCCATACCAAAATCTATCATCCGACAACGCTCGCAGTCTCTACCTCCTACTACTGAAAAGAGGAGGAAGTGCAGACATGTTGGTGTAAGATTTATTGATTCCCTTGGCCTTGACCTGGAGGATGTCAAACTTTTTAAATCTGGAGATGAACCATCCATACCGCATCATGTCAGCTTTAGATTGCTGATGGCTGCAGAGTTAGCAGATGGAAACCATTTGGAAATATCCTTGCCTTACTTAAAACCACTTTTTGACCAAGTAACTGGCGATCATCCAGGATTTTTACATCGACTCAATAAGCACAAAGTGTGTCTTGAGAGAGTCCTGTGTTTTGAATTTGGTGTTATAGGAATCGCTCAGGTGGTCAATCTAGATTTTGAGAAAGATGTAACGGCTCGTTACTCATTTACGGAGTGGAAGACCTGTGCAGACACTAAGGCCTCATGGGTCTCAACCAGCTCTAAGATCTGTGAAGGAGGTGGTCAATTCACTTGTGACATGTTCCGTTTCCATCTTCCTGTCCCTCCATTCCTGCAGCCTGGGGCAGTCTTAGAATTTGCCATCAAGTACAAAGTTTGTGGAGGTGAATACTGGGACAATAATGAAGGGGAAAACTACAAGTTAGTTTGCCATAACTACAAGCACAGTGTTCCCAAAGAATGTGGAGATAGCATGATTCACTTTTTTTAGGATGCTGATTAAAAACATTAAAAGAAAAGATTAAGAGCACACCTATTGAAAATGGGATAAATGGGAAGATACACTCATGCGAAATTAACACTGATGTAAATGCATTTATATCTGTCTGCAGCTTTGGGTTTAACTTTCATGTCTTTCATATTGCTATATTATATTTGGACAAGAAACCACACTTGTGTTTTGACTTGCATTTCAAACAAGGCTCACAAAATGTCCTCTAATGTCTTGTAAATTACTCAAGCACTTTTTCCCAGATGTGTATTTCACTTATTAAAAAAAATATATGTATAGAATAGAATAGAATAGCGTATGAGCCACAAATCTTTGCAAAGCCTTGTGTGTGCGCGTGTGCGTGTGCGTGTGTGTGTGGGGAGGGGGCACTCTGGTATATCTTTTGCCATGTGTTACGATAAAAATCATTTGTATTATTTGTGGAATAAAGATGTCTATCTATTTTTTTTAGCAGTCAAAGTTGTACTTGTATAACACCAATCCTTTACTGATTGTCGTCATTCAAGGAATGACTGTAATAATCATAAGGCCTCTCAAATGTGGTTTAATCTGAATGAAATGTTCGTTTAATCAGCGAAGTAAGTAAAAGTTAGGTTAATCATTTAAGTTTAATAAGTGGCTTGGACCCCTCCTCGAGCCGTCACCTTATCGAGGTGGAGGGGTTTGTGGGTCCCGATGATCCGAGGAACTAAGTTGTCCGAAGCTTTATGCCCCTGGTCGGGTCACCCATGGCAAACAGGTCCTAGGTGAGGGATCAGACAAAGTACGACTCCGAAACCCCTATGATGACTACAAAAATTGGATCTTGGTATCCCTTGCCCTGACGCGGGTCACCGGGGCCCCCGTCTGGAGCCAGGCCTGGAGGTGGGGCTCGAAGACGAGCGCTTGGTGGCCGGGCCTGCACCCGTGAGGCTCAACCGGGCACAGCCCGAAAGGGTAACATAGGTCCCTCTTCCCATGGGCTCACCACCTGTGAGAGGGGCCATAGTGGTCGGGTGCAATGTGAGCTGGGCGGTGGCCAAAGGCGGGGGGACCTTGGCGATCCAATCCCCGGCTACAGCAACTAGCTCTAGAGACATGGAAGGGAAGGCGCCCGAGTTGGTACGTGAGGTCGAGAAGTTACGATTAGATATAGTCGGACTCGCCTCTACGCACCGCCTGGGCTCTGGCACCACTCCTCTTGAGTGCTCATCACGGATTATCCATAACAAACACAATGTTCAGGCATAAGGGTGTTCACATGTCCACCTGGCACCAGGACACCCTAGGTCGCAGTTCAATGATCGACTTTGTGGTCGTGTCATCGGAGTTGTGACCACATGTCTTGGACACTCGGGTGAAGAGTGTGGCGGAGCTGTTAACTGATCACCACCTGAGTGAGTTGGCTCCCATGGTGGGGGAGGATGCCAGTCCGACGTGGCAGGCCCAAACGTATTGTGAGGGTCTGCTGGGAACGACTTGCAGATTCCCCTGTCATAAGGAATTTTAACTCCCACCTTCGAACGAACTTTGCTCACGTCCCAAAGGAGCCGGGAGACAGTGAGTCCGAGTGGACGATGTTCCGCGCCTCCATTGCTGAGGTGGCCGACTGGAGCCGTGGCCGTAAGGTGCCTGTCGTGGCGGTTACCCATAAACACGTTGGTGGACACCAACAGTGAGGCATGCTATCAAGCTGAAGAAGGAGTCCTATTGGACATTTCTGGCCTTTAGGACTCTTGGGGCCGCTGATAGGTACCGGCTGCCCAAGCGGAAGGCAGCTTCGGTGGTTCTCTGAGGCAAAAACCCGGACTTGGGAGGAGTTCGGTGAGGCTATGGAGAATGACTTCAGGATGGCTTCTAGGAAATTCTGGTCCACCGTCCAGCGTCTCAGGAAGGGGAAGCAGTACACCGTCAACACTGTGTATAGTGGAGATGGGTCGCTGCTGACCTTAACTCGGGATGTTGTGAGTCGGTGGGGAGAATACTTCGAAGACCTCCTCAATTCCATCAACACGCCTTCCTACGAGGAGCCTGAGTCTGGGTGCTCTGAGGCGGGCTCTTCTATCTCTGGGGTTGAGGTCACCAAGGTGGTTAAAAAGCTCCTTGGTGGCAGGGCCATGGGATTGGATGAGATTCTCCCGGAGTTCTTAAAGGTTCTGGATGTTGAGTGGCTGTCCTGGTTGACACGCTTCTGCAACATCGCGTGGACCACGGGGACAATGCCTCTGGATTGGCAGACTGGGGTGGACAGAATTCCTAGGCTCAGCCGAGGCATAGAGGGTGTCCGGTTTAGTGGTCTCAGCATCGCATCTCTGCTCTTTGCAGATAATGTGGTTCTGTTGGCTTCATCCAGCCATGATCACCAGCTGTCACTGGAGCGATTCGCAGCCGAGTGTGAAGCGTCTGGGATGAGAATCAGCACCTCCAAATCCGAGACTATGGTCCTCAGTCGGAATAGTGTGGCGTTCCCTCTCCAGGTCGGGGAAGACATCTCTCCCCAAGTGTAGAAGTTCAAGTATCTTGTGGTCTTGTTCACGAGTGAGGGAAAAATGGAGTGGGAGATCGACAGACAGATTGGTGCAGCGTCTGAAGTGATGCAGACTTTGTATCGGTCTATTGTGGTAAAGAGGGAGGTAAGTCCAAAGGCGAATCGCTCAATTTACCAGTCGATCTACATTCCTACCCTAACCTATGGGTATAAGCTGTGGTCGTGACTGAAAGAACAAGATCCCGGATACAAGCAGCCGAAATGTGTTTCCTCCGCAGGGTGTCCGGGCTCTCCCTTATAGATAGGGTGAGAAGCTCGGTCATCCGGGAGGGGCTCAGTATCGAGCCGCTGAGAGGAGCCACATGAGGTGGCTGGGGCATCTGATTCAGATGCCTCCTGGACGCCTCCCTTGAGAGGTGTTCCGGGCATGACCCACCGGAAAGAGACCCCGAGGACGACACAGGACACGCTGGAGAGACTATGTCTCACGGCTGGCTTGGAAACACCTCGGGATCCCTCCGGAAGAGCTGGAAGTAGTGGCTGGGGAAAGGGAAGTCCGGGTATCCCTGATGAAGCTACTTCTCCCGCGACCCGACTGGGAAAAGTGGTAGATAATGGATGGATGGATGGATGGATGGAAGGACGTATTCATTGCTTTAGAATTCTTTTCACATGAAGACCTGTTAGGCTGAGCACCTTTCTGAATGGGGGGAAGGTTTGATTTTATGATCGTCCGGCCACAATGAGCAATCGGGGGAGAAAAGCCTTGATGAGAGAAGTAAAGATGAACACAAAGATCACAGTGGCTGTATTAGCCCAAAAGGGTGCTTCAACTAAATACTGAGCTGGAATTAACATCACACCTGAGTACTTATGGTTGTGTGATATTTCACTTTTACTTTTTTAATCAGTGATACAATGACCAGCTGGTTAGAACATCTACTTCACAGTTCTGAGGACAGGGGTTCCACGTCTCCCGTGACCCTTGTGAAGATAAGCGGCTCAGAAAAGGGATGGCTGGAAGGATAAGATTAGATCAAGTTTACAAAGTGCATAGAGAAAATGCTATACCATGGTGTATGGTACAAAACTTTTAATAAATTGAATTTTTCACAATCATTCAGCATTCAAAGCCTGTTACTTGTGTCTTTTAGGAGTTTAATGTAAGAGAGTTTCATGTTAAAACTGGGCAAAGAAAGGTAATTGGTTAGCATGTCTACATTTGTGAAGATAAAATTTTGGCAAGATTAAAAAAGGTTCATGATGAAGAAATGCATCTTCCTTTTCTTGTTTTCTCAAAAAGTCCCAAAATAAAATTTTCCATTTTAGTTCTTGTGTCGGCTTCTGATGACGAAGTTGAGGCAGTCTTTCCAGAAGATCTTGGAGTATCAGCACGTCCAAAATAATTGTTGAATTGTCTCTGGCTGAGTTCCACGAAATGAAGTTGTTTTCAATGTGCCCTTTATATTTTGTCATAAAGTGGTAAAGATTCATGGTTTATTTTTCAAAAGCAATCTCCTTTACCTTGTTTCCACACATTTGCTCAGAATTGCACCTTTTTCAATAGAATTGTATCTACAAATTGGTTACAAAGATTAATATTAATCATTATCAATATTTTTTAAAGAATGAATTATTTCTAAAATAAAAACTCGACCGTTACTACCACTACTACTACTAATAATAATAATCATAATTGTGGTGGCACGGTGGATGAGCTGGTAAAAGTGTTGGCCTCACAGTTCTGAGGACCGGGTTTGATTCCCGGCTCCGCCTGTGTGGAGTTTGCATGTTCTCCCCGTGCCTGCGTGGGTTTTCTCTTGGCACTCTGGTTTCCTCTCACAACCCCAAAACATGCAACATTAATTGAACACTCTAATTTGCCCCTAGGTGTGATTGTGAGTGTGGCTGTTTGTCTCAATGTGCCCTGCTATTGGCTGGAAACCAATTCAGGGTTTACCCCATCTCCTGCCCGTTGACAGCTGGGATAGGCTCCAGCACTCCCCGCCACCCTAGTGAGGATAAGCCACACAGAAAATGGATGGATTAATGGACAAACAAACATGAAAAGATGACTTGCGTTTTCTTCTTACTAAATCAATTGAGGATGTCAAAGTGGGAAGATTACATCTGACGATGGCCCGTTATAGTTTCACCAAAATGCTACATCTGCTCAAATAAATGGATGGATGTATCATAATTGTTATGTAAAACACCCTTGTTCCCAAATTGACAACACTGGGGTAGAGACCGAGACCTTTAAGGGCAAACTTCCATTTTTTTTAACAGCATCTTCTTGGTCCCTGAAGTGATCGCATCAAAAAGTACAACATAGTGTTTGGATGTAATTGGGACTTGATACGTTTTTAAATATTCCGGATAAAACATCAATTGTTCGTTGTTGTTACAAAGTTGTGAGACCAAGATGTTTCTATCATCAACGTAGTATACACATTTATTTTTAAATAGAATGTGGTCATTATTCCAGAATTTGTATCAGTGTGTTGCGTTCCAAGAGTTTCTTTTCTACGGTTTTGCAGTAAATCGTTTCCGTCGGACAGGTAACCCGCTGTGAGGCGGGATTCTTTTTCTTTCTTTCTTTTTCTTTTGTCACCGTAGCGGCCACCTGGGCAACAGGATTTGGCGGTCGTACGCTACATTAGCGGACTAGACGAGTAAGTAAACTTGCTTTATAAACACTGCATCCCCTCATACCTCACTGTCATTGTTTTAGCTGTCGCTCACCTCCTTGTTAAGTGAATTCTATAGTAAGGTTATTTTACGCGTTTGAAACAGAAGCCCCTTGACGACTCTGTGTCATGCTAAACTTGCTTGGAGACTTTTGGCTCACCTAGCATGGAGCAAACTCTTATCTCATGGAGCAGCGTTGCTCTTTTTTTTTTTTTTTTTTTTAACCTGTAGAGGGTCAGTCCAGTGACGTATTTCTTTTACATTCATAGTCCTCTTCAGTAAAACAAAACCAGAACATTTAGTTTGAGTAGCAAATCCAGTAAAAACAACTGTCAACCCCAAAGCGAAAATAAATAAATAAATACCGTTTTGCCCTTAAAAAATGCGAAAAACCGTACCACAAACGCCACCGCTATTTTGTTTTTAAAAATCGAACAACGCTTTAATGGTTTCGTAAACTTGTTATAGAAATCAAATACAATCTGATTTTGATTCTCGAGCAGAAAAACTCTCATTATAATTTCCTAATCAGTGGCATCAATGGATGTAAAGCTTGGCAAATATTGGCTTTTTCACTGAAGATTGTAGTTTGATGTGGATGTACCGATTTACAGTGTACGCCTTACATATTTTAAAATGAACTTTCAGTTGTACAAATTGCGGAAAGATGTACCACTTTACAGGTGTGAGTCTGGCGCCCCGAAGCATGTTCACATTCACACACGCATGCATGCGCACACGACTCCTAAAACATTCATAATACTTGGATGTCGGTGGAAATTTCAGGAGGAACCAATAGTGACCTGCATGCAAATATACGCTGTGATAGCAACATTAACCAGGGCTTATCTTTCATCTAATGCAGTGATTCCCACCGTTTCTTGAACCAAGGTGCATATCTTACATTTGAAAAATGTCACGGCACAAATGAAAAAAAGTCACAAAAAGTGGATACACAAGCCAATTATGGTGTTTCCTTGTTTAAGCCATTGGTTAAGTTCTCAAAAATACCCGTGTTCAGTGAAAACCATGTAGTACATTTTTTTGTTTGTTTTTGGGTCATTATTTATTTCCATTCACTATTTTTTTTCATTTACAGCGCATGTTTTTTTTCCATGACCAGTGTTTTAGTTTTTTTTCTTCAGTGTTTTTTTCCCATTTCTTATACATTTTAAGGGCGTTAAATCCCTAACCACAGACATTTTCTCACATTTCTTTTGTTTAGACACAAAGTTCAAACCTTGGTAGATTTAAAAGTACTGTAGTTTAGAATGAAACCAAAGATCAAAACCTGTTTGAGACCAAAACAGTTATTTGAGAAATAAATATATGTGTCCCTCCACCCATTTTCTTCTGCTTTATCCAGGACCGGTGATAAGTGTTTTTCCATTAAAAATTTAAATTATACATATATACACACACATAGGTTTTAGAAATAAATTTAATTTTAATGATCAATCTATGAGCCACAGTGTAATGAGGGAACACTGTATAAACTTTCTGCCATCAAATAGAGGAGCATTTATTTGTTCTTTGTCCTTTATACAGTATGCCACTGCCATAGAGAGATGAACAAAGATACATGATCAAAATCAGCTTTATTGGCCATGGATGTAACAACGCATAAGGAATTTGTCTCCAGTAGTTGGTGTTGTTGTAAATAAATAATATTTTGACCAATTGACCGCGCCACTCCAGGAGAGCTTTCACGGCACACCTATGTGCCACAACACACTAGTTGGGAATCACTGATCTACTGTATATCTGCTTCTTACAATGACAGTATGTTTGATGTCTTTTTATTTTTGTATTATTTTTGTTACAGTGGTCTCTTTCAAAGCCACTGCCATATGTTTTAAGGACTGAGAGTGAATTGAAACCATACATTACAAGTTAATGTAATTTGACCTCAAAACTAATGTTTTTGAAGTAGGGTGTCTATACACATTTTCATCCCTTTCCCCCCAGATGTTTGGAAGATAGAATCAAATCTCACTGAAGTAAGAAGAATGGTCTCAGAGGTATAACACTTTGTACAGCAGTTTTCCAATGTTTGTTGAGCCAAGGCACATGTTTTACATTAGAAAAATCACACAGCACACTAACAAAAATGTTACCCAAAAAAAAAAAAGGAAATTGGATTATTCCGTTCAAGCCTCCTCCCCAAAAAATATTGTGACATTGTTTAATAGGAAAAACGTACAAACAGAATTACACTTTACAAAAACATAATCAATTAGGGCTCCACTGTGGCCAAAGTGATATCACCATTAATTAAATCAATATTGAAATCCATCCATGCATCCATTTTCTGAGCCACTTATCCTCACAAGGGTTGTGGGAGTGCTGGAGCCTATCCCGGCTATTATTGGGCCAGAGGCAGGGAACACCCTGAACCGGTTGCCAGCCAATCACAGGGCATAGAGAGACAGGAAAATAGTCAATCACACCGACGGGCACTCCCTGTGGGGAGTTTGCATGTTCTCCCTTTGCCTGTGTGGGTTTTTCTCCAGGCACTTCAATTTCCTTCAACATCTCAAAAACATGCATACATTGGAGACTTTAAATTGCCCCTAGGTGTGATTGTGAGTGCGACTGTTGTCTGTATCCATCATTATCCTGCTTGACCTGTTGTCCCACAGTAATTACAGCATTGGTAAACGGAGGCACTAAAATTGAAATGAAGCAAATAAATGATAATTTAAATATTTTTGTTTTTAGTTGGAAAGAGCAATCACGGATGCATTCAATAGCAGGAATGTTACACCTCTGAGAGTATTCCTGCAAAAGAGCACAAATGAGGCTGTCAAATGTTCCTCAGAGTTTCTCAACAAATTGGACAATTATGTCATTTGGGTAAGATGGTTTACATACTCATACTCTCTAATGAATTTTATGCTCAATGTGCTGGTACACTCAATGAAACAATATATACTGTTTAAACAGAGCTTGGATGAAAAAGATTCCAATGCTACTTGTGTAGCTCTCGCAGTCCTCCGTATTTGTGGGAAGAACCTGACATTTCCTACGGGGAGTCGAGGAATTACAGGAATAATGCATCAAGGCTTGATCCAGAAGATGAGTATATTAAGAATAAACACACACAGTAGTTGATGAATACATTAGAAGTCAAACCTAGATTTTTCTGCACATGGTACAGTGGTTTGACAAATGCAAGCAACTGTGGATTCAGCATGGACCACACTGTGATAAATCCTTGTCTAAACTGTCAGAGGACTTCTTTGATGCCATAATGGTGAGATAATGTAATAATAATTTCCATTTCCATGCATTCTAGTGCAAATGTTGAAGTGATCAATTTGCTCTGTGTGACAGATGGTCCATGTAGCATCCAAAGATGGTATGTTTGTTGATGCATTTTTTTTTTTCATTCTCCTTGTTAATCTGAATGGAATCTCTTCTCACTTTGTTTGGTACATACCGTACATAGACTAAATATTAAAAATTTGATAAAATCCTTTTTTTCTGTGCACAGAATGAGTAATGTAGGAGCAGATATCCATAGATTTAAGATTTATCTTAGAAATTGAGCAATTCCATCATACATTTTTGATCTCTGATGGCTCAAGAACTGTATTTACAGCAATGGTCGGAATCCGCTCCTTTCTACATCCTATTGGCCAGTTGGTAAATGATGTCAGAGTTTGTATTGCCATCAGAAAAGAGGTTTGACTTGCCACTTTTGATGACCTTTTGCCTTCTTGTATACTCTTGAATCTAATGTATAATGTGTGCACAGGCAATCTCTGCATTGAACGTAATTCTGAAAGAAATTTCAATGTCACTTGAGAAAGAAATGATCCTTTCCTCAGTGGAGACCTCTGATATGATGTATGTCAAAATCATTGAAATAATTTTTACAGTTGTTAAAATCAACAAAATTATATCTACTCACTTGCTCATCATACAGGATGAACCTGGCTGATCAGATAATGCAATGCGGAGGTAATCACTGTTTTTCAAGCTCATATTCCTATTATACCTTTTATTGATGAACACACCGTCAAAACTGTGATAACAAAATATGTTATGTTAGATTACGACATGCAGGTTTCTCTGATTGAGGTATTATTCCGATTGACCACACCTGACCAGAGAGAAAAGCTGGCGCCTCTCTGGTTCAGCATGCCACAAGTAGCCTGTGCCTTTGGCGAGATACAACCTTCGGTGTTTGACATGGTAAAACTTATGGTTCATTATATAAGTTTCTCAACCTTTATTGATCCAAGACACATAAAAAAGAAAAAAAAAGGTACACCACAAAATAAACATGTCACCAAAAGTGAATAAACAGATTAATTTTGTACCTTCCTCCATCTATTGGGACAGAATTAAATTTTTCTTTCGCTATACATTGCTTGCATAGATAGATGAACAAAGATTAAATTTTTTGACAAATTCAGAGAAATTGAATAAAACCTGACGCTATCTCAGAACATACTACTTTGCCAAAGCACATGGGTTTGGAATTAGTGTATAATGTCCATTATACAAAATTTCATTTTATGGGCTTTCATCAAATGTGTTGTAATTGGAGTGACACTTGTCAACCTCTCTAATTTTAGGATTGTCGCACATTTCTGATCTTTGTGAATGGATTGCAGGGAGATCATACAAGGTACACTCGTGAAAATTTCACTTCCTAAGATATTTTCACAATTGATAGCCTAAAATATATTCTATATGTGAATCTTCTTCTTTTCCTTTTGGCTTGTCCCATTAGGAGTTGCCACAGCATGTCATCATAGATGAATGCATCTTTGTTTGGCACAGTTTTACGCCGGATGCACATTACAGCAGAATAATGATCCAAAACATGCTGCCAATGAAACTCAATTGGTTTCAAAGAACAAAAAAGTGAAGCTGCTGGAGTGTCCCAGCCAATCACCTGACTCAAACCAATCGAAAATCTATGGAAAGAACTGAAACTGAAGGTCTATAAGAGGAACTGAAGGAACCTTCACTATTTGAAGAATCGGTCAACATCACACCAATACATGCAATTTGTTTCTCAAAACAAGAGGTTTTTTGAAGCTGTCATTGAAAACAAAAGCTTTTGTACCAAGTATTATATACCTGGTGAAATTTCCAGGTCAAAAGCACCTTTGGAAGTATATTTAATGAGGAAAAATAGTCACGTCTTAAATTCTTATGGTAGTGTTCAAAATAATACCAGTCCAATGTGACTCACCAGATTAATCCACATTTTCAGTACATTTTTTTACTGCTATTTGTCAAACAAGTTACCAGTAGGTGCAGTAGCTTCTCAGAAAACCAACAAGACCCAGGATTCATGATATATACACTCTTAACGCTGTGCAATTGGGCAATTTGTCAAAAAGGGTGTGTTAAAAAAATAGCATTGTGGCATTCAATCAGTGAGGTCATCAATTTCATGGAAATCTGGTATGAATCAGTTGGGCCCTATTTAATGATGAAGCCAGCACTTGTTGATCATCCATTTCTCCTTGAAAGCCTGAGAAAATGGATTGTTCAACACATTGTTCAGAATAACTGTACTTTGAAAAAAATTTGATTGGAGAGGGCAAACCTTAAAAAGAGGTGCATAACATAATAGGTTGTTCAGCTAAAATGATCTCAAATGTCATAAAATGGAGAGCAAAACCAGAGACACGTGACAGAAAATGGAAGACACCCACCAAAATGGATGGCAGAATAATCAGAATGGCAAAGGGTCAGCCAATGGTCAATGGATGATCAAAGACGGTCTGGAGTTACCCGTAAGTACTGAGACAGTGAGAAGACGTCTGTGTGAAGCTAATCTATTTACAAAAATACCCTGCAAAATCCCTCTTTTTTTTTTTTTTTAAAAAAGGCATGTGCAGAAGACGCTACAATTTGCCAAAGAACATATAAAGTGGCCCAAGGACAAATAGAGGAACATTTTGTGGATTGATGAGAGTAAAATTGTTTTTTTTTTGGATCCAGAGGCTGCAGACAGTTTGTGAGACGACCCCCAAACTCTGAATTTAAGACACATTACACAGTGAAGACTGAAGCATGCTGGTGAGAGCATCAGCATACGGGCATGTTTCTCCTACTATGATGTTGGGCCTATTTATTGCATACCAGGGATCATGGATCGGTCGGCATATGTCAAAATACTTGAAGAGGTCATGTTGCGTTATGCTGAAGAGGACATTGCCTTCAAATGGGTGTTTCAACAAGACAATGAACCCAAACACACTAGTAAACATGCAAAGTCTTTGTTCCAAACCAAGAAAGTTAATGTCAAGGAGTGGCCACCCCAATCCCCGGACCTAAATCCAATCGAAAACTTGTTTTGTGACATCAAAAAGGTTTATTTCTGAAGCAAAATCAAGAACTCAGCAAACTTACTATTTTTCTGCCTTGTGCCATGTTAGGACACTCACTCACATCCCGCTGGTCCAATCAGTATTAGTAATATATTTATATATACATTTTTTAGATTTATTTTGTAGATTGCATGATCCGTCACTTTAAACTGCTCCCTTTTGTACAATTGACATTGTTAACACGCTTATCTATATAGATTTAACATCTTGCATATCTTTTAAGGAATAGTTCATATAAACAGAAATATCTCTTATTCCTGTTCTTGTTGCTATGTTGTTCCTTGTTCTTTGTTCTGAAGGTCATACCAGGGCAGGACCGACTGCCGGAGGAAAATTCCTTGTGTACTTTTACACACTTGGCCATGAAAGATGATTCTGATTCTGAAATGTAAATGAATTTTAGAATGCCATTAAGGAATCTTGGAGTGGAATAGCAGCTAAAAGGTGTCACAAATTGGTTGACTCCATGCCACACAGATGTGAAGCAGTTATATTAAAAAAAACAAAACAAAACTGGTCATACACTAAATATTAGTTTGATTGAAAGGATTGGTAAATCCTTGAAACAAAAAATTTGTACAAAAATAGTTTTGAGTTTGTAAAGTATACGGCAACAGATTTTTTTTTTTTTTTTTAAAACACTCCTTTCAACAAATTGCCCACTTGCACAGCCTCAAGAGTGTGTATGTCATGAATTCTGGCTCTGGTTGTTTTTCTGAGAATCTACTGCACCTACTGTTTTTTTGTTCGACATGTAGCAATAAAAAATATGGATTAATCTGGTTAGTCACATTGGACTGGTATTATTTTGAACACAATTACAGACACTGTTTATACCCTTTGTCCTGTGTGAACAACTATTAGTGGAGCTCTACTTGGGGACCTACCTGTACTGCCTCATTTTGCATTTAATCACGCATCTCTTGCATTAGTCCTCAGTGCTGCCTGGCGTGTGTGGGAAAGTGACACTACACTGAAGGCACACAACTATGAATTTGGACTTGGTAGTTATAATGTGAAACCTATTAAAAAAACAAAACAATCACCCAAAAAATCCAAGAGATAGCAGGGGCACAATGAACTGCAAAATAACGACAGCTGTGTATGATATTGGAAAAAAATAAAACTGTGATTTTCTTTCATAATATATTTTGTGCTGTTTAAAAAATTACTGAAAGTACAACATGGATGTATGAAAATGGATTTTTTTTGTATGGATTTTAGTATTCAGCAATATTCCAACCAGACAGGAAGTTAAAATCATTTAGCCCTACCCAGTTATACTGTAGTCATTAGTACGTTCCTAATTTATATTCATTTATTTTAACTCAGTCTAATATTTTATACCTATATTTTAACATATCCATTCGTATTTCTATGTTTGAGTGCATTAGTTTGAGCCAAATGCGTTTTGTACGGTACACCTGATTTATGAATCAATCATCCTGTGGCTCTCCTGCCATCCCCCAATGTAATCTGTTGCCCAAAACATTCAATCTTTTCATTCTGAGAGCAATACAGTAAATGCAGGCATGTAATTGTTTCCTGTGTCCCCATTAATAGTTATTACAGGGGAAAAAAAGTATACACTGTAATACTCTGGGCTGCTCCGTGTGTGGTAATATCTGTAACATCGGTGCTAATCTTATTAGGAAGTCAACCAGCTCAGTCTGCTGGTCATTTATTAATATTACAGTTCATTTACTGCATGTGAATACACTGCACAGAACCCTGCATGTAACTATTGCGAACACATATATTCTGAAATGCCCAAATATGTTTTGAGGCCTTGTGGAGGTTCACTGTATTAACCTTTTAATTTACTGCTTGCTCTAACAGTGAGTAATGTTGAATGTTGCAACATTGATAACATATTCATGTCATCTTAAAATTTCCTTGCAGCTGTAGAGTGAAATCCTACCCATGTTTGGAGGTTTATCTGGACAATTACAAGGTCAGTAGACGTGGCTCTTAATTATGTTTTGGTTGAGCACCTTAAAACTGCACAACTGTTTGATGTGCCGGAATGCTATTTTAAGGTATTTGGCTTAAATTAATTTTGCTCATGCTCTCAGTTGCTGATGCCATCTGATAAATTTGGCAAATTCTGGATTGACTTCAATCTTGGAAGCCAAAGCATCTCTTTTTATTCCTCATCCGTTGATGAAAAGTCTCTGGTATGTCAAGACCAATATAAATGTAGATCTTGCATTATATTAAAAATGTATATGTACATCAGAATGTTTAATGCTTGGCATCTCCTTCATGTAGGCAGGTTTCTGGGATTCAATCTCTATCTCTGAGAATGAAATCCACAGTTATACTGTCACAGGTATATTGCATACACTTAATGGACAAAAGATGGCATGCACTTGATGGACAATTGAGACATATAATAAATGAATCAATAAATTGGGGGTGAGGCTTGACTTTTTACACTGCAAGTTTAAGTGACATTTCAGATTTGTTGTCACAAGTCGCATAGTTTGGGTATGCTTCATGGCAATATAAAGAAAAAAAAACAGAATTAGTTTCACTCATTTGTAAATCAGGCCTCTTCCAGATGTAGATAGAAATCTGATTTGTCTCGGATATTTCCCAGTGTGAGTCCATAGAATCATCATCATTGCAAACATAGCATCAAAATAAACAGATCAGTATGCAATGTTCCCTCTAAATTTTTACGTGTCTAAGCCAACACAGGCCGTGAGCGCTCCTTTTGACCACTGTGAGCAATATCAGACGTATGCACTGTGGTCAACCAGTGTCCTCCATTGAAGTTACATGGCTGATTAAAAGGTTACATTCCCAGAAGGCAGTTTTTGTGATTGATTTGATATGATTGTTGAAAGTCAGGTAGTCCTGAGCATCACAGACAGAGAGAGAGTTGTGATTGGTGCAGATTTCAATTGAAATGTGGGCGAAGGAAACACGGGCGATGAAGAAGGGATGGGTAAGTACGGCATTCAGCAAAGGAACTTTGAGGGGCAGATGGTGGTGGAATTCGCAATAAGGATGGAATTGGCATTGGTGAACACTTATTTCCAGAAGAGACAGGAACATAGATTGACCTACAAGACCGGAGGTAGAAGCACGCAGGTGTATTACATTTTGTGCAGATGATGTAATCTGAAGGAGGGTACCGACTGTAAGGTTGTGGTGGGGAGAGTGTAGCTCGACAGCGTGGGATGATGGTGTGTAGGATGACTCTGGGAGTGGATAGGAAGACTAAGAAGATAAAGGTAGATCAGAGAATCAGGTGGTGGGAGTTGAGAAAGGAAGAATGTTGTGTGGCCTTCTGGAAAGAGGTGAGACAGGCTTTAGATGGACAGGAAGAGCTCCCAGAAGACTGGAATACTACTGCCAAGGTATTCAGAGAGGCAGGCAGAAGAGTACTTGGGGTGTCTTCTGGTAGGAAAGGGGAGAAGGAGACTTGGTGGTAAAACCCCAAAATACAGGAAGTCATCCAAGGAAAGAGATTAGGGAAGAAGTGGGACACGAAGAGGATTGAGGAGAGGTGTAAAGAATACATTGAGATGCGTCATAGGGCAAAGGTAGAGGTGGCGAAGGCTGAACAAGAGGTATATGATGACATCTACACCAGGTTGGATACGAAAGAAGGAGAAAATGATCTCTACAGGTTGGCCAGACAGAGGGATAGTGATGAGAAGGATGTGCAGCAAGTAAAGGTGATTAAGGATAGCGATGGAAATGTGATGACTGGTGCCGGTAGTGTGCTAAATAGATGGAAAGAATACTTTGAGAAGTTGATGAATGCAGAAAATGAGAGAGAAGGAAGAGTTGAAGAGGCAAGTGTGAAGGACCAGGAAGTGCCAATGATTACTAAGGGGGAAGTCAGAAAGGCATTACAAAGGATGAAAAATGGAAAGGCAGTTGGTCCTGATGACATACCAGTGGAGGTATGGAAGCAATTTGGAGAGGTGGCTGTGGAGTTTTTGACAAACTTATTCAATAGAATACTAGCGGGAGAGAAAATGCCAGAAGAATGGAGGAAAAGTGTACTAGTTCCAAATTTTAAGAACAAAGGCGATGTTCAGAACTGTGGATACGACAGAGGAATAAAGATGATGAGCCAACACAATGAAGTTATGGGAAAGAGTAGTGGAGGCTAGACTCAGGACATAAGTATCTGCGAGCAACAGTATGGTTTCATGCCTAGAAAGAGTACCACAGATGAGCCATTTGCCTTGAGGATGCTTGTGGAAAAGTACAGAGAAGGTCAGAAGGAGCTACATTGTGTGTTTGTGGATCTAGAGAAAGCCTATGAGCCCAAGAGAGGAACTGTGGTACTACATGCGCAAGACCGGTGTGGCGGAAAAATATGTTAGAATAGTACAGGACATGTATGAGGACAGCAGAACAGCAGTGAGATGTGCTGTAGGTGTGTCAGAAGAATTTAAGGTGGAGGTGGCATCAGGGATCCGCTCTGAGCCCAACCTGTTTGGGTTAGGAATGGATAGGCTGACAGATGAGGTTAGACTGGAATCCCCTTGGACCATGATGTTGGCAGATGATATTGTGATCTGCAGTGAAAGCAGGGAGCAGGTGGAGGAACAATTACAAAGATGGAGGCACGCACTGGAAAGGAGAGGAATGAAGATTAGCCGAAGTAAAACAGAGTGTAGGTCCTACATTTACATCTGTTTGATTATCTTAAAGTGGGCAAACTACAAAAATAAGAGAATTTGAGAAGTATACCATAACTCTTTCACAGCACTGTACCATCGTGGACTACTCGAAAAAATATCAAGCTATATATCTGATTTGTTGTGATTGTGTGTCCATTCCCTCCAGAACATGGGACGAAACAAGTATTACAGTTAGAGCTGTCCAAAGTGGTCATGACAGGGAGCGCAAAAGGATCACGTATTATCATCTTCTTTTCCTCCAATTTGGACATCCTGCAGGCTGTTTATTGCATCTGTGGACACAGAAAGCAAAAAGTACAGTGGAGATGCACATTCATAAACACAATCACAGAAGTGTATTATGCATACGTTACTGTGTATTACACAAGATAATGTCCACCAGTTAAAAAATTAAACATTTGTAATTCATTTGTTACTGGACACATACTGTGCTTCGACAAAGTATTTGCCCTCCCACCCCCATGTTCTTTTTTCACATCACACACAAAGGTTTCAAATCATCAAACAATTTTCATATCACTCAGACAACCCAAGGAAATACAAAATGCCGTTTTCAAATGAGAATTTAATAATTATGGTACAAAAAAAATCCAAACGTCCAGGGAAAAGAGATTTGTGAGGATGGACGACTTCAAATACTTGGGGTCAATAATCCAGAGCAATGGTGAGTGTGGTAATAAAGTGAAGAAATGGATCCAAGCAGGTTGAAACAGTTGGCGGAAGGTGTCTGTTGTTATGTGACAGAAGAGTCTCTGCTAGGATGAAGTACAAAGTTGTGCAAGTTTATAAAGGTGTTCAGGCCAGCCATGATGTATAGATTAGAGACGGTGGGACTGAAAAGACAACAAGAAGCAGAGCTGGAGGTGGCAGAAATAAAGATGTTGAGGTTCTCTCTAGGAATGAGTAGGTTGATAGGGTCAGAAATGAGCTCAGAGGGAAAGTCAAAGTTTGATGTTTTGGAGACAAAGTTTGAGAGGGCAGACTTCAATGGTTTGGATATGTCCAGAGGAGAGAGAGTGAGTATGGTGGTAGTAAGGAGTTAAGTATGGAGCTGCCAGGCAAAAAAGCAAGAGGAAGACCAAAGAAAAAGTTGATTGATATTGGATTGGATATTGTGAGGCAGTTGGTGTTAGAGAGGAAGAAAAAGAAGACAAAAAATTCAAACCTTTATGACCCTCTGAAAGGTATATTCAATTTCATAAGCCACACCCAAACCTAATTACCACCATACTTGTTGAATCAAGAAATGTCAGAGAACGTTAAATTCCCAGAACCAATCCATGATCTCAAGAACCAATGCATCATGCCACAATCTAAAGAACTTCAAGAAGCAGCGAGAAAGAAAAGTGATTGAAATCCATCAGTCTGAAAAAGGTTACACAACAATTTCTAAGGCTTTGGGGATCCAGCTCACCACAGTAAGAGCCATTATCCACAAATGGAGAAATTACTCCAAGAGAGTGTAACAACGACTCATCTATGAGGTCACAAAAGCTTGGCGGCCTGTTTGGCGGAGGCAATCCTTTGCAACAGAATGAAATGGACCATTTTTGATAACCGGTCTACCACCGTGAGGACAGCAGCAGACAGCAAGCACGGGAGACCATTCACAAAATCCAGGGGTATATGAGACCATGGGCGCTGGGGAAAGGACAACATTGTGAATCGGAGGCCCACCTGGCTTGTCGGGCATTTAGCCTCTTGGCGGACTTGAGGTACTTGAGATTTTTGTGTTCCGTCAGTACCAGGAACGGAACCTGGGACCCCTCCAGCCTATGTCTCTATTCCTCCGTAGTGGTCTTGACAGCAAGCAACTCCCAGTCTCCGACGCCGTAGTTTTGCTCCACCGGAGTCATCCTCTTGGAAAGTAAGGCTCAGGGGTGTAGTCTCCTATCCCTGGCGCTCCTCTGAGAGAGGACTGCCCCTACCCCGAGTCCGATGCGTCCACCTCAATGACGAACTGTCTTTCTGGGTTGGGCAGGATGAGGAGTGGGGCTGAAGTAAAACCGGCCTTGAGTTTGCTGAAGGCCGCCTGGCAGGCCGCGTTCCACTCAAAAGAGTTGTCGGGAGAAGTGAGCGCATGTAACGGGTCAGCTATGGAGCTGAAGTTTCTGATGAACATCCGATAAAAGTTAGCGAATCCGATGAACCTTTGAACCTCCTTGCGGTTCATGGGGGTGGGCCACTGAAGAATGGATTCGATTTTGCTGGGGTCCATGCAGATCTCCCCCTCTGCTAGAATGAAACCCAGGAATGTGACGGAAGGCCGGTGAAATTCGCATTTCTCTGCTTTAATATAAAGGTTGTGCCGCAGAAGTTGCTCCAGCACAACCCGAACATGCCCGACGTGGGAATCCTCATCTGGAGAGAAAATCAAAATATCGTCGAGATAGACAAAATCCTGTTTATTCAGCATTTCACGCATAACATTGTTAATGAAATTTTAGAACACCGCAGCCGCATTGGTAAGCCCGAACGGCATCACCAGGTATCCGTAGTGACCCGTGGGTGTGTTGGGGGCAGTTTTTCGTTCGTCCCCCTCCCTAATGCGCAGCAGGTTGTGTGCGCTCCGTAAGTCCAATTTGGTGAAAACCTGAGCCGTGGCAATTAGAGGAAAGGTATACCTGTTCTTAACAGTGATGTCGTTTAGACCCCGGTAGTCGATGCAGGGGTGCAGGGTTGTGTCCTTCTTATTGACGAAGAAGAAGCCGGCTCCGGCGGATGAAGACGAGGGTCGGATAAGGCCCGCCGCCAGCGGCGACTCCACGGGGAACGAGGCGCAGGTGTGCGCCTCACTGATTAGTACCAGTATGTGCTGTGTCGGGAACCGGCACAGCCAGGACAAGGATCGGCAGAACCATGACACAAAATCTTGATTTCAGTTATTGCGGCCAGGAGTGGTTTTCGGTTCAGGAGACAATTACATTTTCACAGAGGTTTAGAACGGTTTGGATTTTTTTGCGCCTTAAAAAATTTAATTGTCGTTTGAACATGGCATTTTGTATTTCCGTGGATTGTGTCTGAGTGATATTAAATTTGGTTTGATTATTTGAAATCTTTGTGTGTAATAGATATGCAAAAAATAAAAAATGAAATCAAGAAGGGGGGGAACACTACTGTAAATGAATTTGAGCTACCTAATTCATGAGTTGGCACTTTGTACAGTAGATCATTTTAAAAATGTTTTCAGAATTGCATTAACATGTCTCCTTCTGCAGCAGAGCACTGTGAGAAAGACATCCACTGTAAATATGAAACTTAAAATTGTCACTGAGGAGGACAAATCCCAGGTGAACAACACACTCAGCAAGATCTGTACAAACTAATGTTGAATAGATTTTAGAAATCATTTGATCCTTTGTTAAATGTGTAAACTCTTAAGGTTGTCAACAATGTCATTGAGGCTCTAGAAAGGATGAAATACTGTGGAGCTCTGTTTATAGACTTAGTGAAAGACTTGGGCACAGTTGACAGTTTTCATTTCATCAAAGTGTCTTTACTTTGGTCTTCAGTTTGGTCTATGTGGGTAGGCTGTTAAATGGTTCTCCAAATTACCTGGTTGGTAGATTTCAATGTGTCCACTGAGCTGGTTTTGCCAGGTTCCTCTACTGAAAGAAGTACCCTGGATTTTGTGCTCCATTTTTCTCCATTTAAGTAAATACTTGGTAACAACCTGTCAAACATTGCTCACCCTTTCAATGGTGATCGAACGAACGCCTTAGACACAGTTGAGTTGCCATTTTATCAATGCTTTTCTCTACTTATCGCCTACAGGTTTGACTAAAATATGTTTGTTGTCATTCCCTACCTAAATTTTATCCCAGAGAGTCAAGTGTCCCTTGGTGAAGGTGACAAGAGCACTGACCCCTTTCTTAGAATGACACAGCCGACATCTTTAGAAGTAGCTTTTTGTACTTTATAGTCTTTTGTGTTTTTTATGAATTGATTCTCAGTCATTTCTTTCCAGGTCCGAGCCAACTTCAGTAACCGCAATTCAAAACATGGCATACATAAATCAGGTATGTGACACTAGAATGAGGTGGCAAACGATGATCGTTGATGATTGTCAATGACCTAATTGGTACAATGCTACAGTAAGGTTCGGTCCCTCACCTAGAACCTGTTTGCCATGTTTGACCCTATCAATGGCGTACAGCCCCAAGCAATTGAAATTCTAAGATCATTGGGACGCACAAAGCCCTCCACCATGATAAAGTGACTGTTTCCAGGAGGGGCTTCTGGATGATATTTTCTTATATTCAAACTAAAATGTATATCCATCCATCAATTTTCTTAGCCGCTTATACTCACAAGTGTCGCGGGAGTGCCAGAGCCTATCCCAGCTATCAATGGTCAGGAGGCAGGGTACACCCTGAACTGGTGTTCAGCCAATTCCAGTCCACATGAAGACAGACAACAGTCACACTCACAATCGCATCTAGGGGCAATTTAGAGTGTCCACTTAATGCATGTTTTTGGGGTGTGGGAGGAAACCGGAGTGCCTGAAGAAAACCCACGCAGGCACAAAGAGGACATAGAAACTTCATACAGGCGGGGCCGAGGTTGAACCCGGGTCCTCAGAACTGTGAGGCCAACGGTTTACAGCTGCGTCACTAAAATGTACAAAATGTTGTTAGTTAATTAGTTCATTTTAATCTATTATCACAATGACTTTCCTGTGGTAGTGTTAAGGTTACAAAAGAATATTTTTGTGTGGGTCTTTAAACAGGCATCTGTGGCATCACGAAGAATTAACTGAATTAACACCAAACTTGATCGTTGCGCACATTAGTAAGTAGGTTATAAGTCAGAACTGGTTTTACTAGGGAAATTACAGGATTCTATTGAAAAACTCATAATTTTATAGTGCAGACATTTTCAAAATTTAATATAGTTTTAAAGTACATTATAGATTCATATATTATGTCCACATCTAAAATCGCTTAGATTTATTATTTTTCTTTTGAAAAACATAAATTCCTTTAAAAAATGACTTTTTGACAAATTGTTAAATGAGACATTAAATTAGCATTTTCATAAACTTTAAGTAAAATTATTTTTTTATGCATCATAAAAAAAGAAAATAAAAGAAATAATGAAGTTATACTGTTTTAACTCTAATTTAAAGGCGCTTTTATACCCAATTTGTAATAACACATCCCCAAAAGGACCTTCTCCAGACAAGAAGCACAATTTCTCCTGAATCCATCATCCAAATTAAAAAAAAAAATCTTAAAGCGTTGTACTCAGGTTGAACGGCCTTTTCTAACCATGTTTTGCATTTTGAGAGATTATCTTTTAGGAAATCTTATTACGTTGCTAATGATAAAGGTGGTGTCAGCGACGATGTAAGATCCGCCTTACAGTTTTAAGGTCCAGGGTTCGAAGAGGACCTGCCTGTGTGCTGATTGCATGTTCTTCGCTTGCCTCCATGAGTTTTTATTTTTCAGGTACTCCAGTTTCCTTCCACTTTCCAAAAACTTGCATTGTTAGGTTAATAGAAAAATCTAAATTGTCCGTAGGTGTGAAAGTGAATATGATATGTCCCCTATTATTGAGGGTGTACACCGCCTCTCACCCGAAGTCAGCAGTGATAGGTGCCAGTGCATCCATGACCCTAGTGAGGATAAGCAGTTCAGAGAATGGATTGGTGGATGAATAGACAAACATTACACATCACAATATAACTACAGATTTTTCACAACCCTATATATAATTTATACATTTTTTTCATGATAATTTTTTTCGGGAAACGTGCATTATACAAAGTAATTTTTTGCGCTACCTACGACTGCCTTTTTCTTTGTTAGACACTTCAGCAGAGAACAAAGGGAATCAATGTCTGGAGATGTTTCACACTTCTGGTAGAAAGAAGGGTGCTAACCTGATAGAACAAAAGACCACTGATACGCTCAAATGTATGGTGACAAAGCAGGTATGGTTTTACTATCTTCTGTTTGTTAAATAATTTAATTCTTGAGTGGTAACGTACTGTATCTATATGTACAGTATGTCTGCAGTCGTTGATTTAAAATGTAGAATTTTTATTGAAGCATGTGCTTGTCTGATTTTCTAGTTTGAAGATATGACTTTTTTTCCCTCTCATGTGGTTTTAATTGACATAAAATTTGTATTTACTTTTACTGTAGTCCATTTGTTTGCTTGTCCTTTAGAACATTCCAGTAATAAGTGAATCCAAAAGGATCCCAGCAGGGCAGTGTACAGACCATTCTCAGGGTAAGTAATTGACACCCAGTTCATATGGCATGCAGCTCAGACCCAAAAATGAAAATGCACTATAAGAGAAACATTACTCAACCACTCACAGATCTTCTTATAGAGGATTCCTTTGTGCCTGACACCCCATTAATGAAGAGAAAAATGTAAGGAACAAAATCAAGCTCCCGAGCGATGCCACGTGTGTTTATAAGGTTTACGTGATTTAGTGTATGTCTGATTATCCTTCTGTATTCACCTTGTAGGTCTCAGAGGAATAATTTGTCAGTTTTGGAAATTTTCAGAAGGCCTACACAAAAGAACAATCCTATTAGAAATAATGGTAATCAATGTGCACACATGGTATAGTTCCTATAAGATAGTGTATTGAGTCAGAATATATTTATCTTAGCACATTTTTTAAAAAGCAACCTTTTGATCTTTGTAGAGCAATGTTCAAATGTTGCAAAGAAGCAAGAGTCCCTCTTATCTGCCCAGAGGGTTCCAGGCCCATATTGCAGAAAGCAGCTCCACAGGAAACGCTCTCTGCACCCACAAAAGGTCAAGGAGCGAAGCACAGATTTTGCACCTAAAGAAGTTGCCACAACCATGACGTTGATTTCTGATCAGAAGAGCTCTGAAGAAAAAATCCATCAGGCCTCATGTGATTTGAGTCTGCATACTCCCGAAAAGGTCCAGGTCCAGGGAAAACAACTTGACCAAAAAATGAACAGGGGCAGGCAACCGTCAATGGCTACTTCAATTAAGGCATCCACAGCCAATCAGGAAAGACATTCAAATAATAAGGTAATTTGTGTGTGTGTGTCTGTCTGCGCGCACGTGTTTGTATACTATGTATATATGTAATATTATATGTGTGTGTGTGTGTGTGTGTGTGTGTGTAACATATACTCTTCCTTTCGGCTTGTCTCATTAAGGGGTCGCCACAGTGTGTCATCTTTTTCAAACATCTTCTCTAACACCAACTGCCCTCATGTCTTCCCTCACAACATCCATAAACATTCTCTTTGATCTTCCTCTCGCTCTTTTGCCTGTCAGCTCCATCCTCATCAGCCTTCTCCCATCATACTAACGCTCTCTCCTCTGGACGTGTCCAAAGCATTGAAGTCCTCTCTCTCAGTCTCCAAAACATCTAACTTTGACTGTCCCTCTAATAAGCCCATTTCTAGCCCTATCCAACCTGCTCACCCCGAGAGAGAACCTCAACATCTTCATTTGAACCACTCTGCTTCCTGTTGTCTCTTCAGTGCCACCGTCTCTAATCCATACATCACGGCTGGCCTTACACCTGTTTTATAAACTTTGCCATTCATCCTCGGAGAGACTCTTCTGTCCTATATCACACCTGACCCCTTCCTCCACTCGTTCCAGCTTGCTTGGACCAGTTTCTTCACATTCTGATCCTATTCTCCATTGCTCTGGAATGGTGACCACAAGTATTTGGTATTTGAAGTCTTCCACCCTCTCTGTCTTTTCTCCAGGCGGGCTCACTCTTCCCCCTCCAGCCCTCTCATTCATACATATATATATTCTGTCTTACTTCAGCTAATCTTCTTTACTCTCCTTTCCACTGCATGCCTCCATCTCTATAACTGTTCTTTCACCTGCTCCCTGCTTTCACTTTAGATCAAAATGTCACTTGCAAACATCACAATTCACTGCGAGTCCAGTCTGTCATCTGTCAGCCTATCCGTCACTACTGCAAACATGAAGCGGGTCAGGGCTGAATTATGATGGAGTCGCACCTTCACCTTAAATTTCTCTGTCACAACCACAACACACCTGACCACTGTTCTGCTGCCCTCATACTGTACATGTCTTGTACTATTCTTACATACTTCTCAGCCACACCAGACGTTTGCATACAGTTTCACAGTTCCTCTCTTGGTACTCTGTCATAGGCTTTCTCTAGATCGACAAAGACACAATGTAGCTCTGTCTGACCTCTGTACTTTTCCATTTGCATCCTCATGGAAAATAACTTTCTCTTTCTCAGCATTAAACCATACTGTTGCTCGCAAATACTCAATTCTGTCCTGAGTCAAGGCTCCACTACTCTTTCCCATAACTTCATTGTATGGCTCATCACCTTTATTCCGCTATAATTACAACAGTTCTGCACATCGCCTATGTTCTCAAAAATGGGAACTAGCGCATTTTTCCTCAATTCTTCACGGATCTTCTCACCCGCTAGTAGTCTGAACAAGTTGATCAAAAACTCCACAGCCACCTTTCCAAATTGCTTCCATACCTCCACTGGTATGTCATCAGGACCAACTGTCTTTCCATTTTTCATTCTGTTCAGTGCCTTTCTAACTTCCCCCTTACTAATCATTGCCACTTCCTTGTCCACCACACTTGCCTCTTCCCCAACGCCCATCTCAGTGTATTATTTTCGGCTCTCTCAAGTCCTCTCGGTGTCCCACTTCTTCTTGGCTAACCTTTTTCATTGTATGACTTCCTGTACTTTGGGTTTTCACCACCGAGTCTCCTGCTCTCTTTTCTTACCAAAAGATATACCAAGTAGTCTAATACCTGTCTCTCTGATCACCTTGGCTGTAGTAGTCCAGTCTCCCAGGAGCACCTCCTGCCCACTGTCTCACTTCTTTCCGAAAGGCCGTAAAATACTCTTCCTTTCTCAGCTTCCATCACATAATTCTCTTCTCTACTTTTTTCTTCTTAATTTTCCTCCCCACTACCAGAGTCATCTTACACTCCACCATCTTATGCTCTCTAGCTACACTCTCCCCCACCACTGTCTTAAAATCAGTAACCTCCTTCAGAAAACATTATCTGAACAAAATGTAAGCCACCTGTGTGCTTCTAACCTTTGCTCTTATTAGTCACCTTATGTTTCATCATTTCGTTGTATGCACAGCATATAATGACATTAAAGGTTTTTGATTTCTGCCTCTGGAGAATACTGTTCACTGCTGCTATTTCTATTCTTTTTGCAAAGTCTACCACCGCCTGTACCTCTTCATCACTCATCCATCGATCTGATACTATTTTCACCTCCAAGACATTTTTAGCTAGCTCTTCCTTTAAAAAAAAAACCTACTCCATTTTTCTGCCCATCTACCCCATTATAGTCTTTTAAAACTTGCCCTCAATTTCTAGCCTTCCTGCCAATGCGCCTGCTCTCCTGGATGCAAACTTTCTCCTAATCATCATGTCAACCAACTTCCAAGCTTCCTGTCATAGTCCTAAAAATTCTAAATCCCTACACTCAGTTTTAGGCTCTGTGCTTTCGTCTTCTTTGAAGAATCCGCTTTCTTCCTCTTCTTTGCCTTCGCCCCACAGTAGTTGAATTTTCACCGACACCCTGCAGGTTAATGGTGCCGGGGGTGGACATTGTTAACCCAGTCCACAAGTTGTAGGTGGAGACTCTCTAGTATGACATCAGACAGCTGCTTGACAGAAAATACTTTTGAGACATGCATACATAAAAACGCAGGATGGATTTTCACTGAGCAATGAAAGGTTACCAATACTGTGGTTATGCTGAGACATTTTCTTAATTTATTTTTTGGACAGTGGTGCAATGATGCAGAGCCCTTTACCAATTTAGAGTTGTTTAAAACGATTTCTAGAGCAATATTCCAGTGCAGTGGCCCAGAGACTTCAAGAAATTCAAGCAGTTTAAATTGACTAGTCGTGCAAGAATCTGGAATAGTGTGAATTGTTCAAATGGTACTGCTACATCTCAAGCAAATGGGTGGCCAGCATTGGTCAACAACAGATGTATAAATAGTGCAGAGTGGCGAGACTGCTATAGTGAATGCACAAATAATGTCAAATTGGCCTGAGAGAAATGTGACAACCCGGACAAAATTGGCAGCGTGTAACAATATAGTTGTAACTGTTTATTAAATTAATTGGGTTGAGCGAAGAAGCTTATAAAATGTCTGCTAGTTTTAGTTTGGATTGTTTGATAGCGCCTTCTTGAGGGAAAGACTTGGAAGACGTGGTGACCAGGATGTGGAGATTCCAAGAAAATTTTACCTTGAACAGAAACAATTGATGGATAAAGAGGCATATATTTTTTTCACCGGTTAGTATTAAGTTAAAAGCACACCATTTTTATAAATATCTCATATTTCATACATTTGTAGTGCACACAGCAAAATTATGACCAATCAAAAATTATCCATGTCTAGGTTTTATGCATCAAGATTTGTGGGAGGTAAATCAAATCTTGTTATATAATGGTATGTCTGTGTTTTATTCATTTAGAGAAATAATACAACTGCAGGAAACATGGTGAAACTAATTTCAAGCTATTACACCACAGACAAGCAATCCAAGGAAACGGTTATAAGTGTACCTCAGCGCTGGATTCCACCTCAAGTCAGCAGGTGCAACCCTAATGATCTTCACATTGACCTACCTGTATTCAACAAGGACTTGACTAAGACCAGATGCATCTCTTTGACTTTATTTTTGGCTTTGTTTTTTTTTCCTCTATCAGCTTGTGTTCCACTGGTAAAGTGAGTAACCAATACTTTTACTCTTTTATTGTGGAGAGGAGCCTTCTAGATCTTGATTTGCTAAAGATTATTTTTACTTGCTTCAGAAAAATACACAAGCAGTAGATGTAACCAAATCCCACAGTAAGACCACATCAATTAAAAAAAGGTGATAACTTTCAAGAGAGAGACTTGTGTTTTGGATTTAGGTTTAATGATTTTCTCCCTTCTACAGAAAAGATGTTTTTGATTTCAGCTATGACGAAGCATTCAGTATCGGGGTGAATACTATATTTTTCTGACTCAAGATATTTCACTGCAACATTATTGGCCTGTAACGTCAGTTTTTGACATGTTATGTTTAGAGAAGGTACAATACAGTCCTTGGCAAATCTGCCACATCAAACAAGTATGTCTAATTGTTGGCTGGATATATTTCTATATGAATCATGAATAAAGAATAAGAATTTATATGAGAATGGATCTCATTTTATTATATCCATTTCATTATACCTTTGTAAATTGGCAGGGGCATCTGTGACTCATTACTGAACCATACCACAGCCTGGACAGGACAACTGGCAGCAAAGGTATGTTTCCATTTTTTGCCATATGCTATAGCTCAGTATTTTTGCATGATGAATAAAAAAGTGACTATTATGAACGTAACATATTGTGTGTGGATGTGACCTGTACATTGTAGGAGAAACAAAATAAAAAGAAGCATCTGTTCAGTGGCACGAACAATAAAAGCTCTCCAGATGTCATCTGGCGGACAGAGTCAAACAAGAAAGCCCAATGCAAAACAACATATACCTGCAAGCAACAAATCAGGCCCAAAAAATCTTTGGCCCATAATTCAAGTACAATATTTATTTTGCTGCAAATAATTTTAATTGGTGCCTCCAGATTCAAGTTAAATTCATACCGTGACCATGCTCTTATTTCAAAACACCTAACTCCTCAAAGCATATTTGCCCACTAGAACGAATGAAAATCCAGTTAACCTTTTCCAGTCCCCAAGTAACACCACGTTTTTTAAAAAAAGGTACAAACATGATAGGGGAGAATGTAAAGATATTAACTACCTTTTATAGGAGGTTAAATCAAGGCAAAAGTCTCAAACACACACAGATTCTGAGGATTCAGATGTCTGAATCTTTCTCACTCTCTCTCTCTCCGCAACTTTTTGACTATGTGTGTGGCCCAGCTGCGCAGAGGTGCTGCGCAGGGCATGTGTAGGTCACGTGATCTAATGCGAGCGTTGTCGACCGCGTGACCACTAGAGTATAAAGTGGTCGTTAGTTGTATAACAACAGCACATTGGTTTGAACATTCACTTGTGCTCTCGGAACCTGCTTTGGATAAGTCCCAGGAGTTGACAAAACGAAAAAAAAAAACATCTACACTTCTTCTGCTGTGAGGAAGTAACTCTGCTTTTACTCAGTCAAAATTAATCTAAATGTCACGTCTACTTTTATTTATTAATTATTGCTTACTAAATATTTTGCCCACCAGACGAAGACTTTAACTTATGTCTTGAGGCTGTTTACTCCATTCTAGTTTAAGAGGTAATGACGTTTAAGTCTAATGAGTGGAGCTTCATGCTGCCAAACTTTTTTTCTCAAGTTTGGGCTCATGGGTCAAAGCAAAAACTCGGCCAGTTCGTGTCTGGTCAAAAAACTCACGTCGGGTCACTTGTATCTCGAGGCACCACGTTATTATTATTGTCAAAATAGTTCATCAGAATGTTGATAAAATAATCAATATAATTGCATGAATAAATTCCCAGTTGAAGCCCAAGTCTTACCAAAATGTGGAAAAAGTAATGCAAGACTCAGTAAGGTAAGGTCTTAATTGACATTTAAGATCATGTAAGCCACAAGATGTTATTCACGAGAAGATTGAAAAAATGCGATGGAATTGCAGGAGATTCCAAACCCTGACAAATCCTTCAGTTTCAACAAGAGACCCCGGCGAAATGCAACCTTTGTCAAGAGCTATAAAGAGCAAGACACCGATGAGAGCCTCTCAGTGTCAGAGATGCCTCAAGCAACCAAGGCAAGGGAATTGAAAGAAAGAAAATGCATGAGATGACCAAGCTTTTGGGTTTTGCGCGTATCCTGATTGATATATGTTTTTTGTTTCTGCAAAGTATCACATCAAAATATCACAGTACATAAGAGCATTTTGCAATTATGCAGCAATTTTCTCATTGACTATATTTATAAAGGTGGTATTGACATGAAAAATTTACCAGATGCCGGGGACAACCCAAGTAATCATACCAACAAAGGAAGAAGAACGAAGAACAAATAACATTAGAAATATAGTTTTGTGTAATGATTTTGAAATGACACAGGGAAAAGTTCTGAACACACCAACTGGTATTTATTTTATACTTTGTACAAAAGCCTTTGTTTGTAATGACAGCTTCAAGACGCTTCCTCTATGGAGAAACTTGTCTCATGCATTGCTCTGGTGTGATTTTGGCCCCTTCCTCCACATAAGTAGTCTTCAAATCATGAAGGTTTTGTGGGCTTCTTTTATTGACCTTGAGTTTAATTTCTTTCCGTAAATGTTACTTTTTCCCTGTCTCATCTCACATTCCAGCCATCCATTTTCCAAGCCGTTTTACACACAATTCAATAGCTGATCTTATTTCTCCTTTATTTGTATGTCTGGATTACATGGGTCATCCCTGAGAGGTGACATTTTCAGGTCAATAGAACTTTTGGGGCGGCACGGTGGATCAGCTCATAAAGTGTTGGCCTCACAGTTCTGAGGTCCTGGGTTTCATCCTGGACCTGCCTGCGTGGAGTTTGCATGTTTTCTCCGTGCCCGTGTGGGTTTCCTCCGGGCACTCTGGTTTCCTCCCACATTCCAAAAACATGCAACATTAATTGGACACTCTAAATTGCCCCTATTCAAATTGCCCTCGTCACTGTGAGTGTGGCTGTTTGTCTCAATGTGGCTGGCAACCAGTTCAGGGTGTACCCCGCCTCCTGCACGTTGACAGCTGGAATAGGCTCCAGCACTCCCCGTGACCCTCATGAGGATAACTGGTGAAAAAAATAGATGGATAGATAGCACTTTTGGAAGTATACTTAATGAGAAAAATGGTGGCATGTAAAATACTTCTCAGCTGCTGTATATCACATAGCGATCATAGGCATTTTAGGCACCCTTTCACATACAGTATCATATGTAATACTCTCTTTGCCAGTAGGCATGTAAAATTACTCAGCCAAACAAGTCCAACACGACAAAAATTCAGGCACAGAGAAGGACGTCAAAGTGTCGTCCTGACCACCACGCCTCCTCTTCCTCGACCAAGAAGATGCGATGTAAGTAATCAAGTAATGTGACTGAGGTGTGAGTTACCACATCCAGCTCACAGCCCAGAGGTTGTGGTTTCAAATCCGGGCTCTGAGCTTTTTGTGTGAAATTCGCATTTTCTCCTTGTGCCTGTATGTTTTTTCTTTGCATACCCCGCCACCCTCCCACATTCAAAAAACATGCATGTTAAGTTTATTTGAAGACCCAAATTGTCCCCGTGTTTGTTTGTTGTCTATATGTACCCTGTTTTTGGCTGGTGAACAGTTCAAGATGTGCCGCTGGATGGCTGGACATGTTGGCCATCTTTGCATTCTTCATTTTGCTATCTGAGTGTGATGAACTGGAAGTACTTGGAAGATAGATTGTTTGAATTGTACAACATGTTTATGAAAGGTGTCTCGATCTCACATTAAAGCCACCTATATCATATGTTAATCCTAAAATACATCAATGACAGGAAAGGGACTGTATTACCCACAATCCTTTATAACAGCAGCAATATTTAAAGTAACAGAGAACCAATGAGGTTTATAGACTTCAGGAAAATGCTTGGGTGTCACGATAAAGACTTGGAAAGATAAAACTTTTCTTTAAAGAAATTGTACACAACTGTATCCAAACACACATGCATCAAGATTATAGTTCTAGTAAACAATAGCAATTTGAATATGCGATTTGCGTAAATAATTAAGACTATGGTTACAATATGTCCATAGGCATTCAGACAGTTTTTCCCTTTTGCAGTTAAGTCATTAAATTCTTGATCAGTGAACCAACTATTTTCTGCCTTGCGCCATTGTTGGGACACACTCTCACATCCTGCTGGTCAAATTAGTATTAGTAATACAGACTCTAGCACGATTCGTCATTTTAAACTGAACCCTTTGCACAATTCCCATTGCACTGGTCTATAACTGAACCACGAACGGGTAAGGGCACACTGTGGGGGGTTGATGCACTCTAACGGCTTTGCATAATTATGACTCTTATAAGAAATAGTTACCTATTAATTGAATGTCTATTGTTCTTTATTCTTGTTAATTTGTTTGTTCTTCTTCTCATTACTCAACATGAATGTCCTACTATGGTTGGGACTGACTGCCAGAGACAAATTCCTCGTGTGTTGTTACATACTTAGCCATTAAAGCTGATTCTATTACTAAAAAAACTACTGAAAACTAAACGATTATAAAATTCAGATAAAGAGGATAAAACTTATCCTGAGAGGGGAAAAAAAACAGCCTATCGACATCGCCAGAAGGTGACAATCAGTGGGGGAAAATGGAGATAGTTATGAGAAATATACACAGAGCACATATATCCATGGTTTTAATGGCTTTTGCGGTGTCGATAGGTCCTAATATATTGTTTGACTTGATTTTAGAGTCCCGAAATAATATTTTTTTCAGTTGTTGTAGAAATATTTTACATGGGTACGTTTGTGGATTATTTTAAAAGACATCTCTTTAATTTTTCTTTGTGGATAATGACACACTCGTATGAGCTTCAGCCACCCTTTTCAGAAGGTCTTATACTTTTGTTCTTGGATTGATATGGACATTTTTTTACCATCTCCTTTCTAAGCAGCATGGTTGCTGGACATTCCCATGATGTTCATACTTGTGCGTAATTGTTTGAACAGATGAACGTGGCACCTTCAGTTATCTGGAAATTACACCCAAGAGGGAACCAGAGTTAATGCCAGTCCAAAATATTCTTCCTACTATATTGACTGACTTTTTTTTTACTTAGCAATGATACAAAGAAGCATTATCTTTCAACTGTGCTAACAAATACATCCTGAAATGTGTCTCTAATTTAGTTAGATGCTGTCAGAAGTTATACATAACATAACATCATCTCTGTTTCAATTGTTTAAAGGCATATTAGTCTTACTATATTTGTATTTGAAGAAAGTAATGAAAATCCCCCCCACAAAAAATGTAATTTTGGCAGTCACCAAATACAAAGAATTTTGGTCATTAACCTAAATCAGGAAACATTCCGTCTGAGCTATGTCAGAAAGTAAGATTTTTTTTTTTTTTTTGCTGTGGATATGAAGTTTTGATTTCAAATATCACTGGACTGACCATCTACGCCAGCAGTTTGATCATTGTGCTTATTTTGGACCTTTATAGTCCCTGAAATGTCTACCCAGTCTCCGGAGTTCTCCTCTCTAATCGGCCTGCCAATGTGTTCATCACCAAAGGAGGTAATGTACTGTTTCAGGATATGATTTATCTGCTGTTATTGTCCGTTGATTGTTGTGGGGTGAAAGCTTCTGACAACATATGAAAAATTTTCAAACTCCATCCAAATCTAATAACTTCAGGGGAGTGCCTAGAACTTGTCAGTGCTGTATTTGGCAAGATACAAATTCTCATAGTTTTGCATAGTTCCCCCCACTTTAATGTTTAAGATCTTTAAACAAATGTAAATATCGGACAAAATTCTTCGACCAGTGCTAGTTTCGTCCGCATTGTGGTCAGGTCGGATTTGTTTCTGATCAGGGTTGCCCTCCTATTAGGCTGTCCTTTGTCATCGAGTCTTAACTTTTACCAGCTGAGACATAAAAAGGGCCTGATTTAGTGCCCTCAGTATTGCATCTCTGCTTGTTATAGATAAACGTAGTCCTGTTATCTTTATTAAGCCAAGTTTGAAGCGGTCTGGATGAAAATCAGCCCCTTCAAATCCATGAAGACCATGGTCTTCAGTCGGAAGGAGGTGGTGTGCCCTCTCCAGGTCGGGGATGAGATCTTGCCCCAAGTGGAGGACTTTAAGTATCTTGGGCTCTTGTTTACGAGTGAGGGAAGCATAGAAAAGAAGATAAACATACAAGTTGGACTTGTGTCTTGCACTGAGGTGGACTTTCGATGGGCCAATTGTGGTGACTAGGAAGCTAAGCTTTTTCCTTAAGTGATATCACCATTTCAAAACAGCACGTTAAGTTCACGGTTATATTTTCCTACTTACATTTGTTTGATGTGGGGAAACGATGAAAAAAAAACATTATATAGCCCTCATGGAGGCATGTCGGTTAGCTGGTATGCTACTTTGTACTGAAGTATCTACCATTCATATTTATGGATGAAAAAATCTAAATTGGATGAAATGCTCAAATTGTCCATTACCTGTATTTTCCATTTACCTTAATTCACATTGGCTTTATTTTCGCCACAATGATATCCTTCTCCCACCTCATGAGTCACCAGGTTCACGTCCGGCAAATGTGTGCTATCATTGGCCAGCCAGAGATGTCATGTGGAGTTGATTGGATTTTTTTTTTTTGCCTCCCAATTCCACTCGCAACATAAGCCAAACTTACCCTGCCCTTTTCTATCCTATGTCTTGTCCTATTATTTTTTACATGTCCTCACTGCGTATTCCCCTCTCTAGAAATTGTAGCAGGACTTCACCTAACGTTACTTGCAGTGAAATGTTTAGACTGATAAACCATTGTTCTGCAGTGGTTTGCATCCCAGTTCCCCATGCCCATTTTATATCACTCTGTTTGTTCCCTAAAACCTCCTTTTTGATTGGCTGCATTTGGAATAAACATAACGATAACTAAAAATAGTGGTAGTTTCTTAAATTCTCCTGTAAGGAATACACATTCACCATTACTCTAGCTAGACTTAACTCCTCACTGACATAAAATATATATATATATATATATATATATATATATATATTAGTCTCTCAATTGAGATGGAGCAGTTCAACAATTCTTCGACACCAGTTACGAGTGATGGTTCAATGAAGTCCTATGAATCACTGCAGCTTTCAAGCCTTTTTTCAGCAAGGTTCAAAACTCAAGGCCTCATTGGAACACTGAGTGCTGCCATCTGGTGTTCAAATAGACATAAGGCAAGCATATTTGATGATTCTATTGTCCTTACACAAAGTACTGAGACAAGAAGTATGAGTTAAGATAATGTGGTTACGTGACATTGAATATGACTGGGAATATTGCTATTTTAGCAGTACACGTAGTGTAAATATTGCATAAGTAACAAATATGATGCCGTAAATCAATACTACATTGTTGGACAAGGTATACAATTGTAAATATATACAGCATGAGCTTAAAACCTCAGCATTCATGGCAAGCCCATGACACCAGGCTTTCGGAGGCAATACTTTACTGAGATGATAAACATTAATATGCAGTATATCAATACACAGCAACAACATACAACACAATGGAAAACCAGTTAGGTTTGATAGAAAAAAAAAAAGTCATGAATAGGTGAATTTATGAATAGCAGACTAATAGATGTTCACTTTGTTGAAAATCACTGCATTTTCTCCATGTTACCAGTGTATCAATTTATATATTTTCATATTGACGTTGTGCCTTTTTTTCCTTTCTGTTCCTTTGTTTTTAGACAAGTGTGATCCAGCAGTCTTCACTTTCACTGCCCTTTGCTCCCTTGACAGCATTGAAGCTGTCCCCTATCACCAGTCCTCCCCATTCACCTTTTCTTGGAGCCCCAAAGAATCCTGACCTGAATTGTAGCTTCAGTCAGGACTCTGCTGTATCTCAGATTTCCCTGAGTCTGTCATTTGCCATTGAAGTTCAGCAAAGCCCTTCACAGGCTGTTAGTGAGAAAACAGAGGTAGGTTCTACTGTATTTGAAGTGAATGGACGGTTGTTCTTGTTTTTCTTTTTTATAATAATAACCATCAAATCTGAAGTATTGCATTGTTTTTCATCCTAACAGAAGACACCACTCTCAAAAGAAAGTTCTGCGGTTACTATAGGTTCAAGTAAGCTGAGAATCAGCCAATCTTCTTTTTTACTTATCCTTCCTGCTGCATCCAAACACATCGCAATGTCTTTAGCGCATGATATTCAGATATTATAAAGACACCTGTAATGATCAAATGAACGATTTGTTTCTTGTTGAAAAAAAAAAGCATCATGACATCTTGGTGACAGGACTCTGTCGAAAGCACCACATCTCCTTGTCCAAGAATTCTGAGGATGAGAGACATAAAAGAAATTGCCTTCCTTTCCTTGAACTTTGTGTGTCATTCAGTTCCTATACGGTTTTTATTGAATTGAGAATTATGTGGTGCATTATTTATGGATAAATTATCTGAACATAATTATTTTGCTTTTATAATAGAAGATGTACCTGACTATATACATAGCTATGTGACAAGAATTCCCAAACATTACGATCTGTCAAATGTATGGTGTGATTCAAATGACCACTTCAACTTGAGTACAACACACCAAGAAGTTTGAAATCTCAATGAGGGGATCCGGAGAAATTTATTTTTTTATTTTATTTTATTTTTTTTTTAAACTTGCCCCGAGGACATAGCAATTGAATGTACATGGAGGGTGGCATGGTGGATGATTGGTTAGTACATCTGCCTCAGTTCTGAAGACCCAGGTTCAAATCCGACCTTGCCTGTATGGGGTTTGCATGTTGTCCGTGTTACCTGCATGGACTTTCTGCAGCCACTTTGGTTCCCTCACACATTCCAAAAACATAGCTTTGTTGGAAACTCAAAATTTTCCGTAGATGCCGATGTGAGTGCAAACAGTTGCTTGTTTATATGTGTGTGTGATTGGCTGGCAACCAGTTCAAGGTATGTGTACCCTGCCTCTTTCCCAGATTCAGCTATGGGTAGCATACTGTATTTATTGCAGAAACTAAACAGCAATTTAGCAGATGCATGGCAGAACATAGACTGGCAGACTTCTCAAGACTCAGCTACTCACTCTGTCTCCAACAAATACTGGAACGTGGCCCCCGTGACTGTTAGCCACCCCTACTACTATTTTACAGCTCAAGGGAATATTAATGAGCAAGTTTCCACCAACCAACCCTTGTGGACAGACAATGGCCTCTTGGTCAGGCATTTTCGATATCCAAAAGAATACCATCAATGAGAAGGGGAGTGCCTCCAATCTAGAGCATACATAGTTTTTCTACACAGGTGAATGAGTCTTAACTGAGCCTTGTTGCATGAATTTAAGCAAAACAACTTCTAAGATAAACAGAACAATGCAGTTGTGATCAATTTAAAGATCTGGGAATGAAATGATCAGGATGACAGACGATTCACGGGGATGTCAGTACACCCCCCACCCAAAAAAAAAGTGTTTTTGTTTTGTTTGTTTTTGTATTAACATCATTGTTGTCCTTGCACGGATATCAATAGCTACAATCAGGACATTTTGTCTTGGCCTTGATGAACCCCTCTCCTGATTAGCTGACAAGTTCCAATTAAAATATCAACCATTAAAAAGGGTTGTAATGGCCAAAAGTCCAAAGTGTTCTCTAAACTGAAACCAAAAATAGCCACACATTGAACATTTGGGAGAAGAGTGGTGTACTTAAGTCATAAATTCCTGAAAAAAATAATTACGGATCATTTTAAAGGCCTTTGAAGTGTTCATTCCATGTTTTTTTTGAAAATTCAACCAAGATGTAGCCCACTTGTCACATTGCTTGTATATATGTTTTAACAAAGCTAAGCAAAATAAGAACCATTGAAAGAAGACATTATGAAGTTATAAAATATCTTCCAAATCCTCTGGATTTGTATGTCATCTGTAGCTGCAGATGAGACCATTGAAGACGAGATGACCCCTGGGCTGACCACACCCTTCTTGATGATGACAAATCACTACAGCAGAAATGGGGAAAATGGAACGATGGACTTGAAGGACTTAGACTTACCGGATGTTGTGGTTAACCACAATTTTCTGTCTCCACAATTTACAGCCAAACTAAAGATGAAATTACAGGTTCAAAACACGTCAATGTAATGTACAGTATGTAATCACCATGAGGTCACTGCAGAGTGGACAGTCAATTTTACATTTGATAAAGCATTTTTGAATGCCTATTCACTTTAACTTTATTACACATCATATTAGGAAAATCATTTTAAAAAGGACCTGTAGCGTCCAGGTGGTTTGTATTTCACTAGCAAGTTCTCTTTATCAGAATCAGATTTAATAGCCATATAACACAACGAAGCCGCTCAAGGAATTGACGAAAAGCTGTTCAGGTTGTTTTGTACTGGGGGTGATCGTCGCTTTAATTAGTGAGCAATTGTAATCCGTGCCAGACTGATTTGGAGTCATTAGTGCCAAATTTTGCTGCATAATCCTTCTTTGCAACGTTAATTTCTTTAGTCAGGTGGTTACTAATGCAATTATAGTGGGCCCTATCCCCACTGCAATATCCGACCTCTTCAGCCTGGCAGAGTTCCCGAGGTCTGGATGTAAACAACAGCTTGTTGTTATCGAAAGGTGCAAAATGTTTTTGTTGGTACACACACATCCTCACAGAAACTGACTCACAGTAACATTATCCGTGAATTCATCTTGGCTGCTCTCTGAACCAGTCAACGTATTTCCATCGCTATCCTTAATCACCTTTACTTGCTGCACATCCTTCCCATCTCCATGCCTGTCTGGCCAACCTGTAGAGCTCCTTTCCTCCATTTGTATCCAATCTGGTGTACATGTTGTCATAGGCCTCTTGTTTAGCCTTCGCCACCTCTACCTTTGCCCTACGACGCATCTCAATGTATTCTTTACGCCTCTCCTCAGTCCTCTCCGTATCCCACTTCTTCTTCGCTAATCTCTTACCTTGGATGACTTCTTGTATTTTGGGGTTCCACCACCAAGTCTCCTTCTCCCCATTCCGACCAGAAGACATCCCAAGTACTCTCCTGCCTGCCTCTCTAAATACCTTGGCAGTAGTACTCCAGTCTTCCGGGAGCTCTTCCTGTCCATCTAGAGCCTGTCTCACCTCTTTCCTGAAGGCCACACAACATTCTTCCTTTCTCAAATCCCAGGCAGAAAATAAGAACTAGAAAAGATTGAAAAAGGAACATTTCCCCCCAAAAAGTATGCAAACCTGATTTCTATTGCATCTAAAAAACAGACAATGTAGGCACAGTATTGGTTTGTGTCGCAACTGAGAACATGTACAATTATAAGGAAAGTTGGTCACTTTGTCACTGATTTCAGCAGGCTCACACAGGTTTCAACTTAATGGTGGGTGTGCCAAAATCTGTCTGAAAATCAAATATGTCATAAGACATCAAGGCTAAAATGACCACTGAATACTTTTTGGTAGGATTTTTCTGCAGCCGTTGTAAGTAATAATGTTCCCTGTATTAATTGTTTTAAGGCCTCTCTTTGAAATTTTTTTAGATGCAGAAAAGCCCCCAGATAATGGACAGTTATCACAAAGAGAATATGATGACCATCCAGCAGCACATCTCCTCTCTTAACACGCAACTTAGTAAACACAGGTCAGTCAGAATGTACTAAAAAGTTGCCAATGAAACATTTTGGAACAATACAATGCGTAATCCGCGTACTATTGATTAAATATTGCCTGAATAATTTACCATTTTAAAATACTTGTTTAAATAGTGTCTTTTCATGTCTTTTTACAGGACTCAGAAGTTGGAAGATATCAAATATGTCTTTCAAGAAGAGATCTCCAAACTGGAGCAGGGAAAGTCTATGCTGAATAACATGGAGAAAGACCTGACCGTACGCACACGATGTTATATCTACACTTAAATGCTCGCGCACAGTCAAATCAAGTAGTCTTGTCAAATGAGAGTGTATGGTTTGTTGTGATTTCACCAGTGTGTGGCGCCTTTTACAGATATGCCGTGAAAAGCAGCACACTTTTTTACTGTCTTATCACAAGCAGGAAACAAAGAGGTAAAGTTAGTACTTGATGTATGTATGTTTATTTCTGTGGGGAATTAGTTTAATATCATGACTGAAAATTTTTTTTCGTTTTCTTTGGCGGAGGTTATAGTAAAGCTATCTTCACAAGTTCTGTAATGTTATGTGATCGAGTGCTTAGTTGCAGTTGAACAAAGTTCCTCGAACAACCTGATCCAGTTGATCGAAACAACCATATTTCATGTTGTCATAGCAAAAATCAGTGTTGGTCACTTGGCTGTTTTATGCCCTGTTTCTAGAAACAGGTGAGTTATAGAACATGGATGGACTATATATTGTCATTGTATTAGTATATTGATTATTTACTATACAGTATGAATACAGTACTTAACAATTGTATTCAACCATTGTGTAATGTCAGGTTTATGCTAATGTGGCCCTAAATTCACAGTGCAGTTTTGGTGATTACCAAAATATATATTTTTTTATTTTCTATGATTAATACACCAGTACATACAAGTTATTTCACCCAAAGTTTTTTTTTAAGTATAATTAATAGTATTTTTAAGTATAATTTACTCAAAAGGCAGACTACAATCTGGAATTCATGAGTTGCCATTAAGTCATGGAGCTCATATAGAGACGGAGAACTGTTCACGCTTATGTTCACACCGTCAGTGTGAACTGAACCCACACTGCCTGCACTAAAGTCAGGTGAAGGCACCACCACACCATCTGTGACAGTTATTCTATTGGAATTTTCAAATGTACGATTTGACAAATTAAAATATTTTTTCTTAGGAGATCAAATTACGAAACTTGAAAGTACACACAAAGGCAGTTTATGATGCTGAATGGTGTTTATAACAAATGGTCTACTACATCTGTTGAGTAATGTATGTTTACCTCACATCTTGACTGCAACTTGATCATACATTTTAATGCTTTTCTCGCCTTCCTGCTTTGTTGTTGTGTTGCATTTTTTGTTTTAACATGAAATGTCAGATTCCAGAGATGTGATGGTGTGAATTTGCAAATGATGAACTCCAATCTCCATGTCTTACCTTCTTCTAATGTGGCAATTTTTCCATATAGCATAGAGGCCCTGAAGAGAACTCAGACTGGCATCTCTTCAATCCTTGAGTACGAGGAGCCATTATTCGCCTCCCAGGTCTGAAGCGCCATTTAATGTAACATCTTGTGTGCGTCGTCATTTCTGCCCCATCACCCTTGCAATATTTTGATCCCCCTTGTTTGATGGGTCAACTTGTGGCCATTGTTTCTAGTGTGTGGCCTCCACACCCCTCACTGTCTTTCACTGTTTGCAGATGGCTCATCTTAAAAAAGACATGAAGTCAATTCAAGAGCGACTCCTCAAAACAATGGTAAGTGGATATGGAACTGATGAATCAATTTTACACTCACTGGGATTTCTCCATTACATTTTGCATCCCCCACACATTAGTTTTAGTTTTGAACGTGTCACAGCTTCAGCATGAAAGGTTGGTTAAAATATCCTTACTCAGTAGAAAAATTACACTCTAAATGTTCTTTTTCACTTACCTAATAGATTATACATAAATAAATTGTCGAGAGGATGTCAAGGGAGGTAAATTATGGCTGTCGTTAACTATGTATTTCTTGCCTGAGAGAATTTGATGGGAGGTCTTTAAGGAATTTGTAATTATTCTCCTTGTGTGCATTTTACAGCACGTAGAGGCTTTGGGAAGTTTGAAGAGAGTTCTGCATGCATGGGTCCTTGCTGATTGAAGTTGAAGTTTTAAGTGCAAGCTAGGTTACACTGCTGTTAGTGAAAATATGTGCATGTAATTCTCAAGTGTAAATTAAGTCATGCTGTTACTGTTAGGAAAAGATATGTACATTTAAAATGGGAGTTGCAATATTACTGCTTTTATATGCTAGTTTAATTTTATGTTAAGTTTTAATTTCAAGTTCAGTTGGTGTTTCGGATTCTTGCCATTTTTTATTTTGAAATGCAATCTTTACTAGACTTTCATGGCTCATTTATACATTAAATCACTTTGTTCTAAATATTTGTGTGTGTGTGTGTGTGTGGTGTGTGTGTGTGTGTGTGTGTGTGTGTGTTGACAAATATTTAGCAATCACTGAAAGTATTTGATAGGATAGAATTTCATGGAAAAATAGGGATTGTTGAAGGAAACTCTGTTGTATAGCAAGTCTTGTAAAAAAAACATTTTCAACTCATTTAAAAAAAGAAAAACGTGTGACCAGGTAAATAAATGAGTTCTCCTGTCAGACTTGTTGCAAAGGTTTTCTCTTTCCAGTGAAGATGTTGACATACTGTATGTACAGTAAATATCACATCCATTTCCAGTCAAGTGACACATTATTCAGCAATTAAGAAAAGGTGGTCACATGCAGTCTTCTCATAAACATGTCCATGAAAAGGTACAAAAAATAATAATAATAATAATTGCCCAACACTGACTCAATGACAAAAGGTATTTTTTTCTTCATTGGCTCCTATCCTGGAAGTCGGAGGCTCCATAATAGTCCTCCCTCCCCCACTAGCTCGCTGCCATCAGGAAAAGCCTTCGGCCTCCTGAACGCCAATGCCACGAGCGTAGTCTCCTGTCTAAGCAGGAAAAAGTTAAGAGACTCGCTGAAGACTGAAAAGGCTCCAGGTTTGTCGAGACTGAGCACATTCACATTTCTTCACAGAAGAAACTCCAAGCTCTCATGGCCGGTGGAACCTGGGAAGTCAAATGTGAGATGTTATCACATCCTGCTAGAATTGCTTTTGTTAATCAGTGGTGAGATTTTGTTTTTAGATTAGCAACACATTTCCTGGGGACCTGTGAATACTATGATGCTGTCTCTGGGTCACTGTTAAAACACAGGGCTCTCGTTCCTAACACATGCTTAACCAAGGAGAAATTAGCATTTCATTCTTACTATTTTTTTTATTTCTTTTTTTACTCTTTCCCTCTGGCTAAGGTGCTTCTATCTAATTATAGCTCCTCTGTCATCCCCAGAAGACCAAGGAGCGCTAAATTGAGGGTGTTGCTTCCCAGAATAGCTACTCCCATCCAATATACACACAGGGAAACACAGACCTCGTAAAGTGTTTGCTGGATGCGTGCACTTCCATCTCGGTGCTTTTGAACTCATTCAGCTCTTTACGGATGGCAGCCTGCAAGGAAGAGCAAATATACAGTATTAGAGGAATGCAGTAGGACTCGGCTCGACGGGGAAGTTAGTTGTACCTTGTCTGCTGCCGACAGTCTCGTCCAGGGCTTGTCTGCCCTCCTGTCGTAGTCCTGAGCTTTTGCCACCTCCACATAGTCACTGAAGCGGATCAGAATCTTTCTGTCCCGAAGTTCATCTACTGTGGGGCGCTGGTTGAGCTACCAAACACGAGAAATGCAAGTCGTCCAAATTTTCACCATTCCAAAGAACACGAGCAGTAACATCTTGAATATCATCATACTTTTCTGTTCAGCCTCTGTTTGATCTCCCTCCTCTCCTCTTGTTCTGTCTGGTCGTTTCTCTCTGGGGGGAGAAAAAGAGTAATACGTTTTCATTGCTGTTTGCTAGTGAACAGCATCATGCAGAAACTAACAATTTTCACAAAAAGGGCTGCACCAAAGAACCAATGTTATGTATCCAGGATTTACTTCATAACCTTTAGGTAATTTTAGCATTTTGTGATGTTAATGATGTTTTACCGTAAATATTGTCAATGACGAGATTAAAGAATTGTCAGGGCTTGAGTTTTTAAATAAAATACAAGTATAGGAAAGACTGTTGTCCATTTTCCACATTAGGATTGTTACGGGACTTTATCAAACGGACATGCTATTAACTCAAGGAGGATGTTATTCATATGATATTCTATGGATGTGCAGTTTATGGTTTCCACAACAAGCAACTAAAGCTTGATGACAACTTGCACAATACAATGATAATTTTGTGTTGCATCATTCAGAGAGCTCTGTCTAATATTTTGGAGAATCAAGCATCATAGCCTTTGGTTTGACGGAGTACTGTAAGGGGGAGCCTTAAGGGGGGAGAAAATTGATGAGGATTCGAAGGATTTAGGACTAACAGGGTCACACAGAAGTGTTATTTTCAGTTTTGCAAATATAAGTGTTGGTGCACCCAAGTACAGTCCTATAGAAGCGTTACCAACCTTTATTGAGCTGAGGCAACCATTTTCCATTTGTTTGAATATTGACAGCACGCCGCCAAACATAAAAAATGGTTACGAACTGTAAGTTTACTATGTACTTTGTGCAATCTAAAGCAAACATGGTAAGGCAGCATTTAGCTATTATGCTGCACACAAATGGAATAAGTTGTCAACCGGAGTCACGTCAGCTTCATGTGTAAATATTTTTAAATACAGGTTAACTTTTTTCCTCATGCTTTTTAGAGCATTTCCATTTTAAAATATTTGTTGCACTGTACAGTGTTTTAATTGAATGTTTGTTTTTTTTCCTCAGTTTAATTATGTACCACACATTGAATTGCCTTGTGTATGAAATATGCTCTATAAATTGCTTTGCTTTGCTGAAGGAAGCGCATTCAGTTGTTCTTCAGCCGGCCTTTCGATGTCAGTTGCATCGATCGATGTACGATTATTTGTAGTGCATACATTTTGTCCCAATTTGTAAGATTGGGTGCTTTACCTCATCAAGATTGATTCGCTAGATCGGTTTGGAATACAGTTTTATTGAACTACAACCACAATAATAATGGAAATTGTTCAAATAATCCCTAATAAGAAGTCAATACCTCTGACAGATCTAACCTGAACATTATCTAGCCAAATATGTGATAGAATATTTGATAGGTAGCTCTTCTATTACATTATATTACATTATGCAAAAGTTTATGTTGCGACTTGTTAGTCTATTATTTTTCTGTACTATATGCCTCAGTGTATTTTATGTAATTGAAAAGAGCTTTGCTCCCTACAAAACATTTTAAATTGCTATTAAATGAGACAAATAGCATGGGATTGTCTTCACTCTCCAGGTGATTACAGTGAAGTCATCTTTTGCTCTTCAATCATATAAAAGTGCTATTATTAATGCATCATTCTTTGCAATGAATTTTGTTTTTCCCAGCGGTTATTTACTAAGCATAAATGATGACTGGCAGTAGGCTAGGATGAACTTACGTTTCAAAATGTTCCGACTCTCCAGCTCCTCCACGTTTGGTCTCTGGCTCAGCCTCCTGCGTAGAAACACCAAAACCACGTTTTGAACCATTGTCCACTGTCCCACTGTCAGGGCCCTGTCCTCTTTGCACTTTTGTCACTTTGCCTACGTCTCCACCTCGCATCTGAACTGCGGCTATGATACTTGGGAAGAGGCGCGCCGAACATCTGGAATACTGAAAAACTGCCCTGTTGGATTATTCTTGGTAGCCAAGATGCTCCATGTCTTGATAGTGGACTGCAGTCCTCTACTAGCACACGCCTTCCACTATATGCGCGTTTCAAGTGGGTCGTGATGGCTTGCCGCGCGGCTCTGCTCCAGTCTCCCTGGTTACTGCATGCATAATAAGTAGAGGGCGGGGCTTAGTGGGCTCCCACTCTCGGCATCCTCCATCTCCTGAGGTGCACTGGGCCACCAGCACACGCTGCTGGATCGCTGTACTTTTTACATTTCAGGTGCCCAGATAAAATAGTCCAAATAGTAAGGTACAAAAAGTGATTCATTTTCCTTGGATTCTATTCCCAAATTTACCAAATCAATGGACAAAATAATCAATTCAAAATATCAAACATATTTTAGGTTTGGGGCAGGGGCGCAGAAAAGTATCAAAGAATATGTTGACCACCGATTGAGCACTGAATTGTTCTCAGCCTGTCAGGCGCCCTCAGTAGGAAAGCCTCTCAAAGGTCTGTTACCCAGAATGCCCTTTGTGAGCTTCTGAACTATTAATACCTGTTATTAATCATAAATGTGCTCCACACTGAAGCGTGCAACTACACCGCTGTGTTACAGGGGTGCAAAGGACAGTGCCGAATACCACTCGCGCTGTAGGATTTCCTTCATGCTGTGTCCCGATTTGACATGACACTTTGTACTCGTCGTCATCAAAGCAGCTGAAGTTTTTGGTGGAACTACCTGTTCACGATAATTGGATTCAAGTTAAATTTAAGCCTTTTCTTGCTTTTTTTTTTGTTCTTGTGAACCCAATTTTATGGAACCACTGCCTCCTCAATTATATCAAGCTTTAGTTGCACTTTTTTTTTTTTTTTTTTAATCATTCAGTCATTTTCCTTATCTCTCATCCTAACTGGAGTCATGGGCATGGTGAGCCTATCTAAGCTATCCTCAGGTGAGAGGCACAGTACACCCATCGCAGATCACAGAAACAACCAACTAACCGAGGGGTGCTCAATGCATCGATTGCCATCAACCGGTCAATCGTGAGGCAGTCTTGGTCGATTGCGGGACAGTTTGCCAAAAAAAAAAAAAAAAAAAGTCAGCCAAAGTTCCCTCTAAACTGTGCGCGTGCGCAATTGTGCACCGCTGATGTAGTCTATTCGCTGATATTCTGCGTTTATTTAGCAACATAGTCTGGACAACGTAGAGCAAAGATGAGCTAGACATGCTGCTGATGTTTACTTTCGATATCAATGGAAAAAGTTAAAGAAATGCTGTCGTCTTAAGATGCAATGACTTTCGGAGTATGCGAATAATCGAAGAAAAAGTGGTTAAACTGGATGAGATGTATTTTCGAGTGGGAAAGGTCTGGTCTGAAGCCAAAGTAGAAAGTGCAGGATGAGATGGTATGTAACTTTAAAATTCCACCTTGGCACAGCCTGATCCGGGATGGAAGCACAGCCAATACAGTGCACAAAAAAGCTAATTCTGTATTTTACATATACATATATATTTATGCATAGTATAATACAGCACATAACATTAATAACATAACATTGGGAGCATCATCACCCCCACCCCATCGTCATTAGCTCACAAGAGGCTGGCTGCTTGAAAAGTTAGATCTTGGGGTAAAAAAGTCTGGGCACCCCTGAAATAACCACTCACATTCACACCTATGAGCAACTTAGAGTCTTCAATTAACCAACCATGTACATGTTTGGGATGTGGGAAGAAACCAGAGTACTCAAAGAAAACCCACACAGGCAGGGGGAGACCATACAAAAAGTCCACACAGCTGAGGCTGGATTTGAACCGGAGTCCTCAAGACTATGGGGCCTATATGCTCAGCAGTGATGTCCCAATTTGTTCCATATTGGCTGGTACAGTTTTAATATCTCCAAACACACTTAGACGTCATGAGTTGTCTGACCTTTACAAAATTTTACCTCTCTCGTTGAAATGTTTTCTTTTCATTTTCACCAGAAATGTTTACTTATACAGGATGGAGAAAAGTCCTCAGTTCCTTTAAAAATGCTATTTACTGTTTTATCATCTCTTTTATTATATTTGAAATATATGAACAAGACCCTCTGAGTTGCTAAGCAACTACTCTCTGTCTCTGGGACAATAATGGTCTGACAGGAATGCTCATTTCTCCCTAGCAACAGTGGAGGGGAATTCTCTGCTCCACTGGGCTGCTAATGTGATGCTATTTTTAGAAGAAAAAAAAAAGCTCATTTTTTGTCCAAGTGTAGGCTTATTAAATCAGGGGTTGTTGTTAATATCAAACATGTCAATTTTTTTTATCTGGCACATCGCATTCAGTGGTCCTTTTAATGAGGATAGAATGTGATTTTTTTTTTAAATTTATTTTGCTCATTGCTAAAAGTGGCCCAATATAAATTCATTCAATATCTTGATATAAAAAATAAAAATCCAGTGATAACCACTCCTGCCATTATGAGAGTAGGATTATTTACACCATACAAAGTATGTTCAGTTTTGACTAACAGTTTAAAAGCTCTAGTTTGCAGCGGTTGAGAACTGCAGTACACAGGACACTGCATCACCCTGAGAACAATTTCTAATATTTTGGATGCCTTTTGGGTAACCTACTGAGACAATGAATGAAAAATGTATTCAGTGAATACAGCTCTTTTGGTTATGTCATCGGCTGCTGTGGATATATTGTAGAATGAAAATACTTAATGCCAAATGCTGGAGGGTTGAAACTTCACTTGTCTTTTTTTTTTTTTGTCCCCTGCACATTTGTGCACGTTTTTTTTCTCCCTCCCATTTTATTTCTCAGAATCTATCTCTGTGGCACAATTGTGGGGAATGGATGATGAGATGCATTGTTGAGCAGACTGAAGCTACAATTACAAAAAGCCATGTGTGGCTGCGGTGCAGTCACGAAGCTGAGAGTCTAAAAATAGAAAGGTCATCGATCAAGTCTACTGTACAGACACAGCATCATCATGCACCACCAGGCCTGATAACTTATTCTCTTGGATGTGCAGTAAATGCAGCAGTATGGTTTCATGCTAAACCCTCTATATGCTGCCAAGATTTTTAGGTTATTCACTCTATAGAGTCCAAGGGCAGAATAATTGCACTAAGTACCCCTCCTCGTGAGGTATACTCTGTGTACAATTTCCCATCAAAATTGCTTTGTTAGGTAGACGAGGAAAACACAGCACCTTATTTGATAACTTTATTTGAAATGCGTCACTTTAAGGCAGAACAGCTGCTGTTTTCTCTCAGTGTTCATGATGATTTAAAAAAAATACAATAACAGAAAATGATGGAAAAAAAAAACCCATACCATCATGGGTGAGCTGGAGCTTATTTTATCGTGAATTGGTTGTCTAAATATGTGTTCTACAAATGTCTGAGCCGTGCTTTAGTACAGAGCACGGCAATTGAAATCCCAAATGTTCATTCTGAGCTAATTAATTCCTGATGGGAAACAAAACCGCCCACAATGTGCTGCTATCTGAAACGAGGTCTTTACGTAACACGGCCGCTCCCATTGCCCTGCCCCAAGTGGAACCTCCATGCCTTAAAAAAATCACCTATGCTGTAGCCTTGTAAGATGCTAGAAAGTGAGCCATCAAAAAAAGTCCTTCCTCTTACTGAAATAAAGCATCGTCCCCACAGATCCGATATATGGTGTCAGCAGTATTTCTTAGTTGAGACAAGGTGCCACAATGTTTCTCCAATATGTGCGGGAGCCTGTGTTTACATATGAGTTGTTGCACATGTCTTATGCAATTCTACGTGTTCAATGGCGTGGCTTCTGTTTAATACTGTATGAGGGTGTTAAAGAACTTGTGACAAATTCACACAGCAGATGACCACTCTTGTAAGTCTTGGACATTATGGAAAAAAACAAACAAACCAGCAGTTCTATTTTAATCCCAGCATGAAGGCACTTACCAAAATAAATTAGTCTACAAAGAGGTTTAAAAGAGACATGCTCTCTCTGCGTCTGTTGTTCAGAGTGCTTTCTCGCTCGTGTGATCGTTACCAAACTCTCCCCCCCCCCCCCCCCCCAGAGTCCAGCATTCATGATTTTGTTCTGCAATAAAAAAGGAGAATCCTCAAATGCTTGTAGAGGAGCAAGATGTTTCCTTATTCACAACATATAGACTTATGTGCCCCACCAGATAGGTGAAGTGTTTCCTTCTTTCGGATATTTACAGAGCAGGGACTCAGGTGTGGAGTTCTATCCATCTTTCTATTTTCCATATTGCTTCTCCTCACTAGCGTCAAAGGAAGTAGTGGATCCTATCCCAGATGACGGGGTAAGAGGCGGGTCTGAATCCAACTGGTTGCCAGCCACTTGCTGGGCACATATGAACAAACAACCATCCACATTTACAACTATGGCCAATTTACAGTCTCCAATATGCTACCATGCATGATTCTGGAATGTGCAAGGATGGTGGAGCACTCAGAGGAAAAACAGAGCAAAGATGACAACTTGAACCCTGGTCCTCAGAACTGTGAGGCAGATGTGCCAAGCAGCCATCCACCATACTGCCCCGGTTGTGAAGTTGTTGCGTGCAACGTGTTGGACAATGTGTAGGAGGAGGATTTCGACGTACAGGAGCACCCAAAGGAACTTGGCGTCGTCAATGCGTACAACTGAGCCCATTGGACAGTGACGACGAACAGCCAAGTAGCAGCCGTGCAACAAAAAGAGAAATCTGGTAGGCCGATGTGAAAGTATGTCAAAAGCATACAATCATTGCTTGGAATGTGAATATTTTTTGGCACGATTATACGACTTATTTTGTCATGTTTCAGTCCTGTTTCGTTTACAATAAAATACCAGTTGAATATCTGGATGCCGATTTAGTGAAACGGTTTGTGGGGCAAGTCGTTCATCTTTCTTGGTCAGTTTGTGTTGTTTCATTAGTTAGTAAGACCAAAAGCCCACAGACATTTAGTGAAACATCATCGTGATGTAATTCTGGCAGATGGACATTAAAATTGGTTGGTAAAAGTCCAATTCACCTCCACAGAAGAAACTTCGTTGAAGTACATTTTTATCACAGTATGCAAATTTGGGCCAACTGATGCAAACCAAAGCTATGTGGCAAAGCTTCTAAAGAAACAGCAGCCACCACAATTTGCCTATGATCTGATCAGAAGAGGACTTTTTGATTGAAAACTTTCAATTTAAGCCTTCACAAAGTTAATGAAAGTCTACAGATCTCTTGAAGCATAGAAGTGTTAATCATTCACTTGTTGATTGGAAAATGTTCAGATGGCGAAATTAGGTAAGTGTCTTCCCATTACTTTTTCAAGTGCAGAAAGCAAACGTAGGGTTTCATGTAATGGCATCGTGTAAGCATTTGTCTTTGGGATGTGGCAAAAGTGCTTTGAATCATTTTATCACATCTGTGTACAGCGGAAAGCGCAACATGACACTACCATTTTCTAATTAACGGAAATAAGCATGAATAACCCCAGAACTCGTAGTCAGCTATTGACTTCCATTGGATTCTGCCAACCGAGACACCAAGTGACCATTGTAGTGACAACTCGGCAAATGCTCCCATTTTCTCTCCCTGACCCCCCCCCCTCAATAGAACTGACCTAGAGTGCAATGCTGCCATGTGGAGCTGCTGGTAAGGAATAAATCAAGTAATTCCAGAGACCTCTGACAACTAACGCGCTTGTGTGGGGTTCATTTCAAGACGCGTGCCCATGAGATTTAGTGGCTTGGCGCTGGGGCCCTGTCTTATTGCTATCCACAGCCCTTGTGATCACTTGACTGTCATTTGCACTCCTACTCTTTACAGGTGCTGATTGACAGCACTGGCACTCCACCACCACTGTGGTAATACTGCGTGGGTTACTTCTTCTGTCCTAGCCTGGCTTGTATACTTGTCTTTTGTCTGCACATAGACGTGTATTGTAGTTCGAGTACACTGTTGTTCGTTACTCTATGCTCTCATTTCTTTCTGTCCCCTGTCAAACCTTATTTTGTCTGATTTGCAATTCCATTAAAAAGCCATCTCAATACAAACTGGATGGCAAAATTGTTCAGGTATGATAAGGCATACACATCCAAAACAGTGCCGAACAAGCAAAAAATAATATTTTTATGACCCACCAATCGATGTTTGTTACAGGTCTTATTTGCAAACAGGCTTTAATCTTAATATAGCCAGTTTCAAGTAAATTGCTGTTAACAGCAGACAGAACAGAAAGAAAATTACGTACTTGGCAAGCTTCATCTCAATCTGCTGCCGTATTTCTTGACGCTCTTGGTCGCTCCTTGCTGGAAAAATGTTCCGGTCCTCCAGCTCTTGCTTGGTGGGCCTATTTCGTAGTTTGACTGCCAATAACTCCTTCCTTAACCTGCGAGGAAGCGTTCCTGTATAAAATAAACATATGATATACAGTATATTGATTAGTAAGGGAGAAATTAAAAAGGCACTGAACAGAATGAAAACTGGAAAGACAGTTGGTCCCGATGACATACCAGTGGTGGTATGGAAGCAATTCGGTGAGGTCGCTGTGGAGTTTTTGACCAACTTATTCAATAGAATACTAGTGGGAGAGAACATGCCAGAAGAATGAAGGAAAAGCGTGCTCGTCCCCATTTTTAAGAACAAAGGCGATGTTCAGAACTGTGGGAACTACAGAGGAATAAAGATGATGAGCCACACAATGAAGTTATGGGAAAGAGTAGTGGAGGCTAGACTCAGGACAGAAGTATCTGCGAGCAACAGTATGGTTTCATGCCTAGAAAGAGTACCACAGATGAGCCATTTGCCTTGAGGATGCTTGTGAAAAAGTACAGAGAAGGTAAGAAGGAGCTACATTGTATCTTTGTAGACCTACAGAAAGCCTATGACAGAGTACCAAGAGAGGAACTGTGGTACTGCATGCGTAAGTTTGGTGTGGCGGGGAAATGTGTTATAATAGTACAAGACATGTATGAGGGCAGCAGAACAGCAGTGAGATGTGCCGTTGGTGTGCCAGAAACATTTAAGGTAGAGGTGGGAATGCATCATGATTCCGCGCTGAGCCCCTTCCCGTTTGCGGTAGTAATGGATATGCTGACAGACAAGGTTAGATTGGATTCCCCTTGGACCATGATGTTCGCAGATGATATTGTTATCTTCAGTGAAAGCAGGGAACAGGTGGAGGAACAGTTAGAAAGATGGAGGTACGCACTGGAAAGGAGAGGAATGAAGATTAGCCAAAGTAAAACAGAATATATGTGCATTGATGAGAGGGGCGGAGGGGCAAGAGTGATTAGAGACGGTGGCTCCGAAGAAACAGGAAGCAGAACTTGAGGTAGCAGAAATGAAGATGTTGAGGTTCTCGCTTGGTGTGAACAGGTTGGAAAGGATTAGAAATGAGCTCATTAGAGGGACAGCCAAAGTTGGATGTTTTGGAAACAAGGTTCAAGAGAGCAGACTTCGATGGTTTGGACATGTTCAGAGGCGTGAGAGTGAGTATGTTGGTAGAAGAGTGCTGAAGATGGAGCTGCCAGGCAAAAGAGCGAGAGGAAAACCAAAGAAAAGGTTGATGGATGTTGTGAGGGAGAACATGAGGACAGTTGAAGTTAGAGAGGAAGATGCACCAGATAGGCTTAGATGGAAAAAGATGACACGCTGTGGCGACCCCTAACGGGACAAGCCGAAAGGAAAATAAGATGGTATATAGTATATGCATTAACATACTGGAAAACTCCCCTTCATTCTCTTTGATAAAAGGCATACTGTTTGACAATTGAATATATATTAAAATAAAATCAAGTATCATAATGGGACTGAATCTCCAATGAAATCTCCAAACAGTTCTCAGGGAACTGAATGGAATATAGTCAATGATAAAATAACGAATGACATTGACTAGGTCTGTGCTTCTCAACTGTTTTAATAATTTCAGTTAATTGACGTGAAAATTATTTATTTGACTGTCAATCTTCTATTTTTGTTCATCTATGGCAGTGACATACAGTGACAAGAGGCAAGAACAAAAATCCTCTTCCATAAGATGGCAAAAGGTAGAATTAAGCTGCATGTCAACCTTTGTCATTGATACATCAAAAACATTTCACACTGAACAAGGACATTTTTCGTGGAAATTGGGATGAGATCATTACTTCTGTACAGAAACTTTGCATGAACATTTTTCCATTGTGTGCCTTCAGAATTTACCAGTGTAAAATATGAGCCCTGGCTCATTGATTAGATTAATTCATTTGATCAAATAGAATGTAATGTAAATAGCATGTCGCTAAAAACATCCTGGCTAACGGCCCAACATGAAAACGATGACATGATAAATCACATTTACATGATTAAAGTTTGGAACGCGACCAATGCCGTGCAACAGGTAGTGTTCCACTTGGTCATCTCGTGTACTTATTGCTGTTGGGATCTAACACATTTGGATCTAACACAATTCCCGACAGTAGCCTCAGATCACCCAGCAGTCAAGAGAGAAAAAGAAAAAAGGCTCAATCTCAGTTCAATGTTAACCCTTTGTAGTGATACGTATCTTTGGGTTTTAGTAACTTATTGAAGGTCCGGATTGGAAAGCTTTTGGGACAACAGTGAAGTACATGACCTACCAGAGATGACAGAGTCATTCCATCCATCCAAGTCGGTGGGGAGTCCTGACGTGTTGGAGAAGCACTGGTCCAGCCGCACATTCTCCTTGTTCTCCTCCGCCTCCTTCTTGGGCCAGTCGGAGACACCGCTTCCTACGCAGAGGGCAGCCGGAGAGGACGTGTGTTGGTTTTCCGAGTTGCAGGAGCGAACGAGGCGTCCATCCGAGCACCACAGCCGTGGGGGTGATGAGCCCTGCTCGCACCCACTGTGCACACTGCATGGACACACAAGCACAGGAAGAGAAAGATCAAAACACTGCTGGGAGATCTGGATTTCAAACAAAAACAAATGACCCATCGCCGTGGCTTCAGTTATCCCCTCAGTGACGGTCTCTAAAATTTGCCCTGCAACCGACCGGTGACCACTTTAGGGGATAGTCTGCCTTTTGCCCAAAGTCAGCTGGGATAAGCTCCAGCGCCCCGCAACCCGAACCAGGAAGAAGGGTGTTGAAAAAGGGATGACCGATCCCTAAAAGTGTTACAGATATTACTGATACATTTCTGAAATATTCCATGTCAATTAAAAATGGACGCACTCGAATCTCAATTCGAGACACTTGTTCTCCCCCACAGTGTGATCTCTAAGATTGTTTTTTTTTTTTTTCATCACTAGTAAAATAATTATTTTAAAGAGTTTTCTACACAGCATTATTTTCAGACAGTGGTTTTTAATATGTGCATATAGTATAAATAAATACATTTGCATTAAGATGTGTACAGACTCACCTTTCCTGTCTGTTCTTGGTGGCAAACGCTCTTTGCAGCTCTTCCATAATGCAACTCGGGGGTATTGGCGGGTGAATCATATTGCCAAGGTGAGGTGACCCTGAGGAGTTGGTCAAGGGCCCTCGTAGAGGCAGCGTGGTGGGTGCCAGGCTCTCTGGGGTCCTGGGTGGAGGCTCCTTGGGGTGGTACGAGTTGGAATTGTGAAGAGAAAGTGACGCAGGGCCTGAATCTGAACAACAAAAAAGAAAGTCATCTATCCATTTTCTGTACTTTTTATTCTCATTAAGATTGCAGGTGGGTTGGATCCTTTCTCAGCTGTTTTTGGGTGAGCGGTGCTGTGCAGCCTAAACTGGTCGTCAACCGATCACAGGGCACATATAAACAACCGTTCACATTCACAAATGTGGACAATTTGGAGACCTCGATGAACCTAACATGCATGTTTGGAATTGGCAGGAAGCCCATGCAAGACCTTGGAGAACATGTAAACACACAAGAAGGACGGAGCCAAGAGTCACACCCTCAGCCACAGAACAGTAATTTTTTTTTTTCCATCATCATTTGTTGTAGTACTTGAGTAAGTGAGTAGAAGAATAGGTACTCCACCATATTGTTTTCATGAAAGCTTCATATCAAAAGGAGCAACACCGTCAAACATAAGAGTTGGGACACATCGACATTGCTCTCAATAGGAATCCCACCCCCGATGTGCCTTGAAGAAATAATAACTTCCACTTCTCTAAGAAGACTTTCTACAACAGAGGTGCTCAATGCTCAATGCGACCGGTCGATCGCGAGACAGTCTTGGTCAATCGCAGACAGCGTGCCAAAAAAAAAAAAAAAAAAAAAACGTCAGCCAATGTTCCTTCTGCTGATGCAGTCTCTTCGCAGATATTCTTGGTTGCGTGCAAAAAAAATAAATAAATCCAATGCAAATTGAAAGTATAACATACAGCTATTAAATTTTTGGCATTTTGCAATGTGATTCAATGAGAGAGGTATGACTGGTTCTTACATCCAATAGCACAATCCACATACTGTAAAAAATTTAAAAAAAGCAGCCACTGGTTTCTTTTAGGCAGCACACGGAACTTTCTCTCCGCCACACTTTCTTTATCCTAGTTTACCTTACACCCGCCCCCCATCCCAGCTCTTAAAGACGTACACTAATAATTACAAATGTTACAGTACTTATGCACCACATCAATGTGTTTTATAATGACACCGTCCACCACCGCTGCTTTAGTTAGCAACACGTAGAGCAAAGACGAGCTAGACATGCTGCTTATGATTACTTTAGATATTAATGGAGAAAGTTAAAGAAAAAATGCTGTTGTTTTAAGATGCAATGGCTATTGGAGTATGTGAATAATTGAAGAAAAATTTGTTAAACTGGACGACATTTTCTCTTTTGTGGGAAAGTGGGAAAGCTTTGGTCTAAAGCCAAAGTAGAAAGGGCAGGATCAGGTGGTGTGTAATTTTAAAATTCCACCTTGGCCCAGCCTGATCCAGGATGAAAGCACAGACAATACAGTGCACAAAAAGCTAATTCTGTATTTTACATATACATATAAATTTATGCATAGTATAATACATCACTTAACATTAATAACATAACATTGGGAGCATCATCACCCCCACCCCCACCCCATCGTCATTAGCTCACAAGAGGCTGGCTGCTTGAAAAGTTAGATCTTGGGGTAAAAAAGTCTGGGCACCCCTGAAATAACCACTCACATTCACACCTATGAGCAACTTAGAGTCTTCAATTAACCAACCATGTACATGTTTGGGATGTGGGAGGAAACCAGAGTACTCAAAGAAAACTCACACAGGCAAGGGGAGACCATACAAAAAGTCTACACAGCTGAGGCTGGATTTGAACCGGAGTCCTCAAGACTATGGGGCATATATGCTCAGCAAAAAGCTAATTCTGTATTTTGAATATATATATATATATATATATATATATATATATATATATATGTGTGTATATATAGTATAATATATCACATAACATTAATAACATACCATTGGGAGCATCATCACCCCCTACACCACCCCAGTTGTCGATACCTCGCGAGAGGCTGGCTGCTTGAAAAGTAGATCTTGGGGTAAAAAAGTCTGGGCACCCCTGTTCTACAAGATGTTGGCTTGCATAAGATCTTTTTATTATTCAAGCTCATCACAAAAAATAGTTGAATGCACGTTGAAGTCAGGACATTCTCGAAACCAAAGTAATCCAAATATACAAACATGGCTGAATAGACCTTGCTTTTGGACTTGGAAAATAAAACGGTCTACCCAAAACAGTCCCATCAAGTTCTGTCTAAAATTGCCCAAAACATCTTAATGCTCACCGTCTCCAGCTGCAAGTTGCGGCAAAAGTTTTGGAGGAACTTGAGGCGGGGACGTTCCTGGAGCAATCTCCTCCTCTGGTCTTTCCTCCATCCTCTCTCTGACAGCCTGCAGGCCTTCGGAAAACTCCCCGATTGGGTGCACCTCCTGGTCTCCTTCCTCAGGTCTCAGTGATGCATTTACAGTTTCCTCCAGACGTTCGCAGTCCTGGAGGGGCGTGACCACTTGAGGATGCAGACATGGGGGAGAAATTGTCCACATCGTTATTTTGCTGCATAAGCAGTGATTTCATTTTTAATACGTACATCGTGTAATGTTCAAGAGCCTTTTTGAACTTGCGGCCCAAAGGATCAAAAAGATAATGTGAAAAATAATTAAAACATCCATCCATTCATTTTCTACAGCATGTATCCTGATTATGTTCATGGGGGAGCTGGAGCCTATTCTGAATTAATTGCCAACTAATCACGTTTTATTTCAAACATCCATGGTACTCCAACTACCCTTCCTTGTTCCAAAAACATGTATGTTAAGTTTTTGGAAGATTTGAAATACTCCAAAGGTTAGAGTGAGAGGCGGCATGGTGGATGACGGGTTAGAGGGTCAGTTCTTCGAACCGGGGTTCAAGCCCTGACCTACCCCCTGTGTGGAGTTTGCATGTTCTCTCCATTCCTGCGTGGGTTTTCTCCAGGCACTCCAGTTTCCTCCCGCATCCCAAAACATGCGACATTAATTGGACACTCTAAATTGCCCTTATGTGTGATTAAGAGTGCGACTGTTGTTTTTCACTATTTGCCTGGCAACCAGTTCAGGGTGTACCCCGCCCCCTGCCCGAATACAGCTGGGATAGGCTCCGACACTCCCGTAACCTTTGTGAGGATAACTGGCTAAGAAAATAGATGGATGGTTAAAATTTGATTGTGAAGTGGAGGTTTGTCTACATGTAGCCTGTAATTCCCTGTCAACCAGTTAAAATCTCTTCTTGCTCTTAGTCGGCTGGGATAGGTTGCAGCTCATGCATGACCCTTAATGACTATAAGCGGGTGGATAATCATGTTGCTTTTGCTTGGATTAAATCTTAATTACATATTTTTTATGCTTTGATATAAAACTTGACATGTAGGACCATTGGAGCCCCCGATATCATATATCCACTGTACAATACTGTAGATACAACGCTAGAGTGGCAATTGGTTGTCTTTGCTGCCCTCTACTTGTGGACACAATTGAACATTGACTACTGTGCAAAACATTAAGCTCTCATGAGTTCGTTTCTCAACCTACTTATTGTGCTACTTCCAATTGTTTTTCGGCATTTGCTCTGTTCAAATACTGCAATCGTATATGCCATAATACAGATATGGCATGAAAGTCAGGTTAAGACAAATTGCATATCTATTTGACGCACTTGCAGATGTGCCGTCCCAGTCAAAGATTTTCCTACCTGGAAGGGGATGCTCGTCCTCTGGTCCAAGGTATTCCACGCTGCTGACAGTGAAGTTTGAGTTCAAAGGTCCCCCAAAGGCACCAAGCAGAAGTGCTCCATCTGTACAGCAGCCCTGGCTGGGGGAGTTTGGGTCGTGGTAGAAAAGGCCGCTGGATAATGCTACATCTGTCCATGGATACAAGTAGGATTGGATCATATATCAGTGTTGTCCTTGTGTGCTTTTATTGCTATTTATAGACTTGAATCTCTTCTGCTCTCTTGCTGGTGACTCTTGAGCAAACTCGCTGTCATATACTATGTGGTGTACCTGTGGAACTCTGTTTTAGCTTTTCATTTTTCTTTTTCCTCCACTTCCAGGGCTTGAAGAGGCGCCCCAGCGTGGCCAGCTTGCTGTTCCGCCTGATGGGGGGAGTGTGTACCCCAGTCACCAGACAGCCGGTCCTCAGCACCCTCTGCTGCTCCAGCACATCTACAGAGTTCAAACAAGTATGTAAAGAGAACGTTAGTGTCAAATAGCTTTTTCTATTTGAAGTGACCGTTAAGAACATTTCCTCCATTGGTTATGACATCCAATTGCAAAGCAGTATCAGAAATACATTTTCATGAAATACAACCCCCAATAACATGATCTGACTGCTTAGCATATCTGACACATAGTTAAGAGCACTGGGATTCAAATCCCAGTCTAGTCTGTGTGGAGTTTTCATGTTCTCCCGGTGCTGCTTTGGGTTTTCTCGGGGAACTCCGGTTTCCTCCCGCATCCCCAAAACATGCATGAAAAGTTCATTTATGACTCTTAATTAAAGGCTTATGATTTAATTGCCCCTAGGTGTGATTGTGAGTCTGAATGCTTGTTTGTCTGTATTTGGTCTGTGATTGGCTGACAACCAGTTCAATGTGTTCCCCGCCTCCTGCCCTGGGTTGGCTCCGGGGCTCCTGTGAGCATAAGGAAAATGAATGAATAAATTACTGTATCGTTGCCATCTTGAGGTTGATTGCAGTATTGTACTGAGGAAAGGAGGATTTGTGATTGTGTGCAGAGTACAGTGGAGGAGGATGAGGTGGGGTGGGAGGGCTCCTTGCCAACATTTTTTTGGGATCGACACATTGACAGCACGTGGGTAGGAAGGAGTGGGGTGATAGTCACGGCAGGGAAGAGTGTGGAAAGAGGAAGAGGGAGGATGGTAGGGTGGGGATTATTGTCAAGGAGACCTTGAGAAATGACCCACAGAAGGACACAGCCCTACATCATCGCCACTTGCATCATGCTTGCAGCGTGCTGCCGGCCGCTGAATCCAGGTCAATCTTTAAAGAAAATTCACCAAAGAGTGCAAAAAAGAAGGGGAGGAGCAGACAGGAGGAGGGGTACAGGCATTTTGTGTGTGTGTGTGTGTGTGTGTGTGTGTGTGTGTGTGTGTGTGTGTGTGGAAAGGGGAGAGGAGGTGGGGTTAGGCCCACTGTTGTTGCCATGACAACTACATCCAGATGCTGCCGCAGCAGTGGGAGCCGGAAGGATTGAGCGAGTCAGAAGGAGAGAAAAGAACCCCCCCCCCCAATACGCACACACACAAACTGAAACTGTCACATCTAACAACAGTGACCGCACACGGTGCATTGTGGGAAAGGACGGTGGGCAGGAAGAGAAGCCACATGGAGGATGAAATGCATGCTCCCTGATGAAGGCAGCAAGAGGGTGGAGAGGTGAGCAAAGAAGCGGGGTTCCAGTAAGAAGGAGGGAGGGGGGCTGTTGCTATCCGGAAGAGATGGCGAGAGAATGTGGGCTCGTCCAATCAGGGCACAGCCCTTCATAATGCACAGTGAGCCCGTCTTTCACAGAGGGGCTTTTAGTTCACAGAAAATGGAAAACACGGAAATGAGGTAGAAACGTACGCAAGCTCATTTCTTTTCTCCTGCAAAGAAGAAAAAATGAATTGTGCTTTAGTTCAGCATGCATAGAGTACAGTCACCATGTGCCCATAATGTGGCTGTCTAATTAATCTGTTTATTTTCTAAATGAACCTTCAAAAACAAACAGGTGGTTACATTGTGAAAGATTATTTTCAAATTGGAAATACAAATCATAAAAGGCCAAAATAATATTACTACCAGCATAATGGGCAGCGCCAGAGCAGCAGCAAAAATACTGTGAGATTTGTGAATTTAGTCAAGTCGTTAATATGCTAATGTGGCATGTTGAGAAATCCAACAGAAGAACACCCCACTTCAACCTCTTGTCAGCACCTTGGAGAGCGTTAGATCTTCTTCTAACTAAAAGGTTTGCAAGTATTCCCCGAGTGAAGCAAGACACAGAAATTCAGTTCTCATCAAAACAAGCTCCCGTGGACCTCAGTACAGCTCATGTAATAATAGCTTGTCAAGATGACGTTTATTAAAGTAATACAAATCATGTGCGTCCACTTTGTTTCTTGCTAAAATAACAAAATTCCAAATTGTATTCACTTTTAGTCATCTTGCTATATTGCAAACAATATTTGTTACTCATCTCCCTTGAAAAATAGGTTAATAGAACAAAAAACCAGTTATCCATCAATTTTGTATGTAATAATAAGGGGTTGACAGTAGGGCTGCATGATTATGGCCAAAATAATAATTAGGATTATTTTGATCATTATTGTAATCACGCTTATTAACCACGATGTTAGGGAAAAAAAATCTTTCTCTTGCGCTAATTTTCAGCAGTCAATATGAAGCCCTTTTCAGTTCAAAGTGAATAAATAAGAATAATCCATCCATCCATTCACTTTGCCGCTTATCCTCACGAGAGTCGCGGGGAGTGCTGGATCCTATCCCAGCTGTCAACGGGCAGGAGGTGGGGCCAGCCTGGAGTGGTTGCTAGCCAATTGCAGAGGACATCGAGACAAACAGCCAGACTCTCAATCACACCTACGGACAATTTAGTCTCCAATTAATGTTGCATGTTTTTGGGATGTGGGAGGAAACCAGAGTGCCTGGAGAAAACCCACGCAGGCATGGGGAGAACATGCAAACTCCACACAGGCGGGGCCGGGATTGAAGCGGGGTCCTCAGAACTGTGAGGCCAACGCTTTACCAGCTCAGCCACTGTGCCGCCTAAATAAGAATAAATGGAAAAAAAAAAAAAGACATCGCCAAAATTTTCTACTTTAGGGCATTTGCTAAGGTTCACTGTATAATTGAATTTATTATTGAATGCAATCACAAATTGCAACTTAATGGAAGCAAAAACAGTTAATGCATTTAAGGCAATAATATAACCGCGTGTTTGTCCCCTGGTGGCTGGCTGACTAGATTGGAGGCCGCTAACCCTGCTGCATTTAAAATGTAAAAAAAGAAAAAAAAAATCACTGACAATCAGGCTCGTTCAATTATGGTGACCAACACTCTGGCCACGATTAAAATGTTATTCATTGTGCAGCCCTAGTTGACAGTCATAATGCCCCACTGAGGGAAATAATACTACAATGTGCCCCACAGCAAAAATGAGGTCGACACCCCTACTGTAATTGTTCTCTGGTCGCTACATTGCAGTGTGCAGCAGTCGCCGCAAACAGCAACCTGAGCTCTGAGAAGAAAGCGTTGGTTGACTGAGTTTCACACAATGAGTAAAATCCAAGAGCAATACAACATTTTGTCATTAAAACACAAGAAAGGCCAACATAACCCTAAGCCTCAGTCAGTAACACAAAGCTCAATACGTGACGGGCGCAGGATGATGGGACCATTTGTTTTTTTTAATTTTTATTTATTTCACATCGCTGGCCTCACTGCTACTGGATATATTATGTGTACCTTACTGCCATTTGCATTGTAAAATTTAGTATTGTTTCGTCTTGGATTAATATTTTTTTTCATTTTACTGTTCATTGTTTAGTTTTCATTTTTGAAACACAAACCTGGAGTTGCATTCAAAATTTTTCTTGTACGTTTTCAACAAAGGTTTATATAATGAATACAAATTTACAAAAACACCAGTAAAGGATATTTTGCCCCATTGATGCAAATCTTGCTACAAAGGGGATACATTTTGCAATTGTATGTGCCCTGCGATTGGCTGGCAACCAGTTCAGGATGTCGCCTGCCTCCTGCCCAATGATAGCAGGGATTGGCTCGAGCACTCCCGCAAGCCTTGTGAGGATAAGCGGCACAGAAAATGTAGGCAGGTTTCAAATCTGTTAAAGAATTCTTTTGATCAAAATAACCCTGCTATTTGTGTATGTTTTAGACAGAGTACAGTGCTTGATTTGTGTTCAAGTTCTCAAACCTGATTGGAAGGTTTTTTTTTTTTTTTTAATTACTGCCTTCTCAGTCTGGCAATCTGATACAGTATACTGCACTTGTGTTCTCTGTCGTAAACACTATCAGCAACTAGTTGGAAGCTTGGTTACAATTCCTGTGTAAACCCCAGTATAAAACCTAAAAAAGATCCATTCCACATAGCAAATAAAAAGTAAAGCCAGTGTGATAGAGTGCGTTGTGTGACCCTTTTCTTTTCAAGTAATTTCGGATATCAGACAAGCAACTGCGTTATTTCTGAGTGTCCACATTCTTGCTTCGCCATTGTGTTCCTTTCCACCCACACATTGTGTCCTTCAGTGGACACCTCCCTTCCTTACGGCAGCTAGCCTCCTCGTTTTGCCTCCCCCCGGCTTTACAACTGCGCTGCCATCTGTCCGTGGCCTTTCTGCCTCAGGGGCCCGGCCGCACAAAATGACTAGCAGGAAGACAGTGAGGAGCAGACGGGCTCCGGCGACATGAAATGAAAACAGTTAGCACGAGAAAAAGCCCGTGACCCATCTTGGTTGTCAAGTGAGTCATTAACGGACAAAGCTGAGATAATGGTGAGCTTCTTCCCGAGATAGCACAATTCAAAGTCTGTTGAGAAAGAATTCAGGATGTGTGATGAAGGTTTCGTGCTTCTACGAAGGGCTATTTCAGGTTACTCCTGTGAATGAATGTGGTAGTCATCATACACAGATGCATAATGAGATGTGTTTTGCAAACATTTATGCGCTCATTCAAACCAGAAGGCTGTCACTCAAAAAGAGCCACATGCCTGTTGTTGTAATATTTTAGTTGAACTTGAATTCTATGGAGTTGTACTCTGTAATATACTTGCAAAACTGTACTGGATGACTCATCCCCAAGTTTAGGAAAGGCTGTTCCAGATGATAAACAGTTCTAGTGTGCAGACCACTGGAATCAAGAGTGAGAAATTATTTCAGTGAGACCAACAGCCAATGGGAAAAGGCCAGAGGCGCTTGTTATTTACCACATGTTCCTGATGAAAATGAGGAATAAAATCAGCCAGAGCCTCTCTGAAGCATCAACATGGGGTGAGGTGAGGGGCCCCAAAGCTCAGTGGTTAGAGCATTGGAATGAGAAATGAGAAATTATACACAGTGTTTAAGAAATGCTTTATACTCTTTTCTTTTTTTCCTTTCAGCTTGTCCCTTTTTATAATATATCCACACGCACACGTCATAAAGGCCATCCACCTTATGAAGTGAATGTTTTTACCATTTTGAACAGGGATGAGGGATTTCATACTGAATTTAAAAAAAAACACACACAGTACACCCACATTTAAGCCATGTTTTGTGATCTTCTTAAATGTCAGAGATAATCAACCACTGAAGCATTTTTTTATGTTTCACAATGCAAGTAAATAACTGTAAATTGATAATTGAACCAAAAAATAATTATGTACTTTATTTTTTTCCTTTTTTGTAATGCTGTCTTTTTGCAGTCATTTATAAAATTCATGGTTGTCAATAATAGTCCTATTTTAGCATTAAAAAATAGGCTTTGGGTTCGTGTTTGCACATAGTGGTGCATTACTATGACAGCAGCACAAACAAGTTATTAACAATGTTTTTTTTTTTTAATTTTGCATGAATGTCCCTGAGAAGATTTAGAGAGGGATGAGAGTCAGTTAAGTTTAAAACTTAAATGAAGCGAGCGAAATGACTAAATAGGACAGGAAAATTGAAGCAATTTTTCTGTATGTGAGTTACTCCCCAACGGACGAACTACCAGCTGTTAGAAAACTCCATTTGCTTGTTTACATCAAAACTCAGCATGTTGCCGGTTCTTCGTGTTATTACAGGGGTTCTGGCTCCAAATTCATCCATCCATCCATTTTCTTCACCGCTTATCTTCACAAGGGTCGTGGGAGTGCTGGAGTGCTGGATGTTCTCCCCGTGCATGTAGGCGTGGGGAAAACATGCAAACTCCACAGAGGTGGGTCCGGGATTGAACCAGGGACCTCAGAACTGTGAGGCCAACGCTTTCGCTCCAAATTCATATTTGTTTAATTCGTTAAAGACTCCATTAGGTGTAAACATGCAAGTCAATGGTCGACTTTAAAATATACAGTGGTGTATGTCAGTCCCGTGATTGACAGATGATCAGTGGTGGGTGTGTACAGGTTTACATCCTAAAGTCAGAAGGGTGAGTCTCCAGCTTCCTTATGACTCTGAACAGAACAGACTCGGAATTGGTCCAACATTCTTGTTGCGGTTGGCACCACTACAATTCTCCAGATTTGCTGTGATTCATGCACAAATACTGTTGAAAGCATTAATCCGTGTAAAAAAAAAAAAAATGGTTGCACTATAAGAACGGGATCTGCCCCTATAGAGACGCCTCTGCATTTCACACACTAGCAAAAAAAAAAAAAAAAAAATCAATTTTAGATTAAATGTGTGAAAGTCTCAGTGCTAGCATCAATTCCCCACCCCCGGGGAGCTGATGAAAATGTTCCTGCTAAAAGTGTTTTTCCTGTCACCTACGTGAATCTCAGTGCTGTTCCATGATCTCCCAGGAACGTGGAGAAAAGCCCAAAGACCGCCAAGAGATACAGTACATTTTCAATCCGCTGTCAATTTGTGGTTGTTCGTAGAAATCCATCTGGCTATGTGATTGTAATCTCTGGTCATTTATTCATTTTAATGATTATAATCCAACTGGAGGAGGAACTTCATTTTCCACTTTGCTATTTTGTTTTGCACACCACGTAGACAGCCGCATCACAAACATGTACGTGTGATAGGCGAGCATAAATGGGTTGGGGTTGATGCCTTGCTCAGCTGCACCTTGAAAGTAGTCAGTAACCAACATCGAGTTGCCATTATTTTGGATTTGAACTTTGACCCTCTGGTTCCAATCCCTTCAGACTTTTCGCTGCATCTTCATTCTTCCGAAGGCCACGTTTGCACTAGAGACACCATCAACATCCTTTCAGGGTCTTCTTTTCTCAGTAAATCGGACTCAGTTTATTATGGGTGCACCAAGAATTTCAGAATCTGTAGCTTTCCTTTTATCATTGAAATTGTGGGAACTTCCTTAATCCAACACGCTGTATGTGTTCTACAAAGAGTCCTCTATATTCTATGCCTCGCCTATCGTTGTCAGGGTCCTGAAGAGCGGGAGCCCATCCCTGATGACTTGGGGCAAAATGCTCACTACACACTGTACTGGTCACCAGACAATCACAGCCAGGGCACGTACTGACAGACAAGCATTCACACTCACATTCCCGCTGTCAGAGAGTGCCAAGTGAACCCACATTGCCCACACAGATGTCAAGCAAATGAACCGCTGCAACAGGATCTGCAATGTTATCAAAAATATCATTTGGTTTATTTTTACATAAATATGTGATTGTTTAATCTTAAATTACATTAATCAAATAAAAAAGCATTGATGTTCAATTTCTTCATCATTATAAAAAGATCATTTCTACAGGGAGACATTGAAAGTGTAATGTCCTGAGAGTAAATGTCAGCATGACTAATGAGATTCTGTAGACATTCTGCTGTATTGTGGCCTAATCTGCAGCTGAATGAACAAGTCAAAATAAGACGTGGTCCAACTTCCAAAATATTACTTTGAGGACAGCTATGGACCGTTTGAGGAAGAAGCTTTTGCTTTACAGTATATAGGGAGTTCTCGGTTTAAGACCGTCTCAACCCAAGACATTACGACTTTATGGCACCCGAGTCTTGTCCACCATTATGGCCTCGGCAACATAGTGTTTCTGCTTAGCTCATGCATATGGCTTATCTGTGTTTGTGCGCTGGGTGTTTACTTCCCCTTTTCGCCCACCTTTTTACACATTATGACACACACAAAAAAGACGGACATAAAGACTTGGGCTTCAGTCGGATGACCGTGGCGATTATTATCAAAGACAAAGCCCTTATTTTATCGCACGTGCAGGGTTTCATCCCTATGAGGGATACAGTGATCACGGAGCAACTTTTTGGTGAAAAAACAAAAAACAAAGCAATGTTCTTTGATCGTTGCTGAGATGGAGTTAGGTTAGGGTTATGGATCGAGGATCAGAATCAAAGTAGGCCTCATGTTCATTCAGGGAATAGGTACGGTGTATTTTCCTAACTTTGAAAGAGCAGAAAGGAGAGGATGCCAAGGAAGAATTTATCACTAGCAATGGCTACCTGCACTTGCTTCCTTAGCAATAGCTGAGCGCAGCCTCCCTACATTCTTCGCCATCCCAGCCTCCCTACCCAAACAGTAAGTGAAGCAACTTGGATTTTTTACTTTCATGTATTTTTGTTGTTTTTATAAGTACACATACACACCAATTTTCCGAGCCACTTATCCTCACGAGGGTTGGGGCAATGCTGAAGCCAATCCCAGCTGTCATCGTAAATTTGGACTTTAACGGGGAAATCCGTCTTAAGTCGACATTCGACTTAAGTCGCTACTGTGGGAACGGATTTCAGTCGTAGACCAAGGACTCCCTGTATTTGGAATGAATACACTGCACTGAGAATTTGTCTGTATTGCCTTATTTCACTGTCAATAGCTGCCGCTGTCCTTGGTGCTGAAATTCGCTCCTCGAGCATGTATTTTTACAGGTTATTTCTGACACTAATCTAATGAGGACAAGCAATAAAGAAAAAATGATGGGTTGTTATGAGATCTAAATTCTGATAGATTGACTTATTAGAAAGTGCAACTGGAATAGTATTTATAGTGCAAATATCTATTTAAACTCATAGTGTCAAGTAAAAGTGCTCCCAACATTTTGCTGTAGTCCATGTAAATTTGCCGTTGGGACAAATGTGACACTCCAATGGCTACATTCGTTTTTTGTACACTCATGGACAGTAATAAACAAAAAAGAAAAACTCACTGATGATTGAGTTTTTTGTAGGGTTCTTTGCAACTTTCCCCTAAAAATCTCATATCTAGTCTGTTAATTGTCTTATGCACTGATTGGTGGGAAAGCAAACATTTGTTAATATTCTCTTTGTCTCCTTGCCAGCGCAGCACTTCAATTCCTCCCCTCCTAGTCAAATGTATTCCTCCTGGTACTATCTGAATTAGCTTTGTATTTAATTTAGCATCTCCTGAGAGGCATTGCCTGAGAAGCTCAATAAGTCTGCGGTGTACATAAGTGGCCATCTCGACTTTATGCCACTTATTTGTTGTTGTTTCTTTTCCCAACAACTGAGTGACTGACCAATCCAATCACCTCACTCACCCACCCACCTACCAACATGCCTGCCTGCCTGGCAGACCCGACCCACCTACTCCACCTTCACCCTCTGTCTTGTGACTCCCCAGTTTATCATTCACCCATTCTAGCCCCAGTGGGTGTCCCTGGCTTGAATATCTAGTTTAACAGCCAACGTCAATACCATGTCTAAAATAATAAATCGCTAAGTAGTGACTATTCTGTTGCTTGTATAGGACTATTCTAAATGCCACTTACAGCGTTAGTGCTTTCCACGGAGCATCCACCATCGTGTAATGCTACTTAGCAATGAGTGCACTTTTGGCTGTTTTTCATTGAAAACAGCCACCTCCTTATGACTTTCCAGCTTTGGACAGTTCCCCTCTACTCCATCTCCTCTCTGCTTCTTGAATCAATGTCTTGCTCTTTTGTTCCCAGCTTGTTTTCTCCCTCTTGCCTTCAAACACGCTGCCTGCACAGCCCTGAAGTGTAATTGCCCAGAGAGTCCTTAGCTCTTTGCTGCTTTCAACATGCAACTTCTTGAACTAAGGTTAACCTCATTGCTCCACTTGCCAAAAGCCATTACAGTACATCATCTTTAAGCAGAATTTGTTTTTGTTTTATTCTTCTTTAACTGCTTCCATGCGATGTTTTTTATTTTCTTTTTTTTTTTTTTGTATCCACCACAAATAGCTGCCTGTTTCCTTCTGGATCAACGCGAACCTCTGTTATGCTCGCCCGCGAGCATGCAGGTGTATAGATACAAACAACAGCCGTTGCAACACATGGCGCAGGCAGTAAAATGTCTCATTAGGAAGACAGGACATGAGGAACATGAGGCTTTTGTTGTTATCATCTTTGTGTTTCGATTTCATGAGCAGCTGAATGACAGCAAGCGGAGCTCAAGAAGTGCTCCAGATGCAGCGTATCCTTATTCGGTAATTGTGGAACCACCTTGAGTTAGTCCAGTCAGCGCAATTATATCAGGAGGAGCAGAGCAGAAATCGTTATTATTTTGATTATGTGTGAAGAAAGAGAAAGAAAAAGTAAAACTACAAGTATTTGTTGATGTAAGTCAATGGTCTTCATGACGTCAAATTAGTCTAGATTAGGGCCTTTGATGTCAATTTTAACTGAGTGGTAGTGGTATTTACTGTGAATGATGATGTATGAGCCACGGTGGTGCAACTGGTTAGATCGTTGGCCGCACACTTCTGAGGACCGAGCTTCAAATCCGACCCCGCCTGTGTGGAGTTTGCATGTTTTCTCTGTGCCTGCGTAGGTTTTCTCTGGGCACTCCGGTTTCCTCCCACATCCCAAAAACAAGCATTCATTGGAGACTCAAAATTTCCCCTAGATGTGATTGTGAGTGCGACTGTTGTCAGTCTCCATGTGCCCTGCGATTGGCTGGCAACTGGTTCTGAGTGTACACGCCCTCCTCCCCAATGATAGCTGGGATAGGCTCCAACATTCCCATGACCCCTGTGAGGATAAGCGGCTCAGAAAATGGATGGATGGATGTTGTATGATTTTATATTGCCATAAACAGCTGTTTTTAGCCCCATCTATTTTGGTTTACTCAATTAATCTTGCTCTCTGTAGTCTCTCCACCTCTTTAGCTAGCTGCCTTCCCCCTAGCAGGACTCCTGCAGCCCTGTCACTTTGCATCATGCTGGCCTTGCGGTACTGTGTTGATATACAAGGCAGGTGCAGGAGGAGAGGTGGTTATGTATTGTACTGTTCACAAGTATTAGATGTGTTCATTTACCTTGTCACAGGTCACACCTTTTGGGTATTCTAAAGGAATTGTTCAAGAGGTCATCTTTCACACACAACCTTAAGTGATGGTATCATTAAAAAAAATTAAAAAAAAAGCCATCCATCCATTTTCTTAGGTGCTTATGCTCACAAGGATTATGGGAGTGCTGGAGGCCACCCCAGCTATCTTTGGCCAGGAAGCGAGATCCACTCTGAAGTGATCGCAAGCCAGTTACAGGGTACATATCAACAATCAAGCATTTGCACTTAGTCACACCTACGGGCAATTTAGATTCTTCAATCAACCTTCCATGCATGTTTTTGGGTTGTGGAGGAAACCATAGTGCCAGGAGAAAAGCCACGCAGGTACGGAGAAAATATGCAAACTTCTTATGGGGCCGGGATTTGAACCCCGGTCCTAAAGACTGTGAGATAGACGCTCTAACGGTCGCTCATTGTGCCTTGTGCTGCATTTCTTTTTTGATTTACTTGGTTTACCAATCAATCAGCACAAAGCTCGCACTTGGGTAACATGAAACAACATTCTTCTTTTCTTTGCCTCTTTAACTTAATATTTTTACATAGTTCTCCCTAGTGTTGGATAAATTTGCCCCTTTAATACAAAGTGACAAACTTGTGTTCCTCTTTTTTAAAATTGGTTTTGAAAGTATCAAAATTGCAAGCTGAGCTTTGTCGAGCTTTCTACATGCCGCCCAAAAATATAATGGGATGGCATAGAGGACATAACAGAAGAGAGCATTTCAAAAGGATAAACTTTCTTATGACTATTGCTAACAGCTTTTTCCCTCCTTTTGTATCCGCTGCATCGTCATCACTATACTGTACTGTATTTTATACCTTCAATATAAACTGCAGTTGGCTCTGCACACAATGACAAGTGTCATAGGTAGTCAATGTCGTCATCCATGTATGAAAACTATGCATTTAGTGTGTCTCAATTACATGAATAATACTTTTTGTATGAGAATATATATATATATATATATATATATCCATATATTCAATATGCATTTTGAACATGAATATAAATGCACCACAGAATTTAGTGTATTAGTGGAAGGTTAGGTGCACTGCAAAGAGCTCGATTTTCATGTGATTCAAATCCATTTTACAAATAATCAATGATGATGCTTGACCCTAACCCTATTACACACCTGGTACTCTTTGCAGTTGAGTAAATAAATAGCCCTTGCTACTATCTGTGGAAATCCATTGTGTCTTTTCTATTACTTACCATGTGTCTACAATGTATAAGACAAACGCCATCCGTCCATTTTCAACACCGCTTATCCTGATTAGGGTCACGGGGTGCTGGAGGCTATCCCAGTTGACTTTGGTACAAAGTTCAGAAACTACAGTTCAACTGGTCACCAGTCAGTCGCAGGGCCCAGATCGACACACACAACCATCTGCACCCACATTCACACCATCAATGACTGGGCACGGAACCCAGACTGCCCGCGGCAAAATCAGGAAAGTGTACCACACCACCATAAGTGACTTAAGACAAAAGCCAAAAGTTTGAAATCTAACTTTAAGTTAAAACAGAAATGCCAAGTCATTGAAATATATTCATGTCGTCAAGACAGACTTGATGTTTAAAGAAAAAGTCCATATAAATGTTAAACATTTGCTCCGCAAAAATAAATAATAATAGAAAAGAATTTTTTTTTTTTTTCACCCAGGTGTTGCTTCAGACAGTCCCAACTACCAGCGTGAAATATTGCAATAAGTTTCATGACGAGCCCAAAAGCAGCTGAAATTTACCACTTAACCTGACTCAGAGTTTCTTTGGGACGTGCGTGCATCACTGCGGGAGAGATGAGTAGCTCTCGAGTGACTACGAATCCGCCAACAGGTGGCTGTGATTGAAGCACGCTCGCTTAAAGCTGACCATGACTAATGAGTGCCTCTGCTGCTCTGCCACAGGAAATAGAAAGTGAGAACTTCATTAGCCTGAGCAGGATGTATGTGCAGGTACATGTTGGGATGGATCACGACAGCATTTCCTGAATGAAACCACACATTATACTTGTGTGTGTGGGTTTTTTTGTTTTTTTTTTGTTTTTTTTTTTTGCCAATTTGAAAATACTATTTGTGTTGCATTAAACAAGTAGTGCATCTGGAAAAGGTTCCTGCACATGCACGTTGATCTTATTTACAGTAGTTATTAGCGTAGTCGTCAGTTTAATTAGTGATAAGAATCTGATTTTAAGGTAGGTGCTGCACCAAATTCCATAACCTGCTCTATTTTTAAGTTGACCACTTGTACTTATTTAATCGAAGGTAATACTGTATTACTTTCATTTCTAATATGTTCGCACAGGCAGATTGATTAGAAAATTAAGGTAAATAAATACGCAATGCATTTAATTGAGATTGTGCATGAACACTGAATTGAAGACAAGAAAGAGTTTTCCATGCTAATGTCTGTTATTAATGTTCAATAATTGTAAATGTAGTGGTCCCTGCCAGAACCACTAAATTAAATGGTAAACCACAATTACGTCAGTAATTCCAGGGGTATGAGGACGTCACACTGTGTACGTCTATGTTTGAAACAAAGGGTGACCTCATTGAATATGGCTTGCTGACTCATAATTTCATATTACCAAGACCTTAAAGTCAGGAATGTATTACTGTATACGCTATACAAAAGGCTGCTATAATTTCATTGGAATCATTTTCAAGGCTCAATAGCATCAAAGTAACAATCTACATTGTTGAATGCTAATCTCAGGTCATCTGTGAGTCAGGTGAGTGAAAGAGATCGTTGAAGAAAAGTCATTCAGGACTGCTTGATATACCGTAGATGCTGAGATTGAAAGTGGATGGAAATCAAACTTTGCTGTGATCAAGTTAGCTACAATTAGATATGTAACAGTTTATTTTACACAACACAGACCTTCCTCCATCAACTAAACTGTAATCAAACACATCTCTGAGGGGGGGGGGGGGGTAACTTCTGTGCACTAAGTTCACATAGCACCTAAAGCCACTCTTGCATAAAGCTTTTGTGTGGAGTGATTGTGATTATTTCAAAGACTTCTGTCAGCCCTGCCCAGGGACAAGTATCACTGCAGGGGATGGAACTCCAGGGACACATCATTTGTGCTCAACGCTTGAAGGTGTCATCTCCACACCATTAGCTTAGTCAACAATGTGGCGTCAAAGAGTGCAGCTTAAAGGGTAAGTGACAATCCCTCATTTACAGAATACAAAAGGTCACGTCCGATGACACGAGGTTATACAGTATCCTGAAACTCAGCACTGATGCCTGAATATTTTTCAAAAATATGTTCAAATTACTGACCAATCTTAAATGTCTGCACGCATCAAAATCCATTTTCTTATACAGCAGTTCAAAATGAGTCTGTAATCTGGTTTAATACTGACATCTATGCAGTTAAATGCAAACAACTTGCAAATGAGCGGATCAGATTTCCATGTGTTTGTGATGTCAAAAGTTAACCCATCATTCAAGTGCCTGGCCACTTTGTGGTTGCTCACCTTAGGAAAACTGCCTGACAACATTGGCAAAGCTATGCATCACCTGCCAAGAGCAGACCTGTTGAATAAGAAAAAGCTTCCATTCAGCCCAAATTTTGCACGCCATAAATGTTCTAAACTAAGTGTCACACACTAATCAACTACTAAGCTCAAAGCCCCAGCAGAGTTTTCCCCAGATGTCATGAAATTGCTTCATTTTGATTCAAATTTCTCCTTTGGGTTCAATGTAGGGAAGAGGGCAAATGAGACAACTGGCCAGAGGACCATTGTTGATACTCTACATCGGATGGTAGCTTTCAATGTCACTGTGGTGGATTAGATGATCAATTCAAATGACTCTGAACAGATGAGGAGCATACCCATAAAATATCCTATCTTTTAATTCCCACCCGCATCCCCTTTCAGATCATGTTCCGCATTAGTGGGCCAACATCCTGTAAATGAGAAAGCAGTTCGTTTAAACTGACAGCCCAACTAGAATACTATCTTAAAAAAAAGACATTCTGGGCATTTTATTTCATTTGTCAGTACCTCCCTACCCTCCCTCGAGGACTTGCATGCTGCCAGAACCAAGACAAGAGCATGCAAAAGCCTCTTGGATCTTCGACATCCTGGTCACCACATCTTCTAACTCCTTCCCTCAGGTAGGCGCTAGTGACAAATGCAAAGTAAAACGAGCAGACATTCCAACAGCTTCTTCACTTTTAACTTCTTCAACAGCTAACTTACAATTCATTGGAAAATTCTGCCAACTTTTTTGTCTTGAGTTTGTTGTCGCATCTCAATCAACTATACATTATATTATACATTATTCGTACCCTCACTGTAGTAGTACCACCATGGTACAATATTTACATATCTGTTGTTGACCAATCCTGGCCACTCATGTGCCTGGTTTGCATCTGCACCATTGCACAATTGACATTGTCCTAGATTATCACACTACTTGTGTTAGAGAGGAAGATGCACGAGATAGGCTTCGATGGAAAAAGATGACGTGGTGTGGCGACCCCTACCGGCACAAGCCGAAGGCAAAAGAAGAAGAAGTCACATCAAACTGTAAACATTTCATGAGGTCTCCATATAACTGTCTGCTGTCCTAATAGAGCGACTCCAACTACCAGAGACAAATTCCTTATGCTTTTGACTGTGGCGACCCCTAACGGGACAAGCCGAAGGGAAAAGAAGAAGAAGAAGAAGTCACATTAAACTGTAAACATTTCATGAAGTCTCCATATAACTGTCTGCTGTCCTAATAGAGCGACTCCAACTACCACAGACAAATTCCTTATGCTTTTGACATACGGTGCCCAGCAAATAAAGAGGATTCTAACTTTGGTTCTTCTTTCCAATCCAATACATTTGCAAATCAAATTAACGACATTAAGGATTACGGGTAACAAAAATGGAAGGGGGCCTTGAAATATTGAAAATGGCTTGCTCTCTTGGATGACGCAACATTAATGGCTCAATAAACACACTGTTTCGTTTTATTTTGTTTTCCTGAAAAGTGATGTGAGATGTGATGTTTCTCTCCAACGCTAGTTGTATGGAGTTCATAACATATAGATGCTAACCTAGAGTCACCATTCTGTACAGTTCATCATCATACCAGTAATGTAATCATTTAAAGTCTGACTTGATTGGTGGCTTGATTACTACGACTGATATTTGCGTTGTGTGCACTGTATGCAAATCAACAGAGTGATGTGCAATGACAGATAAATAAATAGATAGATGGATAGAGCGACAGTAAATAGTGCCACAGTGTTTGTATCTGCGAAGGCCTCCACTGTGTTGAGGGGTGTTAAAGTAATCCTCTGGCAAAGACCAGTGCCCCAGATGCAAGCGTAGTGATGAGCCTCTTTCAGAGGGGGTCGTCCCAGACCAGACACTGTCATTGCAGCTGTACACCATCTGTACTTGTGTGTCATTTGGATAGCGTTCTCGCGTCTCGGACGGTAATGTAGGTTTGCAATGTTTGCACCAGTGTCGCCATCGTGTCTGTGCGTGCGCACTCCCCGATGACTTTGGCCCTCGTTAGCGTGGTCGATCTGCCAGGGCCTCACTGTTGTTTACTCACGTTTTGTTAAGCACTCAGTGTGACATTAACACATCCAGCAACGTGTGAATTAGATCTTCCAAAAGGAGGTCCCGATACAACGTTGGGTGGAATCAGGGGAGAAGACAGGTGTGAATTTCATTTCATGGACTCATTACTGAACAGTTGAAAGAGAAATGGCATGCTTTTTCTGCCGGCATCATTCAGTCAAGCATCCTTTGCCATGTGTGTAAAACTCACCACGCGTGGGAGGAAGAATGGACTCTGAACAAGCCCACACAATCTAACTACAAATAGCCTCACTTATGCAAAAAAAAAAAAGTTCATATGAGTATAATGACATACGGAGCAAAAACTATAAACAGTGTGCTCCAGCAGGCTGCTGTTGTTCAAGATCAACATGCATTGGGGTGACTAACAGTGAAATAAACATGGACTCCATGTTGAAAAGCACACCTGCCTGGTCAATGGATCTGCAAAGTGATGGCTGTGGTGAATCAGGGGCATTCAGTGCTTCTTGGATGGGTGGCATCACGTGACATTCATCATAACAGTGAGGGGCTCAGCATGGAAGGAGACAAGGGTGGTGTCACAGGCTTGTCAATGAGACTGAATAGCCCGTCAAGTGTAAATGGAAGGCAACGACAACAATAACGAAAAAGAAATCAAATGCAACCCGTGTCTCCTCAGTTGACAATGTTGGCTCACATGGTCGGGCAACAAATGGCAGCATTGTTCATATTGATGAATATGAGGCGCTGAATGTGCAACATGGATGCAAACGTGTGCATTATGACACTTGCTGATGCCACAGGCGTCTTTACAACCATCTGTTTGCATTATTAAATCTGCAGGGAGCACGGCCAATGAATGATATTCATTTTATATTTGTATTTGGGTTCAATCAGCATCCAATGTGCGCGGGGGGGTATTATCGCTGACACCCCAACGGGGATAACAGATTTTACGGGATATTGAAAAAAAAAAAAAAAAACAAACGTTATTTACGATATCAATAAATATCAATATCCAGGGAACGACGCGGTTACCTTACCTGCGCAGTGAGCCAAATCGATCCCCGGTTCAGTGAGTATATTCGGGTCACTTTGAGATCTGCCTCGCTGCAGACATCCGTCTAGTCCGTCCGATGTGGCCATGGGTGGACAGCGCAGGAATCCAGGATCAAATATTAAGAAGGCAAGCCGGAGGCGGGCAAGGTCAGGAAGAGGAAAGCAGCAAGCGAGTTGCGCGATTAATTCGCTCTGGCAACAGCGGCTTGCAGCGTCTGCAAGGCATCCATGGCCGGGCAGAGGAAACGTGCATGTGCACGCGTGGTTGTGTGAATGTGCATGTGCGTGTACGCGCCTGTGCGGCTACAGGAGGGGGGTGAAAAATGATGTGCCCTGCGCCCGCCCGTCCGTCCGTCCCTGTCCATCTACACTCACACGCATTCAGCCTTTAACACTCACGGAGCTTCAATATGTTAATTTCAGTCGAGGTGTTAAGATCACAGGCAAATTATTGAGGAGACGTACACAATCACACACGCTTGACGCTTGTCCCCTGATTTCAGAAACCTCTTTGCTGTGGGATTTTTTTTATTTTAATATCACGCAACAAGCTGACAGAAAACCTATTCAACGCATACTACAGCTGGAGAATACTTCCAATCAATACTATTTGGCAGTTATTGGTATCTTTTTTTTAAGCATATCAGATCTTGGCGTTGTAAAATTAAAACGATATAGATAATAATTATATAAAGGAATGATTTGCACAAAACAAAGCGTGGCCATGTGTAGTCACGTGACCCCTACGCGCAAATGTATTGGCTGTTTTGACTTATGACGCTCAGGCGGAAGTCGACCACCTTCACACAATTCGCGTTTTGAGGGGAAAAAGATGGCACAGCGCAGGTGCGACGCAGTGCTTTCCATCTTTGTTATTACTTTGTCGTTATTTGTAGTCGCATACTCTTCACTGAGCAATGGCCACGGTATCCCGGCGCACAAAAACGCTGAAAGAGCCAAAGAAACCACCGAGCAAAGGACATGGGAAGCCTCCGAGGTTGGAGAAGGGAATGGTGGCGACAAGCAAGAACATCTCGAGCCGATCACCGCCGTCCCTCCAACCAGTCCCCTAAGGAAAGACGATTTTCAGGAGGAACTCATCATCAGACCGCTACAGTCGGGAGACATTTACGCCAGCTTTCAGTTCCGGACACTTTGGGAAACAGATTTCTTCGGAGGAAACAAAGGTAAGCTAGCAGTTAGCTACAACGACGTGAATGACACGATCGCTGTCTGTGAAAGCGTTTAAACATATACTAAGTGCCGTAAAAGTTTCAAAATGAGATCGGTTGAAGGTTCAAGTACTCTGGATCAGTTAAACTGAACAGCAAAGAGCAATGTGGATGACAGGTCAAGTAGAGAGATAATCGTGGAAGTAGTGCATCAGCAAAAGTCAAAGGAACTGGATACAGGTATGTATGTGCACCGAAAATCTTTATTTTAATAATTTAGAAAAAGGGAAACGTTCTGTTATTAGTTCATCACACGCAAAGTGAAATATTACAATATTTTTTTTGTCTCGATTAGATGATAAAGGTAGAAAGAAAAACCCCCAGCATTTCACAAAATGTGAATAGATATAATGTATCTTGGACAAAAAAAACTGACCTTCTGAAAAGTGTATTAAAGCGTTGTGTTTTCAATACCTGGGCTTCCTTTTGCCATAAGGTGGCATGGAGATGAGCAGGACTTTGCCTGTGTTGCTTTGCTATTGGCCTCCAGAACTAACTTCAGACTAGATTTAAAGGAGGTTGACTTATTTTCTTTTCCAATTTTCTTCCAAATTCTGGAACCTTGATTTCTGTAAGAAATGTGAAATTTACTTTAGTCTAATAAGAGGACCTACGACTGCTGGGCACTTTGTAACTGAGGCTTTTTAAGTGCTTTGGGCACTGTGAAGGTGTAGCTAAAGCAGTATAACAATGCAGTCCATTTACCATTTTATCATATGTAACTCACTCATAGCAAATAGAATGATAAGGGGGCAAATCCCGGTCCTGTTTGTATGGAATTTGCTTGTTCTCCCCGTGCCTGCTTGGTTTTCTCCAGTTTTTCCCTCACATCCCAAAACACGCATTGATAGGTTTCCAATTACCCGTCATGCCTTGCGACGGCTGCCATCTTGTGTGTCATAGAGGTCAGGGAACACAGGTGATAGGTGAAGCGTGAAGTTTTTTTTTTAATCGTTAATTCATCTGATTGGTCTAAGAGTTATGACGTCGTAGAAAAAGGGAATCCTGGGACTCTAGTGACATCATCAGAGATCTATCCATTGGAGACTCTAAATTGCCCCTAGGTGTGATTGTGAGTGCTTGTTTGTTTTTATGTGCCATGTGATTGGCTGGCCACCAGTCCAGGGCGTCCCCCACCTCTTGCCTGAAGTTAGCTGGAATAGCATTCCAGCACTCTTGTGACCCTTGTTCAGGACAAGCAGCTCAGAAAATCTTATACAATACTGCCTTTAATACTTGGGGAACTACAGTTGGAAAAGTACGGACATGTAGACTTATAAGGAGTGTTGTCATACATGCATTCATAGCGTGGCTCTAGTCTTTGTGACTGCCTCCAACTTAGTCAGCCTTTTAATTAATTCAGAAATTCCAGAATCGTACTGCTGAATGGACCACAGGTTTTTTGTTGTCATAATGTTTACGTGGATGGAAAAGTTCTCCCCGCCGCTTCTAATTTTGTGTGCCTCTTTGTTCTCATCATGGATATTTGCACAATGTTACCATTTGCGCCTGCCTTTCAGACAGGCTAGTTTTCTAGAAGCCTGACACAAAGGCTCACATCAGTGCTTGGCGATAGTCTATTTTGGTCTGTGAAAATTGAGCAGTTTAATTTTCCTTCGGGAGCATGGCACAGCATTGACTATCAGATGGTTACAAAATCTAACAGCATTGCACAGACTATGGCAACTGGAAATAGTTTAGCTCGCTTAGCTGAGCCAGCAGTCCTGCAGGGTGTGGTATGAACTACTGTACATTTCTTCATATTTTTGTTAACATGGACCCCATTTGCTTTTTCTTTTTCTCTGCAGTGTCCCACTACCAGCTGTTTCCCAAGTCTCTAGGACAGGTTATCTCTAAATTCTCTGTGCGCGAGCTGCACATCTCATTTACACAGGGATACTGGAGGACCATGCAGTGGGGGCAACCTTATCTGCCGTCTCCCCCTGGAGCTGAGCTTTGGGTCTGGTTCCAGGACTCCGTAACAGAGTAAGTAATCCTTTAGAACGATGCCATCACATCACGTTGTTACACAGGTGTCAAACTCAAGGCCCGGCGGACGGATACGGCCCACCACAGACTTTTATCTGGCCTGTGAAAGGAAATCATGTGTCACCTTCCATGATTCTTATGGAAATCTGTACTGAAATTTCAACTTGTCTTAAATTGTAAATGATAACTTTGAAATATTACAAACATTTTTGTTACCGCACGTCAACAAAAGTTGAAAAACCCATTACCCCTGATTTTTTTTTTTTTCTAAAACTAGTTAATACATTTTATGTTTACATATGATGAGGCAATTAAAGAATTTTATGGTTTCATAATGGCCTTCTGGGGGAAACTGTAACTACAATGTCTCCCGCGACACCCCTGCCTTGTTGTGATTACACGCGGAAACTTCTTTTTTTTTTAAGTTAAGGTTCTCTTTTATTTCTTTCTCATTAATCCAAATGCACATGATAGTGAACATGTTATTTTCTGGATTTTAGTGTTGATGGCACATGGACCGAGCTGACAAATGTTTTGTCAGGGATATTCTGCGCCTCGTTGAACTTCATTGACTCCACCAACAGCATTCAGCCAAGCGCCTCCTTCAAACCGCTGGGTATAGGCAATGGTACCGTTTGACAATGTTCAACATTCTCTATTTGCATTTTGTATAAATACATATAAAATAAGGGAAAACAATTCTCTGATCTGTGATGCAGACTCTGTATTTGTCTGTTGTGATGGAAAAGTAGCTGAGCCGAAAGGCCATGCTTTCGATTTACCCGTCGAACTACGTACCTACCCTCACCTTTGGTCACAAGTTTTAGGTCATAACCGAAAGACCAAGATTTGGGGATACAAGTAACCGGAATGAGTTTTCTCTCTTAGGGATTGAGTAAGAAGTCGTGTTAGGGATTGAGTAAGAAGTCGTGTTATCTGTGAGGGCCTCAGACTCGAGCCGCTATGCCTCTACATCACAAGTTGGTTCAGGCGTTTGGTTTGGATGCCTTTGGGACACTTCTCCACTGAGGTGTTCCCACCTGGAAGAGGCCCCTGGGACGACAGGAGAGTTCTATTCAAGGATGAGTTTTAGTAGTTGAATTTTAGAAATCAGTAATTCCTCATGTTAAATGATTCCGATTTTTCTTTTTCCCATTATCATCCAGCCATACTGAGAGTTTTTTTTTTGTAGTGGTCAGAGCAGCTTGCAGAATTATTTTTTTTGTAATTCTAAAGTGTTCATACACGTTCCTCCCAGTGTATGCGGTTGTTGAGGTATTCCGTTTCATCACATTTCCTCTAATCACTGCAGTGAGCTAGCGTGGACGGTACATGCTACCTTGTAGCGCCAGTGGTACTGTATTGCAGTAATCAATATATTTTCATATTCTACTTCAAAATAACTCCACAAAAGTGAATCAATAAAAAAAAAAATCAGTCAACATTAGTGAGTGTAATCATTAAATTTTTGGAAGACGTTCTTGTTCACTGATAAATGTATACAAGTCTTACTTGTAAAGGTTTTCTCATGTGTGTTTTACACTGTTCTTCCAGAAGATGGCAGATGAGATAGGGCATATTATGTAACACATATATTAGACCACTACCACTTAATGAAGTGCTTTTATGTCGGCTTGTTTTCACTCTCTGGATTGTCGACACTGTACTATTTTATATGAAAATAAATTTCAGTAGGCAGCACTGTCAAGTGTTGCATTTCTTTTGGTTGGAATTCATTTGGATTACACTTTTAGTTCGGTACGAGTGCATACTATTTATCTTGCTTCTGGTGCGGTGGTGTCCATCCATCCTACAGTGAAGAAAAGAAGTATTTGAACACCCTGCTATATTGCAAGTTCTCCCACTTGGAAATCATGAAGGGGTCGGAAATTTTCATCATAGGTGCATGTCCACTATAAAAGAGATAATCTAAAAAGAAAAATCCAGAAATCACAATGTATGATTTTTGTTTTTTAACGATTTATTTGTGTGATACAGCTGCAAATAAGTATTTGAACACCTGTCTTTCAGCTAGAATTCTGACCCTCAAAGACCTATTAACCCGCCTTTAAAAGTCCACCTCCAATCCATGTATTATCACTGACTCAGATGCACCTATGTGAAGTTGTTAGCGGAATAATGACACTTGACCACCCCATACTATCAGTAAGACTCAAACTTGTATAACATGGCCAAGACCAAAGAGCTATCCAAAGACACCAGAGACAAAATTGTACAACTCCGTATGGGTGGAAAGGGCTATGGAGAAATTGCCAAGCAGCTTAGTGAAAAAAAGGTCCACTGTTGGAGCAATCATTAGAAAATGGAAAAAGCTAAACATGACAGTCAATCTCAATCTGAGTGGAGCCCCATGGAAGATATCACCTCGTGGGATCTCAATGATCCTTAGAAAGGTGAGGAGTCAGCCCAGGACTACACAACAGGACTTGGTCAATGACCTGAAAGAGCTGTGACCACTGTTTCCAAGGTGACTGTTGGTAATAGACCAAGACGTCATGGTTTGAAATCATGCAAGGCACGGAAGTTTAAACCAGCACATGTCAAGGCCTGTCTTAAGTTTGCCAATGACCATTTGGATGATACAGAGGAGTCATGGGAGAAGGTTTTGTGGTCAGATGAGACCAAAACGGAAGTTTTTGATCATAATTCTACTAACTGTGTTTGGAGGAAGACGAATGATGAGTTCCATCACAAGAACACCTTCCCTACTGTGAAGCATAGGGGTGGTAGCATCATGCTTTGGGGGTGTTTTTCTGTACATGGAACAGGACGACTTCAGTGTATTAAGGAGAGGATGACTGCGGCCATATATTGTTAGATTTTGGGGAACAACCTTTTTCAGTCAGAACATTAATGATGGGTCAGAGCTGGGTCTTTCAACATGACAATGACTCAAAGTGTCATGGTGGATGCCAGAAAAACCAAGGAGTGGCTCCGTAAGAAGCATATCAAGGTTCTGGCATGGCCTAGCCAGTCTCCAGACCTAAACCAAATGGAAAATCTTTGAAGGTAGCTGAAACGCTGTGTTTCTCAGAGACACCCCAGAAACCTGTCTAATCTAGAGAAGATCTGTGTGGAGAAGTGGGCCAAAACCCCACTGTTGCAGCAATCATTACAAAATGGAAGAACGTAAACATGACTGTCAATCTCAATCGGAGTGGGGCCCCATGCAACATATCACCTCGTGGGGTCTCAATGATCCTTGGAAAAGTGAGGAATCAGCCCAGGACTACACGTCAGGACTTGGTCAATGACTGGAAAAGAGCTGGGAGCACCGTTTCCAAGGTGAATGTTGGTAATACACGAAGACGTCATGGTTTGAAATCATGCATGACATGGAAGGTTCCCCTGCTTAAACCAGCAATGACAGCCCAGAAACCTGTCGGATCTAGAGAAGATCTGTGTGGAGGAGTGGGCCAAATCCCTTCTGCAGTGTGTGCAAACCTGGTGAACAACTACAGGAAACGTTTGACCTCTGTAACTACAAAGGCTACTGTACCAAATGTTAACATTGGTTTTCTCAGGTGGTCAAATACTTATTTGCAGCTGTATCATACAAATAAATCGTTAAAAAAATCCTACATTATGATTTCTGGATTTTTCTTTTTAGATTATCTCTCTCACAGTGAAAATGCACCTACGATTAAAATTTTAGACCCTCCATGATTTCTAAGTGGGAGAACTTGCGATAAAGCAGCGTGTTCAAATACTTATTTTCTTCTCTGTACATGCCTTGCGTTCGGAGTCCAAGCTACTACAGTATATCAAGGTTCACCATTTCAACTGTTCTGTGACTACCAGTAAAGTAACAGAATTTAGCCAATTGATGTGTGGCTTGATGCTAATTTGGCTTTTACGTGTCTCCCTCAAAGTGACCGACCACCGCTTCCTTCGTTATGCCACCCTTCCACGTGAGATTGTTTGCACTGAAAATTTGACACCATGGAAGAAACTCTTGCCGTGTGGCTCCAAGGTGAGCCGTCAATCATGCTTGCTCCACTCTCCTTCAAAACTTTGTAATGGCAGTGTCACTTTCTTTTTGTTGTATGGTGAAGACATTTGGGTTTTAGATCAAAAGATCAATATGAGACAAAAGTTCAGAATTCCCGCTTTTAGTTGATGGTATTTACAGTAAATCTAGATGTGTTATCACAGGACAAAGCACCTTTTGTTTGAAGCCACATGTTTTTCACATGAGCAAAAGTAGTGGAGCAAATATTAAATTAACTTACCGTAATTTCTTGAGTATAATGCGTCCTGAAGTATAATGCACACCTCCAAAGTTGACCTAAAAAAAAACAGGAAAACCCTTCTACCAATGTACATTGCGCACTACCAATTTGCTACTACCCATATGCTCAAAATATTGGGAATTATCTCTATTTAGATTTTGTTAGGTTTGTACTTGTATTGTTTTTCAAAAAACTGTCCATACAACAATCATTAATAATAATCATTGTGCATGTTCTGATATAGCGGTAGTATAATCTCCGGACAGGCCACAGGACAGGCTTGTCCTGGTCCCTGTAATTGTCAGAACAGAATCCCTCAAACAACTAAAAAAAAAATTCCCAATGATGGCATAACATTTTAGTAATACTGTAGATAACACACTTTACAGTCTTCAATAAATATTTAACATTTTCTGCATTAAATATTTGTGCATAAAACCTTGGTGCACAGTACAGTTTATCCTCTACATTACACATCCTCCGACAAAACTTCAAAAGCAACATCTGGCACATCTCCAATCTGAAAAATATCCATCAGAGCTACCTTTGGTGACTTGGTCCAATTCTGGTGCCTCCTGAATTCATGAACAGTGATCCTATTTTGCTCCCACAGCATGTCGTCCTCTGTGCCATCCATGGCGTTTGTGGGGAAACATTTTTTGAATCCCAAGAGTTTTGGTTCCGCAGCGGAGCCTCTCACCCACGTGACACCATAGCTTTCCTATGGCGTCAGGTGGCGCTCAAAACAACGTGAGCTCAAACTACGTAGAAACAAGGATAATGGGTGCTTAAATTTATTTAATATTACGTAGTTTGAGCTCACGTTGTTTTTAAACACACCTGAAGCCATTGAGGCGCGCTATCGTTGTTTCGGACTGCGGTGCTACTTCCGGGTTGGCGGCGTCAACGGGACAAGCACATTTCTTTTAGAAGCAGGTGCACAACTATCCGTTGTTGTATGCATTTTTTGTCTTGGTTTAAGTTAAAACAAACTCATGGGCAATCGCTTCTAATCTTTGGTGCAGTAGCAACAAACATACTACGCTAACGGAAGTAAAATGCAAGTTCCCCGAGGAGGTCATAGAGTTCAGGTTGGGGGCGCCCATTACCATAATAAATATAAATGTTTAACATAAGACATTGAATGTCAGATCGAGATGTATATGTATAACTTTTTTTTTTACCACTCTATGTACCTGTATACAACTATACAATGTGATTGTATTTTTTATTTTTCATTCATACCTAAATATAATGCGCTCGATTAACTTTTTGAAAATATTTTGGGAAAAATGTACGCATTATTTTTGAGAAATTACCGTGAGTGACTAGCATTTAATATTTGGGGCCATAACCCTTACTTGCAATAACTGCATCAACGCTCCGACCATTGGCTTCACCAGAATGTTGCATTCTCCATTTAAAATGTGTTTTTGCACAGTGTATGTAAACCTCTGGCTTGAACTGTAAATACTATGAAATAAAAGGTGGAATGTTTCTGTCATTCATTGTTTGATCTGAAAAGCTAATTTTTTCGGTATACAACAGAAAGGAATCGATCTTGCCGTTCCTATAGTTTTGGAGGGGTCTGTATATACTACCACACGTATGTCACCATCATTTGTTTTGCATTGTCTTGGGAATTCTTTGTTTCTAACCAAGATTACCAAACTCGGCTGCTTCCTGATGTTGGGATTTTTTTCCCCCACAGGCTGGTCTCGCTGTTTTGTTGAAGTCGGAGAAACTCTTCCACAGCAGTTTTCATTCCCAGGCAGTACATATCCGACCCATGTGTCAAGACACAAAATGCACAACCACCTTGTGGGAGCTGAGACAGACGCTGAACGTCGTCTTTGACCTTCACACTTCCGGACAAGGGAAACGAGGTAGGAATCTCAGTTAGTTGTTTGAGATTTGTGGGCCACTGAAGGATCCATTTACATCCGTCTTCACTTGATCCTCTCCAGAGTGGTCTCTCTTCAAGATGTTCTCCCGCACCCTGACAGATGCATGTCCTTTAGCTTCCTCCAGTAAAATCTACGTTGACGTTTCGGACAGCGCTGAGGTTTGACTGGAGGCAAAAAAAAAAAAAAAAATCATCACAAAGGTTTCTGCTAACATTTCGGTAATCATTTTACAGGGGGAGCAGTTTGAGCTGAGCCCTGCTACTTCTCTGCTCATCCCGGCAGTGGTGCTCGGGGACAGACGGACCTTTTCTGTCTACGACCTAACAAAACAAAGTACCTTTGGCGCAATGCAGTCGTTCAACCTTCTGATTCGTTGGAAATCTGTGGATGGTGCGTTTATTAAAAAAAAAAAAAAGAGAGAGAATGAAATGCTTAATGAAAAACTGAACCATTTCTGTTTAGTTTAACTTCGTTGTTCGTTTCCTCACCGATGTGAAACACCTTTTCCTCTTTTTGTGTCCTCCGCTAGGTCACATGCTACGTCCTTTGCTCCATGCAGAACGCTATGTGGCGGGGTATGGGCTGCAGACCGGAGAGATCCACACACTGATGTACAATCATCATCCCTACAGGTCTTTCCCTGTCCTGCTGCTGGACTTGGTGCCCTGGTACCTTCGTCTCTACATTCACACCCTCACTGTCACCAGCAAAGGGAAGGCGAACAATCCCAGTGAGTAGGGAGCAACAAAAGCATGTCTTCTTACTTACTCAGATCAAAAATGTCTAAAGCATATTAAAACATTTACACAATGAATATTTTATAATAAATTAAAAGTTTATTCCGAAAGCAGGGAATTACAACATTAAAGCTGATAATTATAAAATGCCAATTGTCGATCGATAGCAATCAAGCTGTACAGACAGCGTAAAGTCAATTTCTAACATGCTACTGACCATATAGGTAAGTATTCATCAATATATATTGATGTGTTTCCTGCAGTCAGTTTAAAGTAATGTTCTGTTTCTCAAAATGAAGATGTAAATTAAAAACGTTTTAAAAATCTGAGTCATTGCTTAATTATGGAGCAAACCAATCGACATAATAATCTTATTTAAAAAATTGTGACTGCCATACTTGACTGGTGTGCTCCTGGTGCTCTTACTCAAGGTTATATCCACTACGAGCCGTCCAAAGACCGCCTGAAGCCACACATGCTGGAGATGCTGGTGCAGCTTCCTCCCAACTCCGTCACTGAGGTCACTGTGCAGTTTGAGAGAGCTTTGCTCAAGTGGACCGAGTACACCCCTGACCCTAATCACGGCTTCTATGTCGGGTTTGTTTCTTTTTCCTTTAACTTTGCAACTCTTACCCAAGGATAGTGTCGGGATATATTTCTAAAATCTGGCTAATTTCCCTCCTTAATGTTTAGGTCCTCTGTTGTCAGTTCCCTTGTACCAAGCATTGTTGCCATGGATACAAATTCCACACAGGGACGCCCCCTTTTTAACAGTTTGTAAGTATTTTCTGGGTTTTCTAACGCCACAGGGTCAAAAGAATCTCGTCTAATTGCAGTGTCGTTTGTCTTGTCTGCCTGCAGCTTCCCCAACAAAGAAGAATCTAGCTTCTTTGTGCGTATCTACACAGAACCTCTACTGGTCAACTTGCCCACCCCAGACTTCAGCATGCCTTACAATGTCATCTGCCTTACATGCACAGTAGTGGCTGTAGGCTATGGATCCCTGTTCAACCTGCTCACCCGCAATTTCCAGATAGAAGAGCCCAGCCCAGGACTGGCCAAAAGGATCGCCAATGTTATCCGGAAATTGCGGGGTGTGCCGCCTCTGTGAAACAAGGACGGGAAGACCAGCTCCCTCTACTCTGTAACTTAAGTGAAACCCACTTGTAGATATGCCCCATTCAGGGAGAACTGATGGATTTTCTTTAATTTATTTCAAAGTCATCTCTCCAGGATCATCTTTGGTGGCTTAAGGACATGCAAACGCTCTGAACTGAAAATGAATGGAAGACAGGATCTTGGTAGTTGTCCTGCATAATGAAGCAGATGTACTGAATGTCAGAGCTCAGGACTTGTGACCAATGCTCACAACAGACCATCTTTGAAGTCTTGTTGACACTTGAGTTTTTCAAAACATACCCGTAAGTGCAATGTTTCTCAACTTTTATTTAGTCAAGGCGCATATTTTACATGCAAAAAATCACACAGCACATCACCAGGCAATTTCACCCACCCCTTCCAAAAAAAAAAATCACTGAAATAATAATGATCTTGTCTCAATTAACTCACAAATGAATTTATATAGTGTAAATTTTTGGCCTGTTTGTTTAGTTGAAGACACAAGAAAATAATAATGATCTTGTCTCCGTTTACTCACAAATGTATTTATTTCGTGTAAAATCTGGGCCTGTTTGTTTAGTTGAAGATACAATTTTTCTTGTTTTAAAAATGGCACCAGGTAGATTCACAAGTGAAGTGTACTTTTTCCCAAATAGTGGAGGAGCTCTGCCCGTGACCATAGTCAACATTTACTATTCTTTACACGATCAGGATTTTTGGAGCCGATCACCGATCCGTATGTTTAAACAAAACGATCAATTTGATCACAAGATGGAGCGATGTGTTCCTTTACATGACTTGTTCATTTATTGTATATACTTGTGTATTGCATCCATCCGTTTTCTGTACAGCTTATCCTCCTTAGGGTTGCAGACTTGTTGAAATCCATCAACGTTTAAAATGGTTGTCGTCGAGCATTTAGACAAAAGTTTAAACATCTGTGACCTCTAGGGGGCAATCAAGGATTGGGTACATATGTTTTTGTCAAATCAACATTCCAACATGACAAAAATAATGGGTACTAGTTTACTGTAATTAAATCACTTTATTGCGGTTATATTGTCAATGACGTGCTTTCTCTAAGTTTCTCACTGTCCCAGCGATATGCACAGGTGTTGTCAAGGGTTTGCGTCTTGTTTAAATGATTTCTTGATTGAACAGGTCTGGAGGTAATCAGGCTTGGGTATGATCAGTGAAAATTAAAATTGCGACGTGGCACAATTCATTAATGATTCAACAAGAGGCTCATGACTTTGCCCCACAGCCCCAAGTAACTTTGATTTGCTTAATATAAATTCCGCTGTTTGGGGAAAAAAAAAAACATTTTGAATGCACTTGGATTATATTTTTCTGATATCTACATTTGTATCTGAAACCCCTTATTACGTAGCCACCATTAAAGAGAAAGATGATCATTTGAGAGCCTACATGAATATATTTGAAGGAAATAAAGAAAAAAAAATTATTTTCTCCTTGCTCCATTAATTGTCGCACATAAGTTGACTGTTGTCAATTCACCATGGCTCACTGCAGGCGTGACCACAGGCTGTCCTGCAGCATTTCTGCTTCCCTGGACACTGGCTGTCATGGAAGCAGTACTCTACGCACAGTGAAGTTCGTCCTGGCAAAGGGCAGCGGCCTGGCTTCACTGACGCACACAAACACAGCAGACAGGGTTACAGAAAAAGAAAAGAAAAAAGGAACACAGGGATTTATTAATACAAAAAATGTGAAATTATAATCTAACCCTTGGAAGGTGCAGTGCACTCATGTCCGCATCCGTTGCTACAGCATTTATCATCATTGAGACAGTCGCTGTCGAAAGAGCAAAACTCAGCACACGGTCCAATGACCCCATCTGCAAGAGGTGGACACGCTCCCATCTTGGCTGAAAGGCAATGGAACAAAACAAGAGGAGCAAGTTTGAAGGTGGAAGGGAGTGCGCCAACACAGGGAAACAAGCTCATTGAGGTTCATACTGAAAGAAGGAGGGGCGCAGGCAGATCCATGGCCAAAGTCGCAGCACTTGTGGTCCCCGGGACAGTCTTCATCACACACACACTCTTCCTTTGACGGCTTCACTAGAAACAGATGAGGGCATCGGCCTGCTTTTGGAGGAAACCCTGAGTCAAAACACAAAAAGATTGAATTATACCAGGTTGTGGCAACTTGAGGCACAGTTTTTACAAAGAGTATTAGGCCCTCGAAAAAAAGGAAGAAAAAATCGTACCTGTTGAAAGGCATTTAGAATCCCGAGTCAACGCTGTGTTAATTTGCACAAATGCGCCGAGTGCTAAAAGCAATGCACAAAGAGGGAACTTCTCCATACTTGCGCGCGCACAAGAATGCGCTGCTCCTCTTGGGACAGACAAATTTAAAGGACCGGGTAAGCCCACGAACACGATGCTGGGTCCTTGTGCTCATCTAGTTACAATTACTGTACAGTACATGCCATCAAGTCGAGGGGCGTGGACCAAAACCTGCCGAGAAATCATTGCTGCATATTTGCCTTTCTCTTGAAAATACTTTGTCTCATGCAATCTTATATGGGCCAGAAGCGATTGGAATTAGGCTCTAACTCCATTAAAAAAGCAAAAAAACATCCTCTGTTCGTCCAAAATATATTATGTACATTATACATTTTAGATAACACACACACATGAATACATAATACATTTTACAATAATACAGGATACATAATGCAGGCTTCTTTGGGCTGGTTGCCGCCTGTCCTCGTTCACCATATTGGATGTGAGCATAATTGAACTGCACAAGAATGTTGACTAATGTTTATTTAAGGTGTGAAGGCCAGCATCAAACTAACGTGTTTTTACAATATTTCTATGAATGTTTACAATCACCAGCGTATATTGAAATGTTACTGCAATGATAGTCATCATCGTAATGCTGATTTAGTAATTTCTATATCAGGTTAACGCGTAGCAATTAAGAAAATGTATCATGCGTTATTTTGGTTCTATAAACAGGTTCGCACACCCAAAATGCATTGCCGTTTAGCGTTGGCACATATCCAAGCAGCAAATGAATGCAGTGACATTGCTCCACTTTTCCACATCCAATATCGCTACCACATTGATGTATGGTTCAGAGCTGAATGCCTATAAATTGCAACAAATTCAGTTTTCCACGAAAAAAAACTTTTTTTTTTTTCTGGGCGGGACCAGTGTGGTCATCAGTGCGTCGTGTGTCCCTACAGGAAACAAGAAAGAAGAAATATTAACTTGGGTCCAGTAGGTGGCGAATGCAGCCCTACGAGGGCACAAGCCAGTGCAATCTGTAGGCCGGTCCCAACCCCGGATACATGCAGAGGGTTGCGTCAGTAAGGGCATTCGGCGTAATACTGTGCCAAACAAATATGACCCTTCATCTATAGAATACCGGATCGGTCGTGGCCCGGGTCAACAACATCCGCCGGCACTGTTAACCTGCAGGGCGCCGGTGGAAATTTAGTTACTGTGAAGTCAAAGAAGGGGAGGAAACCAGATTCGTCGGCAGAAGAAGAGAGTTGTGATCGGTGCAGATTTCAATGGACATGTTGGTGAAGGAAACAGGAGAGATGAAAAAGTGATGGGTAAGTACGGCATCCAGGAAAGAAACTTTGAGGGAAAGATGGTGGTGGACTTTGCAAAAAGGCTGGAAATGGCAGTAGTGAACACTTTTCCCGAAGAAGCAGGAACATAGACTGACCTACATGAGAGGAGGTCGAAGGATGCACGTGGATTATATTTTGTGCAGATGATGTAATCTGAATGAGATTACTGACTGAAAAGTAGTGGTAGGGGGGAGTGTAGCTCGACAGCATAGGATGGTGGTGTGTAGGAAGATTAAGAAGCCAAAGATAGAGTAGAGAATTATGTGGCGGAAGCTGAGAAAGAAAGAAGGTTGTGCGGCCTTTCGGAAAGAGATGAGAGAGTCTCTCGATGGCGCTCCCGTAAGACTGGACTACTACAGGCAAGATGATCGGAGAGAAAGGCAGCAGAGTGCTTGGTGTTTCTTCTGGTAAGAAAAGAGAGCAGGAGACTCTGGTGAAACCCCAAAGTACAGGAAGTCTTGCAAGGAAAAAGGTTAGCCAAGAAGAAATGGGACACAGAGAGGACTTGAAGAGGACTGAAAACAATGCACTGAGATGGGTTAAAGGGAGAAGTGGCAAAGGCTAAACAAGAGACATATGACATGTACACCAGGTTGGACACGGAAGAACAAGAAAATGATCTCTACATGTTGGCCAGACAGAGCGGTAGAGATGGGAAGAATGTGCAGCAGATTAGTGTGAACAAGCATCGAAATGGAACTGTATAGACTGGTATCAGTAGTGTGCTAAATAGATTGAAAGAATATTTTGATAAGTTGAGGAATGATGAAAAAGGGAGTGAAGGAATAGTAGAAGAGGGAAGTGTGGTGGACGAGGAGGTGGCAATGATTAGTAAGGGGAAAGTTATGAAGGCACTAAACAAGATGAAAAATGGCAAGGCAGTTGGTCCTGATGACATACCTGTGGAGGTATGGAAGCAATTTGGAAAGGTGGGTGTACAGGAGGGACACAAACTTCTGACCGTCTATTCCTTTTGTTTAAAAAGGGTCGCGATTGCAGTTTGGAAATTCGCCAACCGTGTTGGCTACAAGACTATTAGCCGTCTCTTTGGTGTGGGCCTGACTACCGTGTGCATGTGTTCGCGGGACTTTTGCAATGTGGTCATTAAGCTTCCGCTTCCCATCCATATCAGATGTCCCGATGCCGGAGATGACTGCCTTGTTTCATAGCACCTGGGAAGGACCCTAATGTGTGGCTGTAATCGGTGCTGGCCACATTCTAATAGCAACTCCCAATGAGAACTCCCAGCACGACAGCTATGAGGAGGGATGACACACTCTCGTTCTACAAGCATTTCTTTATTGGAAGCAGATGTATAATAATTATCTTTGCAGTTATTCCTACAGACACTCTCTCATAGAAAATAACTTTTTGGGGACCTACTGTTGACTCTCCAGATAATGCCATACGAGAATGCCCCATTTTTAACAGTTTGTAAGTATTTTCTGCGTTTTCTAACGCTACCAGGTCAAATGATTCTTTTCTAATTGCAGTGTCGTTTGTCTTGTCTGCCTGCAGCTTTCCCAGCAAAGGAAGAATCTAGCTTCTTTGTGCGTATCTACACAGAACCTCTACTGGTCAACTTGCCCACCCCAGACTTCAGCATGCCTTACAATGTCATCTGCCTTACATGCACAGTAGTGGCTGTAGGCTATGGATCCCTGTTCAACCTGCTCACCCGCAATTTCCAGATAGAAGAGCCCAGCCCAGGACTGGCCAAAAGGATCGCCAATGTTATCCGGAAATTGCGGGGTGTGCCGCCTCTGTGAAACAGGACGGGAAGACCAGCTCCCTCTACTCTGTAACTTAAGTGAAACCCACTTGTAGATATGCCCCATTCAGGGAGAACTGATGGATTTTCTTTAATTTATTTCAAAGTCATCTCTCCAGGATCATCTTTGGTGGCTTAAGGACATGCAAACGCTCTGAACTGAAAATGAATGGAAGACAGGATCTTGGTAGTTGTCCTGCATAAGGAAGCAGATGTACTGAATGTCAGAGCTCAGGACTTCTGAACAATGGTCACAACAGACCGTCTTTGTCGTCTTGATGACGTTTGAGTTTTTGAAAACATACCCACAAGTGCAATGTTTCCCAACCATCATCAAGGGGCATCTTTTCAAAGCACATATGAGAAATGTCACTTGATTGTGGTTGTTGGGACTTTAGGCTTGTCCCACAAGGTTGCATAATCTGTTTGACAGGTTTTAGACCTGATGCAACACTCCAAACCTGGAATGGAAGACAGGATATTGGTAGCTGTAATGCATAAGGAAGCAGATAAGCCGAATGTCTGAGCTGAGGATTTCTGAACATTGGTCAGTACAGACCATTTTTGTGGTCTTGTTGACACTTGAGTTTTTGAAAACATACCCACAAGTGCAATGTTTCCCAACCTTTATTTCATCAAGTCGCATCGTTTCAAAGCACATATGAAAAATGTCACTTGATTGTGTTTGTTGGGACTTTGGGCTTCTCCCATAAGGTTGCATAATCTGTTTGACAGGTTTTACACCTGATGCAACACTCCAATTTTTTCTTCATTCTCTCCTTTTATTTTATTTAATTACATCTCTTTGCCAGTCAACAGAAGTCCACAGAATGGGTTATGAGGGACTGAGCCAAAGGCGTTTGCTAGGTTGATGCTTGCACAGTGCTCTTTGAGGTGTTTAAAGCTTGGGGAATCTTTTTGTATCCAAATCCAGCTTTAAACTCCTCCACAACAGTATCTGGGACCTACCTGGTGTTTTCCTTGATCTTCATGATGCTCTCTGCAATTTAAACAGAGCCCAGAACCTATCACAGAGCAGGTGCATTTATACGGAGACTTGATTACTCACAGGTGGATTCAATTTATCATCATCAGTCAACATTGGATCATTCTGAGATCCTCACTAAACTTATGGAGTGAATTTGCCGGACTGAAAGTAAATGGGCCAAATAATATTGCACGCCCCACTTTTCAGGTTTTTATTTGTTAAAAAAGTCTAAAATATCCAATAAATTTCGTTCCACTTAACAATTGTTTCCCGCTTGTTGTTGATTCTTGACAAAAAAATGTAATTTTATCCAGCTCCGAATGGATAATTTTGGCGCGAGTTTCGTATATCTGAAAAAAATGCCTATGTCTCGTTTTGAAAACAAACTCTTAAATTGTTTCCCGCTTGTTGTTGATTCTTGACAAAAAAAAAAATAATTTTATGTCTTCATGTTTGAAGCCTGAAATGTGGCAAAAGGTTGAAAAGTTCAAGGAGGCCAAATACTTTCACAAGGCACTGTACGTGACAAATGTCACTTGATTGTGTTTGTTGGGACTTTGGGCTTGTCCCATAAGGTTGCATGATCTGTTTGACAGGTTTTACACCTGATGGAACGCTCATTTTTTTTCTTCATTCTCTACTTTTATTGTATTTAATTACATCTCTTTGCCAGTCAAACATGAGCATTGTTGCATAGAAAAACATTGAATCTACTTTTAAATATTGTATGGATGTAAAGTCGCTGTGTAAATTTTAACCTAATTCATTTTAACAGCTATTGGCGTTCACAATTTTCTCTAACTGAGCTACTAAATACACTGCATTGACAAATTTCAAAACTGAGTGTTTTGTGTTTGACACTCATCAGGTGAATGAATCTCCAGATAACCACAAAATTGCATTATTTTTTACCCAAGATGTACAGTTTAAAAAAAAAAAACTTTTTTTTCCCTCTGCATGACAGGTGAAAGAAATACTTTTAAGGGGACCAGATGACAATTTTATTCATGACATGGAAAAAAAAAAAGAGGCTTACATTAGTAAAGTGCATCAGTGTTGGAATTGGATTACTTGCCGCTGACTGCTCATTTATGTACTCTACAAGTAATGTCCAGTGGGGCAAAGAAACACAGAGGATTCTGTCTCCAAAGCGGTTTAAAGGCAGGTTTCAGACATAATTACATGCTGGTGCACTTTTAATGATTAAGCAACTTCAGGAAATAAACATGCAACATACTTCTCATTTCTATTACATTTATTCAGTATTTTCCAAATCACATTGGAGATGTTGCATTCTTTAAGTTAGAATTTTGAATATCTGAAAAATCCTATTACGTGGCCACCGTTAAAGAGGAAGATGATTATTTGAGAGCCAACATCAATATATTTAAAGGAAATGCATTTGATATCAGGTTAACTCATAGCAATTACTTAAGAAAATGTGTAATGCATTATTTCGGTTCTATAAACAGGTGCAAACAGCCAAAAATGCATTGCCGTTAACCGTTGGCACGTATCCAAGCGGCAAATGAATGCAGTGACATTGCTCACGGCTCCACTTTTCCACATCCAATATCGCGACTACATTGATGTATGGTTCAGAGCCGAATGCCTATAAATTGCAACAAATTCAGTTTTCCAAGAAAAAAACCATCTTTTTTTTCTTCGGAGCCAGACTACCATACCCGATCGGTCGTGGCCTGGGTCAACAACAACCGCCCCGGCACTGTTCACCTGCAGGGCGTCGGTGGAAATTTAGTTTCTGTGAGTCAAAGACCAGGAAGAAGAGGAAACCAGATTCGTCGGCAGAAGAAGAAGAGGAATACACCGAGCTTACAACTGAGTCTAGGGACTAAGAATGTTGGCACTATGACAGGAAAAGCTCAGGAGTTGTTTGACATGATGATTAGGAGAAAGGTTGAAACATTGTGCGTCCAAGCTCGCCGGTGGAAAGATAGTAAGGTTAAAACTTTAGGAGCAGGGTTTAATTTTTTTCACCATGGAGTCGATGGGAATGAAATGGAGTAGGGGTATTTTAAGGGAACCGTTAGCTAAGAATGTCTTGGAGGTGAAAAGAGTATCAGATCAAGTGATGAGGCTGAAATTTGAAATTGAGGATGGATTGTATCATGTGATTAGCGGCTATGCCCCACAGGTAGGATGTGAGTTAGAGTTGAAAGAAAAATTCTGGAAGGAACCAGATGAAGTAGTTCTGAGCATCCCAAACAGCGACACTGTAGAGTTGTTATTGGTGCAGATTGTAATGGACATATTGGTAAAGGAAACAGGGGCGATGAAGAAGTGATGGGTAAGTACGGGATCCAGGAAAGGAGCTTTGAGGGACAGATGGTGGTGGACTTTGCAAAATTGATGGAAATGGCAGTAGTGAACACTTATTTCCAGAAGAGACAGGAACATAGAGTGACCTACAAGAGCGGAGGTCGAAGGACGCAGGTGGATTATATTTTGTGCAGATGATGTAATCTGAAGGAGATTACTGGTTGTAAAGTAGTGATAGGGGAGAGCGTAGCTTGACAGCATAGTATGGTGGTGTGTAGGATGACTATGGTGGTGGGTAGGAAGATTAAGAAGACAAAGGTAGAGCAGAGAACCATGTGGTTGAAGCTGAGAAAGGAAGAATGTTGTGCGGCCTTTCGGAAAGAGGCGAGACTGGCTTTCAATGGGCAGGAGTACCTCCCGGAACACTGAACTACTACAGTAAAGGTGATCAGAGAGACAGACAGAAGAGTACTTGGTGTGTTTTCTGGTAGGAAAAGGGAGAAGGAGACTTGGTGGTGGAACCCCAAAGTACAGGGAGTCATACAAGGAAAAAGATTAACGAAGAAGAAGTGTGACACTGAGAGGACGGAGGAGAGGTGAAAAGGAATACATTGACATGCGATGTCGGGATAAGGTAGAGGTGGCGAAGGCTAAACAAGAGGCATATGACGACATGTACACTAGGTTGGAAACCAAAGAAGGAGAAAAGGATTTCTTCAAGTTGGCCAGACGAAAGAATGGAAATGGGAAGGATGTGCATCAGGTAAGCGACCAATGTGAAGAAGCAGGAAGTGGGAATGGTTAGTAAATGGGAAGTTAGAAAGGCACTAAAGAGGAAGAAAAATGGAAAGGCAGTTGGTCCTGATGAGATACTGGTGGAGTTATCAAAGCAATTTGGAGAGGTAGCTGTGGCGTTTTTTGACCAACTTATTCAACCGAATACGAGGGGCAAGAAGGTGCCTGAAGAATGGAGGACAAGTGTGCTAATTCCCATTTTTAAAAACAAAGGCGATTTGCAGATCTGTGGGAACTATAGAAGAATGAAGTTGATAAGCCACACAATGAAGTTATGGGAAAGAGTAGTGGAGGCTAGACTCAGGACAGTATCTGTGTATCTGTCTAAAGTATCTGTGACCAACAGTATGGTTTAATTCCTGGAAAGAGTACCACAGATTGATTATTTGCCTTGAGGATGTTGGTGGAAAAGTACACAGAAGGAGTTAAATTGTATCTTTGTGGATCTAGAGAACCCCTATGACAGAGGACCAAGAGAGGAACTGTTGTACTGCATGCGGAAGTCTGGGGAAGAGCGAGGGTCCAGGGATAAGAGCAAGGGTGGACGACCTCAAATACTTGGTGTCAGCAATCCACAGCGATGGTGAGTGTGGTAAGGAAGTGAAGAAACGAGTCCAAGCAGGTTGGAACAGCTGGCGGAAGGTGTCTGGTGTGTTATATGACAGAAGAGTCTCTGCTAGGATGAAGTTTATAAAACAGTGGTGAAGCCAGCCATGATGTATGGATCAGACTGTGGCACTGAAGAGACAACAGGAAGCAGAACTGGAAGTGGGAGAAATGAAGACGCTTAGGTTCTCGCTTCGTGTGAACAGGTTGGATAGGATTAGAAATGAGGTCATTAGAGGGACAGCCAAAGTTGGATGTTTGGGAGACAAGGTTAGAGAGACCAGACTTGGATGGTTTGGACATGTCTAGAGCCGATAGAGTGACTATATTGGTCGAAGGGTGCTGAGGATGGAAAGGCAAAGAGCAAGAGGAAGACGAAAGAGGTTGATGGATGTTGTGAGGGAAGAGATGAGGGCAGTTGGTGTTAGAGAGGAAGATGCACAAGATGGGCTTAAATGGAAAAAGATGATACGCTGTGGCGACCCCTAACAGGACAAGCTGAAATAATAATAATAATAAGTCCAGTAGGTGGGGATAATGCACACGGACGCTGGTTGCCAACCGTCATGAAATCCAAACTGGAAGAAAAAGGAAACATTCACAATGGAGAGTGTGTGAAAACGCTGCTCCTGACTTTGAGAGCCTACATTGCAATCCGTTATCGACTTTTTCAACTTCTCTATAACATGTATCAACAGAGATTACGTAACAAAAAGAAGGTAACTTTTACATCTCGTTATCTTTCAAGTGACCTGTTTTATCGCTCTCTCCATGTGCTTTTGGTTGATATTTGTGGTCGTCTTAATGCAGATTAGCTGACTCGTTTATGTATTAAGATTTGTCATAACTGTTTCTGACAGTTTTTTTTGTCAGGTTTTCAAGGAAACCAGATCATATAATTCAACTATTAGTGGTACTCTTTATGAGTTGCAGTGTTGTGTTTTTTCACATTTTGTGTGCTATTTTTATATTTGGCACAACTCATTAGAGTTACTCAGGCACTTGAAAAATATATTTAAAAATACTGCTGAATAAATCTTTCCATCCATTTTTTTTCTTGTTCTTAGGTTAGCGGGGGCAGCAGCTTTAGGTCATATTGGGTCCAGCAACTTGAAGAGGAAGATGTGGCACTGGAAAGGCTGACCATCCAGATACCCATTCCCAACATGCAGACGTTGACGATATCTACTAATCGATAAGGAATGTGGACGAGAAATTACCACCACATATGAAGGCTTCCGGGACGCGGATCTGGAAACCGTGAGACGCTGCATCGGGTTTAAAGCAATCGGGATGTCCGCCGAAAGCTGGATAACATCGGAGATTACTAAAGAATCAGCACTGACCAAGGCTTCAACTATGCCAGCCCGAAGCAGAAGGCGAACGTGTTTGTCAAGCTGTATTGGGGGGTGAGTTTGCTGAAGATTGAGAAGGAGGGTTGCAGCATGAAGAAGAGTCTCAATAGCTGCCTGCAAACAGAACCAAAATTTCCGAGGCTTGTGACGACTTCACCCTAAATAAGATCGAACCAACGCTGATGAGTCTAAATCCTAAAAAAGCGCTGGGACCTGACCAAATCCGCCTTTGGTTCCTTCACCACCTCGCCCCCATTGCTGTTACCACTCTTCTGAGGATCTGCAATCACTCCTGGGCATCTACGCAAATCCCTCAGGCATTGCGAGTAGCTGATGTCAGACCAGTCCTAAAGACCTGAAATGAACACCACCGGCTTGAGAGGAACAGACCCATCTCCCTCACCTCAACGTTAGGGAAGGTTATGAAGAGGCTGGTGACAAATCGCCTCCGCCACATTGCTGAGACAACAAACCTATTAAGCCCTAACCAAGCAGGCTTTCGAGCTGGCCGCTATACAGAAGATTAGCTACATCACCTGTCACAGACGATCAGCGACGGCTTCCACCACCAACCACTGCAATGAACAGTGCTGGTACTGATTAATTACTCTCGGGTCTATGACAAGGTGTGGCGAGACGCGCTCCTTTTCAAGATGGACCAAACAGGAGTATCGACGAAAATAGTCTGGTGGATACAATCTTACCTTTCTAAAAGAATCATCTCTGTGATGTTTGATGGCAAAAAGAGCAAGATAGTCACATTGAAGAGGGGAGTACCCGAGGGGTCGGTTCTCTCACCACTCCTGTTCCTCTTTTTCATCAATGACCTAACCACCAACCTCAACAACCCGCAAGTGAGCCTGTTCGATGATGACGTCATTGTTTGGAGACAGACCTCGGACCTCCATCAGGCAGAATGCTCACTGCAATAGTCGCTGAACCACATGTACATACATACATTCATGTAGTTGAAGCTGGAAAATGGAACTCTTGGTCCAAAAATCCAAATGCTCCTTCTTCAGTACCAACACACAGGTGGCCAGCTGTTTCCCATCTCTTCAGCCAAACGGCCAACCATTGAAGTACAATCCCCACCCTAAATTCCTGGGCGTGATGTACGACCACCAACTTACCTTTCCCCACAATGCAGCAACCGTCAGCAGGATGCTACGATGCCAGGCGGGAGCCCTAAGATGCCTAGCAACAACTGAGTGGGGCTACGGCAAGCGGACTCTATGCTCAAATTACATCACCACAGGCCGGCCACTAGTCGAATACCCAGCAGGAGTTTGGCCACTATGGGTCTCATCAACCACGATGGAGAAGCTAGAAATGTGTCAGCGCTTTGCAGGTCGAGCCATCACGGGCCAAGTCAAAACCACTCCACAGCGGAGGCTATCCTGGCGGAGGCGGACCTGCCGACAATCACCACGAGAGCGACAAAGCTGAGTGCCATTGCGATCAAAAAGTTGAAAGGGCTTGCCCTCTCAAACCCACGTTTTGAAATTGCTCAGAAAGAAATGAAACAACGAACCAAAAATACCAGCTGGAGCCAGAAGGTCAGTGAGACCTGGAAATCCATTTTTGGTGCATCCAATCCCCCAAGCTGTTAAGAACCTCTTCCACCCTTGTTGGAGACAGGTAGGCATGTCTTCGAGACATTCGGCAGTAGGTCAAGAGATGTAGAAGCTGACAAGAAATGGGCCCTTCAACAACTGGATGAAGGATGGGACACCTTCGACATGGTCCTCTACACAGACGGATGAGCAAAAAGTAGTACTGCAACAGGCGGTGGTGGAATCGTCATCACCACTGGCCATCCAAGTGCCCCCAAGTCCGCCAGTCCTTTGCCATTCGAACAGGCCAATGGTGTTCCTCCTTCCAGACAGAGATCAAAGCAATGGTCAATGCATTGCAAATCATCCGAGCCGACGACACCATCCTGAAAACCCGAGCTTCCAGTCTCGTGCACTGCCCAGCTGTCCACTGTCTGTTGGCTTGATGGTGTGGCTGGTTTGACTCTCCCCCTCCCTAACAAACAGCATTGGTTGCCATTGTCTGAGAAGGGTGGAAGAGCGTTCAACCTCATCCACTGGTTCTCCAGAACGCCAGTGAGACACTTACGCACTTGGTTGTGCCGCCAGGGGTAACGCCCTTGAGTAAGACTGGTCAAGCAACCCACCAGTGTGTGCTTCAGTGTTGAAGGACTTGGGCATAACAGGCACTTGGGATTTTTGGCATACCACTGGTTTAGGTCCGTGAGAGAAGGCAAGACGTCATATACAGCTCTGATGGTAAAGCTTGCCCTGAATGCCTCCATCTCCCAAACCTCTTTCCAGGTGATCTTCCTTGCGCCCACTCCTTCCCAGGCCAACCACTGTGCTTGCTTGGCCTGCGACACAGCTTGGGCGGACCGTCGTGCTTCCTCTTCTCGACGTACCTCCTGGACCACCCGCTTGGACCGCTCAGCAGTAGTGGCCGTGCTCCAGACTGGTCTCCCAGCACCAAGCCCTGGACCACTGTTTCCCTCATGTCATGCCAATGATGTTCTTGTGTCTGAGTTCTCCCTTTGCCTGTTCAGTTTCAGCCGGGCGGAGTCCACTTCCTCCCAGTGACCAGGATGGGGGCAGTCTGGGCTAGAAAAAGATCGCTGGAATCCAGGAGCCTCATTTCCAGTCTTTGGCGCAGTTGTACTCCTCTGCCAGAATGGAAATGGAGGGGGGGGGGGGGTGTGACATCCTTTCCCAATAGAGCCCAATGCTGCTGAGACACCATGGAAGGCCAAACCACTTCTTTACAAACAAGCTGATCAGTCTCTCCAGCTTTTCTAACTTTGAGAGTGGGATCTCATAGATGGTTAGTGGGCAAAGGAGTCAAGGAAGTAACCCGTACTGCAAGCACCAGAGCTTCAACTTCCCAGGAGGCAGGGTTCTGTCGATTCTTTCCAGGCCACCAGCCAACTCCTTTCTGAGCTGCTCTACTTGCTCTTTGTCCTTAAGATACGCATCATACCACCAGCCCAAGCTCTTCGCAGGCTTCTCGGAGACAGTTGGAATTATTTCCTTACAAATGTGAAAGTGGTGGTTTGACAGTTTTCCCTTGACGATGGAGATGCTTCTAGAATTACTTGATCTTCATGTGAGCCAGCTCGATGTTTTCCTGGAGCTTTTTTTAACAATCGTGCAGTCCAGGCCTTGTTTGCGTTAAGTGTGGTGAGGTCATCCACGTAGGTAGCATCACCTTAGGTCTTATTCACTGCCCAACAATCTCCCACCGAGAGGCTCAGAGGCTGACCTCTATGGTCAGGGTGAATAGCAACTGGGAAATGGTACAGCCAGCCATGATTCCCACTTCCAGATGCTGGCATGAAGTTGTGTCCCCTGCTGTTTTAACGCAGAGCTGGATATCCTTGAAGCAGGTGCTAACCAAGGTTGTAAGCGCCCCTGGGACCTTTAAATAGTCAAGCGCTGTCCACAGAAGATTATGAGGGACGGAGCCAAAGGCGTTTGATTGGTCCAGGAACACCACATGAAGATCTCTTCCCTCTTTTTTGGCAAACTGGATCTGGGGCCTGATGATGCAAGTGTGTTCTATGCATCCGGAGAAGCCAGGTTTTCCTGCTTTCTGGATTGACTTGTCAATCAGGTTGTTTTCTCGCAGGTAATCTGGTAGCCTAAGGACAATTACGCTGAAGAAAATTTTCCCTTCAACATTTAGAAGGCTGATCTGTTAGAACTGCCCAATCTGTGAGGAATCCTTCTCCTTTGGGAAAAGAATTCCTCCAGCTCTACACCAGGCAGTTGGGATCTCTTTTTTTTCTGCCACATGACCCTCATCAGCTTCCAGCGGAATCGCACGACATTTGGTGTGTTTTGTAGAGCCTATATGGAACCTCATTGGGACCAGGAGCTGATGCACCCCTAGCTCTATGCAGAATATGGATTACCTCACCCCACCTGGGTGGACTTATGTCCAGCTTGTGCTCTGTTGGATCGATTGGTGGCATGTCTGGTGGGAGCATAAGATCTTCATTACAACGGTCATCTGTGCAAGAACTTTTCAGGTGTTCTTCCAGGGTGGCTTTCATCACCGAGAGACTTCCACTTTTCTCCTTTGCAAAGAGATTCTTCGCAAATCCAAAGGGATCTTTATAGAATTGTGATCTTGCATGCTCTTTCATTCTACGTTTTTTTCCCCCCCCGAAGGTTTTCAGCTCTCCTCAGTGCTGCCAGTCTACCCTGGATTTCTTCCTGCAGCAGGTTTATGATTATGTCTCTTTATGCCTTCTGGACTTTTTGAGGATAGTTGGGGCAGCCTGTTTGCCTTCCACCACTCCAAATTGTTACACCCCATACGTATAAATGAGGTCACCCATCCTTTCCAGCTTCTTTGTACTGTCCCTTGCCACGTGCTCATGACACTCACTCAGACATAATCGAGGAAGTACAGACCTAAAAATTTCTTACTGAAGATACCATTTAGCTGTTTTTGCATTTAAGTTGTCCTCAAGAAGTACAGACAGGAGAAAAACTACCTTTTAGTTCAAGTGTAATTTGGACTCAAATGGGGAAACCAGCTTCGACCTAGTTGTTTTGTGAAAACTGTAATTCACACAACAAAGACAACGACTGCATTATTCTGTTTTTTGTCCATAGATAGTTTTCAATTTTTTGGGGGTGGGGGTCAGAGCAGCCCTGTCCTCCAGTCTGAATGACTCAACTATTGTGCCAATACATTGTGTTTATTTGTCTGACTAAGGTGCTGTTATTGTTATTGTTCATGTCAAGGCGAGTGACACCTTCCGTGTGGGTGCGTCCTCGGCCCATTTTTAATAGTTTGTATTTTCTGGGTTTTCTAACGGCACAAGGTCAAATGATTCTTGTCTAATTGCTGTGTCTTTAGTCTTGTCTGGCTCCAGCTTTCCCAGCAAAGGAAGAATCTAGCTTCTTTGTGCATATCTACACAGAACCTCTACTGGTCAAACTTGCCCACCCCCGACTTCAGCTTGCTTTACAATGTCATCTGCCTGACATGCACAGTAGTGGCTGTAGGCCAATAATGCCTGCTCAACCTGCTCACCGCAATTTCCAGATAGAAGACCCCAGCCCAAGACTGGCCAAAAGAATTGGCAATGTTAATCAGGAAATTGTGGGGTGTGCCTCTCTGAAACATGATGGGATGATCAGCTCCCTCTACTCAGGAACTTAAGTTAAACCCACTTTTAGATATGCCCCATTCAGGGGAGAACTGATAGATTTTCTTTAATTTATTTCAAAGACATGCCTCCAGGATCATCTCTGGTCGCTTGAAGGTCCACTGTCATGAAATGCATGATTTTTAGTATGTTATTAATGAAAAAACGGCAGCCAGTATTGACCCGGCCATTTTTTCACCACAAAACATGATTTTGACGTATATGGCTTTTTGTTACTCCTGCCATGAAAATCCTCTCGGGGGATTTGTTTCCGAGAAGAAGCAGGAAGTGACGTACAGGGCAGTAGTGCACACAAGCGGTCTCGTCTGTTTATACTAGTTTTACCTGCTGGAGGGTAGATCGTTGTTCCTTCGTGTTAGCCAAAATGCCGGCTTGTTGTATTTCTGGATATTGCTCAAACAATCGGGAGGATGGATTCGCTTGTCATACTTTTCCAAAAGATCCAGTTCGTTGTAAAAAATGGATTGCACAGGTGCAAAGAATGAGAGCTTTGTGGGTTCCAATTGACAGGTAGGTGTGTATACAGCTACTAAAAAAATAAAAACAATAGTTGGGGGGGCGTAATCTGTAAATCAGGGGTGCTAAATGTGTCGATGTGCGCATCGGAGGGCTTCCATGCAGAAGCCGCTGAAGGACGGCCTCCGCAGGCCTTGTGGATCTCTACCGGCCTTGTAGAAAAAGCTGTGCCGGCCTAGTGAATCGCCACTGACCTTGTCGACAAGGCTGAGGCTGCAGGCTCGGCCTTCTGGCCTTGTTAACAAGGCCAAGCCGGCCGCCAGCCTTGTTGGCCGGGGTGGCTTCTCGCGGCTGGGCCGTGGTGGCTCATCTCTGCCGCGGAGGCGGATCGGACGGGGAGACGGTTTGGCAGCGGCGTCATCCTCGCTCGCGGGCGGCATTATTTTTTATCACCACCGTGCGGAGGTGGATTGGGCGGGGAGGTAGTTTGGCCATGATCTACAGATCATCTAAATATGGTTCAAAACAGTAGGGTAATATTTTCCTGGTAACATCACTCAGTTGTGAGATGTTCTCTTCTTGGAAAAGAGCTTCCGTGTCTGAAGGGACGTGTTCGTCTCCCACAGTAGGGGCCACAACGTGTTTTCAATGGTGAATATCTGGGGTGACGTCACGGAGAGGAGATGCAGCCAATATGGCGACCACTTGGATGTCGAATGAAACTTCCAGAAGTTGGCACATGGATGATGCGTTCTCCGCTCATTTATTTATTCGTGTAGACATTGAAGTGAATAATGTTATAAGGACGTGCAAACACTCTGAACTGAAAATGAATGGAAGACAGTATCTTGGTAGTTGTCCTGCATAAGGAAGCAGATGAGCCGAATGTCTGAGCTCAGGACTTCTGACCAATGCTCACAACAGACCATCTTTGAAGTCTAGTTGACACTTGAGTTTTTGAAAACATCCCTGTAAGTGCAATGTTTCCTAACTTTTATTTTGTCAAGGCGCATATTTTACATGCAAAAAATCACACAGCACATCACCAGGCAATTTCACCCACCCCTCCCAAAAAAATCATCAATCAATCAATCCATCAACGTTTAAAATGGTTGTCGTCTAGCATTTAGACAAAAGTTTAAACATCTGTGACTTCTAGGGGCAATCAAGGATTGGGTACATATGTTTATGTCAATTCAACATTCCAACATGACAAAAATAATGGGTACTAGTTTACTGTAATTAAATCACTTTATTGCAGTTATATTGTCAATGACGTGCTTTCTCTAAGTTTCTCACTGTCCCAGCTATATGCACAGGTGTTGCCAAGGGTTCGCGTCTTGTTTAAATGATTTCTTGATTGAACAGGACAGGAGGTAATCAGGCTTGGGTATGATCAGTGAAAATTAAAATTGCGATGTGGCACAAGTCATTAATGATTCAACAAGAGGTTCATGACTTTGCCCCACAGCCCCAAGTAACTTTGATTTGCTTAAGATAAATTCCGCTGTTTGGGAAAAAAAAAACATTTTGAGTTCACTTGGGTTAGATTTTTCTGATATCTACATTTGTTTGAGAATCTTAAAAATTTAATTTGGGGAACTACACAAAATTAGAGCTTGATAAGAGGGCCAATACTTTTTCACCGGACTGTAGTTGGCTGTGGCAAAGGCTTCATGCTTTCTTTATTTGCAGTTTGTCAACCAAAGTTCCTCCATAGAAAAATCCCCCAATAACACAAAACTCCCACTGCAGCATTTTGATCACATTCTTTGAGTTCTTGTTATTGAATAATACATATTTAAAAATCAAGGCCTCATTGGGAGTTGCTATTAGAATGTGGCCAGCACCGATTACAGCCACACATTAGGGTCCTTCCCAGGTGCTATGAAACAAGGCAGTCATCTCCGGCATCGGGGCATCTGATATGGATGGGAAGCGGAAGCTTAATGACCACATTGCAAAAGTCCCGCGAACACATGCACACCGTAGTCAGGCCCACACCAAAGAGACGGCTAATAGTCTTGTAGCCAACACGGTTGGCGAATTTCCAAACTGCAATCGCGACCCTTTTTAAACAAAAGGAATAGACGGTCAGAAGTTTGTGTCCCTCCTGTACACCCACCTTTCCAAATTGCCTCCATACCTCCACAGGTATGTCATCAGGACCAACTGCCTTGCCGTTTTTCATCTTGTTTAGTGCCTTCATAACTTTCCCCTTAATAATCATTGCCACCTCCTCGTCCACCACACTTCCCTCTTCTACTATTCCTTCACTCCCTTTTTCATCATTCCTCAACTTATCAAAATATTCTTTCAATCTATTTAGCACACTACTGATACCAGTCTATACAGTTCCATTTCGATGCTTGTTCACACTAACCTGCTGCACATCCTTCCCATCTCTACTGCTCTGTCTGGCCAACATGTAGAGATCATTTTCATATATATAGTCATATATGTGTGCATTTAATGATTTTTTTCATCTTTGGTCGCCTAAGGACGTGCAAACACTCTGAACTGAAAATGAATGGAAGACAGGATCTTGGTAGTTGTAATGCATAAGGAAGCAGATGTACTGAATGTCAGAGCTCAGGACTTCTGAACAATGGTCACAACAGACCGTCTTTGTAGTCTTGATGACGTTTGAGTTTTTGAAAACATACCCACAAGTGCAGTGTTTCCCAACCATCATCAAGGGGCATCTTTTCAAAGCACATATGAGAAATGTCACTTGATTGTGGTTGTTGGGACTTTGGGCTTGTCCCACAAGATTGCATAATCTGTTTGACAGGTTTTAGACCTGATGCAACGCTCCAATTTTTTCTTCATTCTCTACCTTCATTGTATTTAATTACATCTCTTTTCTGAGGTCAAGACTTCTGAACAATGCTCACAACAGACAATCTTTGAAGTCTTGTTGACACTGGAATTTTTTAAAACATACCCACAAGTGCAATGTTTCCCAACCTTTATTTAGTCAAGGTGCATATTTTACATGCAAAAAAATCGCACAGAACATCACCAGGCAATTTCACACACACACGCACGCACGCACGCACACGCACCCCCCCACCAAAAAAAATCAGTCTCAGTTTACTCACAAATGTTTTTATTTAATGTAAAATCTGGGTCTGTTGGTTTAGTTGAAGACAATTGTTCTTGTTTAACGAATGGCAGCAGGTGACAAGTGAAGTGCACTTTTTCCCAAATAGTAGAAAAGCATTTTAACTGCTCTGCCCACGACCATAGTCAACACATACGAGGCTTTACACGATCAGGATTTTTAGAGCCGAACACCGATCAGTCAGTTTAAAAAAAAAAAATGATCACTGATGTGACATGACTTGTTCATTTATTATATATACCTGGGTATTGTATCCATCCATTTTCTGTTCAGCATAACCCCCTTAATGTTGCGGGCGTGCTGAAATCCTTCACAGTTTAAAATGATTGTTGTCTAGCATTTTAGACAAAAGTTAAAACATCAATGACCTCAAGGATTGGGTACATATGTTTAGGTCAAATCAACATTCCAACATGACAAGAATAATGGGTACTAGTTTACTGTAATTAAATCACTTTATTGCGGTTATATTGTCAATGACGTGCTTTCTCTAAGTTTCTCACTGTCCCAGCTATATGCATAGGTGTTGTCAAGAGTTTGCGTCTGTTTAAATGATTTCTTGATTGAACAGGTCTGGAGGTAATCAGGCTTTGGTATGATCAGTGAAAATTAAAATTGCGATGTGCCACATTTCATTAATGATTCAACAAGAGGCTAATTACTTTGCCCCTCTGTCACGTCCCATCGGAACGAGAGGTAGGACCCAAATGCAGGAACTCGGAAGACGCAAGGTAGTTCAAGAAGAGACACGTTTATTGTATGCCGAGGTCGGGGATCGAGCAGGCAGTCCGGTGCACGGGGAAACAATGCAGGCAGAAGTGTCAAGGAGTCAGGCTTACAAGGTTGGTCAGAGAACGGACGGAGGTCGGTACACACAGGTTCAGTCAGGAGTACGAGGATGCTGGAACGGGACATAAAGCTCAACGAACTGGCCCGGCCAGTCGTCACTGGGTCCTATATATACGGGGGATGATCAGGCCGCATGAGGCACAGGTGTGTGCCTCCCAATCACCACAGCCGCACAGCTCGCGCTGAAGCGGCAAGATCATGACAGTACCCCCCCCCCTCAAAGGCACGGCTCCCAGACGTGCCTAAACGAAAAAAAACAGACACTAATTAACACAGGCAGGGGTGGGCGGAAGGAGATCCGGAGGAGGGCATGCCCCCCCCCGAACCCCAGACTGGTGGCCATCCAGGCCACCAAACACAAGACGTCCGGGCGGACCGGTCAGGAGGACGACCCGGACGCCAAGCACCAGGGTCCCCACGGGGCGATTCGGGCGGACGACCTCTGTGAGGAACCAAACGGCGGGGCAGGAACCAGAACGAGGCAGGCCACTGCTCCGGACGAGAACCTCCCACGCCGTCGTTGCAAGACGACCAGGGATTGGTCGCCAACGAGGCCAGGTCCTGGAGCAGCTGGGCGAACTCAGGAGTGAAGAAGATGATGGAGAGCAGGACCAGAGCCATGACCGCCGCCCCGAAGTCTCTCCAGCTCCTGGGTGGCTCCACAGAACTCTCCAGCTCCTGCTGGACAGGGACGTGAGAAGACGGCGACCCCGTCGCCGCCGCCTCCTGGACAGCAGCTTGAGAAGGCGACCCCGTTGCCGCCCCCTCCTGGACAGCAGCTTGAGAAGGCGGCGCCGTCGCCGCCCCCTCCTGGACAGCAGCTTGAGAAGGCGGCGCCATCGCTGCCCCCTCCTGGACAGCAGCTTGAGAAGGCGGCGCCATCGCCGCCCCCTCCTGGACAGCAGCTTGAGAAGGCGGCGCCATCGCTGCCCCCTCCTGGACAGGAACATGAGGGCGTGCCCGTCGCCGACAGAGCAGGAGTGTGGAGCGTCCGCGGGCCGGTCGCCACTGCCACTCCAGAGCACGGACGAGAAGTGGCTGTGGAGACGTCGCCACCTTCTGGACCGCAACGTGAGGCGGCATCGGGTCGGTCCCCACTGTCACGTGAGCTTGCAGTGCATCCGTAGAAACAGCAACGTGGGCGTGGCGCGGTGGCGAATCCGTTTCCAGGGCAACGTGAACCTGAGTAGGCGGAGAGTCAGTCGAAACTGACACGTGGGTGTGTCTCGGGAGCGGTCAGTTCCAACTGCCGCGTGAGCTCTGCTCGGAACCGCCAACACTGCAACGTGCACTTGAGGTGGCGAGTCTGTTCCCACTGTGGCGTGCACTTGGCAAGGGGACGAGTCGGTTTCCACGGCAACATGAACCTGAGCAGGCGGAGAGTCAGTCGAAACTGACACGTGGGCGTGTCTCGGGAGCGGGTCAGTTCCAACTGCCACGTGAACCTGAGTCAGCAGCGAGTCCGTCGCCGTTGCGACGTCAGCGTAGGTCGGCTGGTTCGCCAATCCTTGCCGGACCTGGGCCGTGAGAGCCACCAATTCAGCGCTCTGCCTCTCTAACTGCGCCCGCATTTCGCGACAGAACGCCTCGTGGTTTGGCGGCTCCTCCTCCCTCTGGGCTTGAGGCTTCGCCACCAGCTGCGGGTCTGCCGGTCTCACCGTTGGCGGCGAGGAGTGGGAGGACGGTGTCTTCGTTGCCGCGCAGCGAGAGACACCAGGGAGCGCCCGGCCGGGGCGTCTCCTCTGTCCGCCATGCGGAGGTCCCGGGTAGATGGCCAATCGGGTTCCCTTGTACCGATTAGTGTACTTGGATCTACCGGGCGAAGTCGCTCGGGTGCTGGAAACGCGGGGAGGCGGCGCAAACTGACTGGGGTGAAAGATCGGACGAGCAGATTCATATTCAAATTCGTTGGAGTCGTACTCAGGCAGCCGGTCATACAAATCGTGGTCCTCCTCATATTCCGAAAAGTCAGAGTCCAGAAGAATATGAGGAGCCGGACGGGTCGTGTTCGGGACGTATTCATACCTCGCTGGCGGAGCGTAAGACACGGAATTGGAGGACATCAGGGAGCCTACCCGGATTGGGCAGGCTTGGTCCTCCGGCAGACGGTCTACCTTGCGTCGGTCCCGGCGACGCCGGGTCTTTCCTGCTGGGTCCTGTGATGGCCAGTTCGTTCTGTCACGGCCCATCGGAACGAGAGGTAGGACCCAAATGCAGGAACTCGGAAGACGCAAGGTAGTTCAAGAAGAGACACGTTTATTGTATGCCGAGGTCGGGGATCGAGCAGGCAGTCCGGTGCACGGGGAAACAATGCAGGCAGAAGTGTCAAGGAGTCAGGCTTACAAGGTTGGTCAGAGAACGGACGGAGGTCGGTACACACAGGTTCAGTCAGGAGTACGAGAGTGCTGGAACGGGACATAAAGCTCAACGAACTGGGCGCCAATCGTCACCGGGTCCTATATATACGGGGTATGATCAGGCCGCATGAGGCACAGGTGTGTGCCTCCCAATCACCACAGCCGCACAGCTCGCGCTGAAGCGGCAGGATCATGACACCCACAGCGCCAGGTAATTTTGAAATACTCTTTATAAACACCGCCATTAAAAAAAAAAAAAAACATTTTAAGTTCACTTGGGTTATATTTTTCTGATATTTAGATGAAGATAAATCTCTGCCACAGTCTCTGGCCTTTTGCAAACTAAAACTGTTTTTCTTCCAGAATGGTCCTGTATTTGGCTCCATTCATCTTCCCATCAATTTTAGCCATATTCGCTGTCCCAGCTGAAGAAAAGCAGACCCAAACCATGAGGCTCCCACCACCATGTTTGACAGTGGGGATGGTGTGTTCAGGGTGAGGAGCTGCGTTGCTTTTACGCCAAACATCGTTTTGCATTGTGGCCAAAAAGTTTGATTTTGGTTTCATCTGAACAGAGCATCTTCTTCGACATGTTTGGTGTGTCTCCCAGGTGGATTGTGGCAAACTATAAATGAGACTTTATATGGATATCTTTGAGAAATGGCTTTCTTCTTGCCACTCTTCCATAAAGGCCAGATTTGTGCAGTGTACGACTGATTGTTGTCCTATGGACAGACTCTCCCACCTCAGCTGTAGATCTCTGCACTCCATCCAGAGTGATGATGAGCCTCTTGGCTGCATCTCTGATCAGTCTTCTCCTTGTTCAAGGTGAAAGTTTAGAGAGACGGCCGGGTCTTGGTAGATTTGCAGTGGTCTGATACTCCTTCCATTTCAATATGATTGCTTGGACGGTGCTCCTTGAGATGTTTAAAGCTTGGGAAATATTTTTGTATCTAAATCTGGTTTTAAACTTCTCCACAACAGTATCTTTGGCCTGCCTGGTGTGTTCTTTGGTCTTCATGATGCTCTCTGAATTTAAACAGAGCCCTGAGACTATGACAGAGTGTACCTGGCATTTATACGGAGACTTGATTACACACAGGCGGATTCAATTTATCATCATCAGTCAACATTGGATCATTCTTCAATCCTCACTTAACTTATGGAGTGAATTTGCCACACTGAAAGTAAATGGGTCGAATAATATTGCACACCCCACTTTTCAGGTTTTTATTGATTAAAAAAGTATAAAATATCCAATGAATTTCGTTCCACTTCACAATTGTTTCTCGCTTGTTGTTGATTCTTGACAAAAAAAAAAAAAATTATGTCTTCATGTTTGAAGCCTGAAATGTGGCAAAAGGTTGAAAAGTTCAAGGAGGCCAAATACTTTCACAAGGCACTGTACGTGACAAATGTCACTTGATTGTGTTTGTTGGGACTTTGGGCTTGTCCCATAAGGTTGCATGATCTGTTTGACAGGTTTTACACCTGATGGAATGCTCAATTTTTTTCTTCATTCTCTACTTTTATTGTATTTAATTACATCTCTTTGCCAGTCAAACATGAGCATTGTTGCATAGAAAAACATTGAATCTACATTTAAATATTTTATGGATGTAGTTAAATGGCAGGTATAACACCTGTCAGCTTCCACAATTTTCTGTAATTGAGCTATTATATACACTGCATTGACTAACTAATTTCAAAACTGAGTGTTTTGTTTGTCACTGCACTATTGTATGAATCTCCAGGTAACCACAAGATTACATTTTTTTTTCACCCAAGATGTACAGTATATATAAAAAAAATCTCTCTGCATGATAGGCTAAAGAAATACTTTTAAAGGGACCAGATGACAATTTTATTCACGATGTGAAAAAAAAGAGGGTTTCATTGGTAAAGTGCATCAATGTTGGAATTGGATTACTTCATGACTGCTCATTTATATACTCTACAAGTGAAGTCCACTGGGGCAAACCAACACAGAGGACTCTGGATCCAAAGCGGTTTAAAGAAGGCAGTTTTCAGACATAATTACATGCTGATGCATTTTTAAAGATTGAGCAACTTCAGGAAATAAACATGCAACACAATTCTCATTCTAATACATTTATTCAATATTTTCCAAATCACATTGGAGATGTTGCATTATTAATGTAACAATTTCTAGTATCTGAAAACCCTTATTACATGGCCAGCGTTAAAGAGGAAGATGATCATTTGAGACCCTACATGAATATATTTGAAGGAAATAAAAAAGAAAAAAAAATTATTTTCCCCTTGCTCCATCTGTTGTCGCGCAAAAGTTAACTGTTGTCAACTCAGCATGGCTCACTGCAGGCGTGACCACAGGTTGACCTGCAGCATTTCTGCTTCCCTGGACACTGGCCGTCATGGTAGCAGTACTCTGCGCACAGTGGAGTCCCTTGTGGCAAAGGGCACCGGCCTGGCTTCACTAACACACACAAAAACAGCATACAGAGTTACAGAGAGAGAGGGGGAGAGAAGGATCACAGGGATTTATTCTGAATTGATATGATTTATGTTGAAATTATAATCTAACCCGTGTAAGGTGCAGTGCACTCATGTCCACATCCGTTGCTACAGCATTTCTCATCATTGTGACAGTCGCTGTCGTTAAGGCAAAACTCAGCACACAGCCCAACGACTCCTTTTGCAAGAGGACACACCCCCGGCTTGGCTGAAAGGCAATATCACAAAACAAAAGGAGCATTTTTTTTTTTTTTTTTTTTTTTTTTTTTTTTGGTGGAAAGGAGTGCGCCAACACAGGGAAACAAGCCCATTGAGGTTCATACTGAAAGATGGAAGGGCGCAGGCAGATCCATGGCCAAAGTCGCAGCACTTGTGGTCCCCGGGACAGTCTTCATCACACACACATCTTTGCTTTGACCTCGGCACTAGAAGCAGACGAGGGCATTGGCCTGCTTTTGGAGGAAACCCTGAGTCAAAACACAAAGACTGTATTACACCAGGTTGCCGCAACTTGAGGAAAAGTTGTTATTTTTTTTTAAACAAAGCATAAAACGCTCGAAAAAATGAAGAAAAATCGTTACCTGTTGAAATGCATTTAGAATCCCGAGTCAACGCTGTGTTAATTTGCACAAATGCGCCGAGTGCTAAAAGCAATGCACAAAGAGGGAACTTCTCCATACTTGCGCCTAAGAATGTCCTGCTTTTCTTGGGATAAACAAATGTAACTGACTGGGCAAACCCACGAACACGATGTTGGGTCCTTGTGCTCGTCTAGTTGCGTTTACTGTAGGCTTCATGCCATCGAGTCGAGGGGCTTGGACCAAACTGCAGAGAAAATTATTGCTGCACATTGTCCTTTTTCTTTACAATATTCATGGTGTCATATAAACTTGTATGCCTTTTGTCATCGCATTCACCAAATCTGATGCGCACATGAGTGAACTGCACAAGAATATTCACTTACGTTTATTTTGGGCGCAAAGGTGAACATGTATTTATACAATACTTTTCTGAATGTTTACAATCACCACCGTACATTGAGTCACTGCGATTTTTAAAAATGTGATCTGTTATGAACTACTCGATCTAAACCCACATTGGATTAAACTGATTTTGATTTTTGATTAGGATGAATCAGGTTAACTCACAGCAATTACTAAAGAAAATGTGTAATGCATTATTTCCGTAAACAGCCAGACAGCCATAAAAGCTAAGATAATCGTTTACACGTCATCAGCAGCAAATTAATGTCGAGACATTGCTGATGGCTCCACTTTTCCACATCCAATATGGCTACAACATTGACGTATGGTTCGGAGCCGAATGCCTATAAATTACAACAACTTCAGTTTTCCGATAAAAAAAAAAAAAAAAAAAAAAAAAAGCTTTTTTTCAGGGCCGGACTAGTCTGGACATCAGTGCGTCATGTGTGCCAACAGGAAACAAGGAAGAAGAACTATGAAATTCAGTCCAGGAGGTGGCGCTAATTCTCACGGACGCTTGTTGTCAACCGTCAAGAAAGTCAAACGGGAAGAAAAACGGAGCACAATGGGAGGGAGTGTGTGGAAATCCCGCTGCTGACTTTGAGAGTCAACATTACAACCCGTTATCGACTTCTTCAACTTCTCCATGACATGCATCAACAACGTTACGTAAGATTACGTAACAGAAAGAAGGTAACTTTTAAATATCATGTTATATTTCAAGTGACCTGTTTTATCGCTCTCTCCGTGTGCTTCTGATTGATATTTGTGGTCGTCTCAATCCAGATTACCTGAATACTTTATGCATTAACATTTTGTCTTGTAACTTTTTTTTGTCAATTTTTTAAAGGAAAACAGGTCATAAACCATCATATAATGCAACTATTAGTGGTACACTATATGAATTGCAGTGTTTTATTTTTCACATTTTGTGTGCTGTTTTGTTTGGCACAACTCCAAGTTACTCAGGCACTTGAAAAACAAATGACAAAATATTGCTGAATAATTCTATCCATCCATCCATCCATTTATTTTCTTGGGCTTAGCCAAGGTCAGGTCACTGGGGCAGCAGCTTCAGCATGGAAGCCAAAACTTCCCTCTCCACAGGCACTTCTTCAACCTCTTTTTGAGAAGGATGCCACAGCGTTCCCAGGCTAGCCGGGAGAGATATTGTCTCTCCAGCGTGACCTGGGTCCTCTCCGGGGCCTCCTCCCAGGGGGACGTGTCCAAAACACCTCACCAGAGTGGACTCCGGGGGGCCTCCCAACCATAACACCCCATACCCATTCTTCCAGAGCACCCCACCCACAGAACCCCCAGAGAGACGCAATTGAACGCTTTCTCCAAGTTTACAAAACACATGTTGACTGATTGGGTGAACTCCGATGAACCCTCAAAATTTTTCCTATCGTTTACCAACCCCGGGGAAAACACCCACTGAGACATATCTTGAGGAAGTACAGACCTATACATTTCTTACTGAAAATAGCTTTTGGATGAAAAGTGAAACAAACAAGAATAGTCCATTCAGCTCTTTTTGCATTTGAGTTGTCTTCAGAAGATACAGACAGGAGAAAAAATACATTTCAGTTCAAGTGTAATTCGGAGTAATATCTGGGAATCATCTTGTACTCGGTTTAAAGTTGTCTTGTGAAATCAGTAATTCACACAAAACAATAACTGCATATTTCTGTAATTTGTCCGTAGATTATTTGCAATTTCTTGGGGGTGGGAGTCCGAGCAGACCTCTCCTCCAGTTCTGAATGACACCGCTATTGGACTAATATATTGTGTTTGTCTGAATAATCAGGTGCTGTTATGGGTCATGTCAAGGCGAGCGACACCTACTGTGTGGGTGCGTCCACGTTCTCGACACTGGTGGGACCACGTGGTTCCGGATTTGACCCCTTCGCAGTTCCATCAGAATTTCCATTTGTCCAGGAAGTCCTTTGAGTACATCTCCAGTCGGGTGAGCCGTGCTATGGGGAGGAGGGACACAAACCTCCGGCTGTCTATTCCTTTTGAAAAAAGCGTCGCGATTGCAATTTGGAAACTTGCCAACGGCGGTGGCTACAAGACCATTAGCCGTCTCTTTGGTGTGGGCCTGAGTACCGTGTGCATGTGTTTGCCGGACTTTTGCAATGCGGTCATTAAGCTTCTGCTTCCCATCCACATCAGATGTCCTGATGCTGACAAATTGGCAGAGATGAACGCCTTGTTTCATGGCACTTGGGGAGCACCCCAATGTGTGGGTGTAATCGGTGCTGGACACATTCTAATAGCGACTCCAAATGAGAACTCCCAGCACTACAGCAATGAGGAGGGAGGACACTCTCTCATTCTACAAGCCGTTGTGGAGGACAGGACACTTTTGGGACATATGTGTTGACTCTCCAGGTAGTGTCTGTGATGCCACAGTGATACAGCAGTCACCATTGTGGGAGCGCCTTCGTAATGGGTCACGGTTGTTGGGTCAAAACAAAGTCAACATCTCTGGCTATGATGTGGGCCATTACCTCATTGGTGGCCCAGTTTATCCTGTGGAGAACTGGCTGATGACACCCTTCTGTGACACGGAACACTTGACCCCAGAGCAAGTTGCCTCCAACTCACGACTGAACTGTATCCGGTCCGTTTTAAAGGAAGCCTTTGGGAGATTGAGCGGGCGATGCCTAACGAAGATACTGGACTGCAAAGTAGAGCTTGCCAGGAAGATGGCTCTGGTCTGCTGTGTGCTACATAACATTTGTGACGAACACGGCGACGAGTTACAGTACGCGCAGTTTGAAATTCATGTGAACCTTCCGCCACCTTGTCAGCCTTCCTGTACCAAAGAAGAGTCTGGTGTTAGAAGTGCATTGCTCCAGTTCTTTAGCAGGGACAATCGTTGAACTTGTCATCTTTCTCAAACCCCCCCGGTGGTGGGAAGATTATGGAAGACTTCATCGTCAAGATGTGATTTGGCGTGAGAGGTTGAGGTCCAGTTGGATCATTCAGTAAATGTGCTGTTAAACGTCTATGCCTTTCTGTGACTCTCCTTGTCTTTCTGTAGCTCTGTTGACGATCCTCTGTGACACTCTAAGGTCAGAGGTCACATCTCTCTGAAAACATCTGTTGTTGTCTTGGCTTCATGATGTCAAAATTTTAAGAGCTCAATTGGGCGATGGCCGTGGGTGGGAATCAGGACATTTATTCATCCATCACACATACTGTTGAATTTTGACATTGCACTGTGCATGTATAAATATATACCGTGAAGGAACTGAAAACCAAAACAGCATAAATTTATGCCAGTCCACCAGTCCTGTCCGCTTACAGCAGGGGTCTAAAACTAAATTTACCTGGGTGCCGCTGGAGGAAGACTATGGGTGAGCTTGGGCCGTGTCGGTTTTCCACAAGAAAACCTGTGATTAAAAACATTCCAATGTTTTCAAATGTCTTTATTTTTTTAAACACAAAATAAGATGAGAAAAATTAATTAAGAATTAGTAGTAAAATAAATGTTAGTAATACAATAATAATAACAGCAGACATAGATGACTGAGGAAACCACATACAGTATAGTTGCTGACTAGAGAAATCTAATTATTAATGGTCAAGTGTCATCCCTATAAACATTCTAAAATATTGTAATGAAAATAAATATAACATTATTCACTTCATTGTCTATACGAAAAAATAAATGTGAGCGGAGAGCGCGTCATCCATGCGCAAAGTTGCAGAAGTGTCATTCTACGACATCCAAGTGGTCGCCATATTGGCTGCATCCTCTGTCCGTGACGTCACCCGGACATTCGCCAATGAAAACACGCAGTGCACCCTGACTATGGAAGACGAACACGCCCCTTCTGACACTGAAGCTCTTTTTGAAAAGGAGAACACCACACAACCAAGTGAAGTTACCAGGGTAATATTACACTATTGTTTCGAGCCCTCGGGGCAATATTACACTATTGTTTCGAGCCATATTCAGATGATATGCAATCACAGCCAAACCGTCTCCCGTCCGATCCACTTCCGCAGCGGAGATGAGCCGTCACAGCTGGCCGGTGTGGTTCATTTTCGGCGCCGTGCCGAGGTGGCTTATCACTGAGCCGAGGCGTGCTGGTTTTAGGGGGTTGTTCACAGCCGCCGCAGTACGCGATGAACAACACCGTCAAGCCAGGGCGCTTTACTGCTTTGTCGTCGAACGCGGCTGAGTGAGGCATGGTCGGCTGCGTTCTTCAGACCCGCCGCCGTCCGCGAGCCCCAAGCGCAGCCTTTGCTGACGAAGTGACGCAGCAGCCCGGCGCCGTCCGACGCGCACATCGACACATTTCGTTCGTGGACCTTTTGTTACGTTATGAGAGACCGATTACGTGGTCCTCCCCAAACTATTAATTTTTTTAGTAGCTCTATACACACTAACTGTCATTTGGAACCCAGGAAGCTCTCGTCCTCTGCACCCATGCAATCCATTTTTCACAACGAACCGGGTCTCTTGCAAACTTATGAAGGGTAAATCCATCCTCCCGAGTGTTCAAGCAATGTCCAGCAATTCCACGAGCCGGCATTTTGGCTAACACGAGGGAATAACGAACTACCTTCCCGGAGGTAAAACTAATGCAAACAAACGAGTCCACTTGAGGGCGGGTCTGTCCTTTACGTCACTTCCTGCTTGTCGAAAAGAAATCCCTTGAGAGGCTTTTCATGGCGGGAGTTACAAAAAACTGTATACGTCAAAAACATGTTTTGTGGTGAAAAAAACGCATGGGTCCATGTCGGCTGCTGTTTTTTCATTAATAACATACTAAAATTCAGCATTTAATGACAGTGGCACTTTAATCTGTTTCAATTGTCTCTATTAACAGTTCTTTAACCTTGTAACTTTCTGAACATGAACATGAACTGTCCTGAACATGGCTTCTCTTGCCTAGTTCTTGCTGCAAGAGACCTGGCAGCGCTTCCTCTCGCAGAGCCAAGCCACATTTGGCTTGAGGGAGGAAGCAGTTGAGACCCTCAGTCGGGCTTGCCGATGCTCATCAGTATGTCTGGACCTGTACTTGGACTTATTGAAGTTCAAGGTGGAGAAGAGCTTTTCACACAAGTATGTGCTCCCAAAAAGGCACATGGCTCTCTTAGCAAACCATCATTCTCAATGGCATCACACAGCTGGTAAATATCTCCTGAGGGGTGGTCTGCCCATGCATTGGAATTACTGCAAGCAACTCCTCCACCACTTCAAAACTGTCATCAACACCACAGACAATGCGAATGAGTACACACATTTTGTTTTCTCACACAGTTGATCATAAATGTCACTTGATAGGTCTACCACAGTGTTGGGAGAAAGGCTGATGTTACTAAACTGACCTTTCTTTTCTGGACAGATAATACTTGGAGCTTGCAATATGCACAATTTGACAAATTCACCTTCTGTGATTGTCTTTACTGCTTTAGCAATCATCTCACTGACCGCGTAGCTAGCCTCGACTGCTGCATTATTCTTTTTGGTCTCTTGTTGCCAGAGTAGACATGTTTTAAGAGTGGCAACCCGGCTGCCTCCCTCATCTTCCCCGGTATTTTGCATACTCATCAGCATGTCTAGTTGTGTAATGACTTTTCAAATTGAATTCCTTGTGCACCGCAACTTTCTCTGTACAAATAAGAGACGTCGGGGCGACCCTGTGCTCAACAAAGAAAGATTGCATTGCCCACTTTTCCTGAAATCGTCTGTGCTCATCCCCAACCTTTCACTGCAGGCTTTGAAAGAGACGTTTCGGGCTGTGTGATATATTTAATTCCACTTGATGTCACTGTCTTGTTAAAGTTTGAGTGTTCGGCCAACTTGTAGAGAACGTCTTTTTTTGCTGTTTCTCACTACTGCAAACTACATTTTTTTTTTTATGATAGTTGATGGTTGACATGGGAGCATGCCCCCTAGTTTGAAAAGCACTGTCTTAAGCCATGTCACGAGTCTTTGGAGGCACTTAAGAACTCAACGTGGAGTTTCTGGTGCCTGTTACAAAAAATGTTTTTGTCTTTTATTTTATTTTAACTTCAGATGACCAACAAAAGCAGAGTTGTATCTACATATATACTGTATTTTGGATTTGCTCCCTCCAGGGCAAATATAATGTTGAGTGTATAGCAATAAAGATTGAAAAAGTCCAGTATTGTGTGTTGTCAATGACAATGGCATAATCTCAAAATTCTGCAAGTGGTTGTAGTTTTAAGAGGTAGACATCTGTATTGCGTTGTATTCAATTGTTTTAAAAATGTTGACTTATTTAGATGCATGTCAGAAACAAAACATTGAAAACCACTCAGTACGATGCAGTGAAATTGTACATTTCTGCAAACCACAGCGAGCAACACATTGTTTAACGCTCGTCATTTTTTAACTATCGCTATTTGTATGGGTTCCCAATGGATTGGGGAAGTGTTTTTAATGACGTTGCTTGGGACTGTGTATCGAGGTAAAAATCAGTGGAAGGTGTTACTGAGCTTCCATCCGTCTGTTTTATCCTGACTCTGGTGGCCGGTGATCTGGATCACAGCTGATTTAAGGCAAAAGGCAGAATGTTGTCTTGACTGCTCACCACCCAATCATCGGGCTCATAGAGACCAACAGCCATCCACACCGAGATTTGAACCCCTAACCTCAGAACTTTCACATACCAAACATACAGTATCATAAGCAATGGAAGCATACTTGGTGCGAAAGAACGTTCGAGTCCTAGATCTCATGAGATTGTGCAAGCGTACCCTATTGATAGTTATTAATTCTGAGGATCAACCAACAGAGAGCGCTCTTGTGCCATTGAACTCGATGCCGACCTACAGTCGGAAAGTTCTCACTCAAAACTAAAGGCGGTTGTTTCTACTTCAACATCCAATCATTTACATTGTTTCTTTCCGTATTAGCCATATGTTGAAATACAAAACATGAGATTATAATCATGCTCTTAAGTAACCAGTTGAGTTTTGGTTTCGTGTTAGTAGTAGGCGATTGAGTTTACTGATATAGTTTCATGAAAACTGTCTGTATAGTCTCCCAGATGTTTTGTGTCAGTGTAAGTATGCAAATATAGTGACTCTGGCTTTGAGTTGATTGGCATCTTCCCCCAACCCATCAAACACACTCACTCTTCTAGGTTATTATATGCATGCAGAGGAGTCATTTCCCTCCCAGGGGAGTAAAGGTCATGCAGTTTGGATGGCCAACTGCATTGCTGACAGCAAGCTCAGTTGCCCCCAAACCTGATCATATTGTCATTTGGTGTAAAGTATTGTAGGTGCCTCTTATGTGTTTTGTGTGTAGTTGTATGGTTAAACTCAAAGAATACCCACATAATGGTTTTGAGGTCTTTGTATCAGATTTTTTTCCCCTGCATACTTGTCACACAAAACCTTTGGAATATAGCATCCGTGCACCTCCTCTCAACCTTTTTCCATTTTCCCCATGTCCCCCCACCTCCCTTCCCCTTCTCTTGTCCTTGGGAATTCAATTATGGAAAAATGTAGCTGGAAACCTTTCCTTTATGTATTCATGTAAGGGGGCTTGGGTCTTGGATGATATTGTATGTCCTTGAAACGATATAGATGCTATCAGTTTCAGCGCTGGCTGTCAATGTTGCACACTGGAATGAAGTAGAGAACGGTGGTTCATAACTGAAAATATTGAAGTTTTAAATGAACCGACCAAGCTCTTAAACGTGCACCTTACTTGGGTACAGGATGAGGATGGAAAACGCTTGCGTAATGGATCATAGAAAGTCAATAGCAGTTGGGGATCCTGCTTTAAAAGACTGCATCATTCACTTAAACCACCACACACTTAAATCACCATACCCTTTGGGAGGAATACCAGGTACTACCACTGGAGGGCTGTAATTACCTTTACTAAGATTATCACAACGTACTGTATATTGCCTGCGCAGTCCACATGGCACCTGTAAAGCTGAAGTCAGTGTTTGCAACACGCAGAATGGCCTTTTACCCATGCACAGGTGGACTAGCACTGACAATAATTAAATAACACAAAAAATGACAACATGAAGGCTTTTAATTGTGGTTCGGCAAAAGTATTTGTGAAAACGAAACTGGCCTGGACAAAAATAATGGTACCCACTTAATACTGAATGTTGTTGTGGAACATTTTGATGCTGTTGCTTCAGTGAAGTTATTTCTGCAATTCTCAATTAGAGCTGTGCACCTGTCTGCAGCTATTTTGGACCTCTTATCATGAGCAAATTGCACCTGACAGCATGTTTCAGATTTTTCCACCAATGTTCAATGGTATTTATACTAGGACTCTTCAAAGTAGTTTGTTTTGCTTGTTCTGTGTTTTTAGCAGTGTTATTGGTCATTCTTCCATTCGAGGAGCTGTTACCTATGGATGAGATCGTCTGAAATTCTTGTTTTTCCGCACTCAAATGTTTAAGATCATCAGACAAATGTAACCCAAGAGGGACAATAGATTATCACTGTGCTATAAATTTTTTGAAAGTGGGAAGCACATTTTACTCTATAATGGCTTGGTAGTCTTCAGCTTTCTTGATACCCTGTACAGATTCAAGATACCCTTTCATGGATGCAGCAGAGTAGCCCCAGCACATAAACAAACCTCCTCCATGTGTCATAGTAGATCCAGTGGCCTTTTTATTTGAGTCCTTCATCTTTGCCTCTGCAAACACAGAGCTGATGTGACTCGATCAAAACGCTGCAGTCTTGTCTTCTTTATCCAAATAGCGGTCTTCAACAGAATTTCTGGCTTGTCAATATGCGTTAGTCTTTCCAGTTTTGTTGTTCTGTGAACACTTTGCTTGTGGTTTGTATTTTACAAGATAGTCTTAAAATCATTATCAGGATTACTGTGCGTAGGGGAAAATATTTTCTACAAAGCTCCAATGACTAACATGATGAATGGACATAATTCAGTGATTTATGCTCCTGATGTGTCCAGACTGACCCCCAAACAAATCTGAACTCCAGACTTTGACCCCAGTTCCCCTCCTCCACGGGCTCCAAGAGTCACTCATGTATTACACTACGCATTAACCGGTCGTTGACCTCTCTATGCCAAACCCAAATGCCTAATCATCTCCACCCTTATTGCAATTGTACTGCTGATTCTGTTATCCACTCTTGCCTCGGACTTCAAAAAGGCCTCAAATGACTTGTCTTCTCTAAATCACCGAAATGGGAGCTGGCAGCAAGATTGAAAAGAATAAGTGTAGACAGAATTGATATATTTTCATTTTGTACCTTTATTTAAAAAGGCTTCTCCTGTATCCTGACATTTTTAATCTCTCCATTCATCACTTAGACATTCTTGCCACCCCTCCTTAAGTAGTCACCTTATCATGGTCGAGAAGTTTGTGTGTCCCAATGATCGTAGGAGCTAAGTTGTCTTTATACCCCTATTAGTGTCACCCATGACAAACAAGACATAGGTGAGGGACCAGACAAAGAACGACTCTCACAAAACCCCATTGGAGGGAAAAATGTTTGAATTATGTTTTCCCTTGCCCAGTGGCGGGTCACCAGATCCCCCCTCTGGAGCCAGGCCCAGATGTTGGGCTTGAAAGTGAGCGCCTGGTGGCCAGCCCTTCACCTCTGAGGCCCGGTCAGGCACATCCTGACCACCCACCTGTGGGAAGGGCAATCGAGGTTGGTTGCATTGTGAGCTGGGGGGTGACCGAAGGCAGGGAGGTTGGTTGTTGGTGCTCAACATGGATCGTCCACCACAAATATCATGTTCAAGTATAAGGGTGTCCACACTTGCACTTGCCAACAGGACATCATAGGTCGCAGTTTAATGATCAACTTTATGGTCATGTCATCAGACTTGTAGCAACAGGTCTTGGACACTCGGGTGAAGATAGGGTCAGAGTTGTGAACTGATCTACACCTGGTAGAGAGTTGGCTCCGATGGTGGGGGAGGATGCCAGTCCAACCTGGCAGGTCCAAGCGTATTGTGAGTGTCTGCTGTGAACATCTTTGAGAGTCCCCTGTCAGAAGGAGTTTCAATTCCCAACTCCAGCACTCCTGAGATAACTGATAGAGACGGCTGGCCAAGCAGAATGAGGCAAAAAAAAGAGACGTAGGAGAAGTTCTGTGAGGCCGTGGAGAACGATTTCTGAATGGCTTTGAAAAGTTCCTGGTCCACCATCTAGCATCTCAGAGTGGGAAGTAGTGCAATATCAACACTGTGTATAGTGTGCATGGAGCACTGCAAACCTCAATTCGGAACATTGTGATTCAAGTGGGAGCATACTTCGAAGACCTCCTCAATTTCGCCGACATTCCTTCCCATAAAGAAGCTCAGTCTTTGGTTTCTGAGACAGACTCTCCTATATTTGTGGTTGAGGTCACTAAGGTGGTCAAAAAGCTCCTCTGTGACTGGCACCAGGGGTGGATGAGATCAGCCCTGTGTTCCTAAAGGCTTAGGATGTTGTTGGGCTGTCTTGGTTGACATGTCTCTGCAACATAGCGTCAACATTGGGAACAGTGCCTCTGGATTAGCAGACTCGGGTGGTGTTTTTAAAAAGGAGGACCACTGGGTGTATTCCAGCTACACAGGTATCACACTCCTTAGCCTTCCTAGTAAGGTTCATTCAGTGGTGTTGCAGAGGAGGGTCTGTCTGGTTGTCAGATCTCAAATTCAGGAGGATCAGTGTTGTTTTCCTCCTGACCGTAGAACAGTGGACAGGCTCTACCCTTTCGGCAGGGTCATTGACAGTGGATGAGAGTTCGCCCAACCAGTCTACATATGTTTTGTGGACTTGAAGAAGGCGTTCAAATGTGTCCCTCGGGGTGCTTCGGGAGTATGGCGTGCCGAACCCCCGATACAGGCTGTTCGGTCCCTGTATGACCAGTGTAAGAGTTTGGTCCGCATTGCTGAAGAGTAAGTACTTGTTTCCAGTAAGGGTTGGACTCAGTCAGGGCTGCCCTTTGTCTCCGATTAACTTCATCACTTTTTTGGACAGAATTTCTAGGTGCAGCTGCAGTGTAGAGGGGATGTTTTAGTGGACTCAGTACTGGATCTTTGCATTTTGCAGATGGTATGGTTCTGTTGGCTTCCTCAAGATGTAATGTCTACCTCTCATTGGAACAGTTTGCAGCTACATGTCAAGTGGTCAAGTGGAGAATCAGTAACTCCAAATTTGAGACCATGGTCCTAAGTCTGAAAAGGGTGTTGAAATCTTGCCCCAAATGGAGGAGTTTGAGTATGTTGGTGTCTTATTCATGAATGAAGGAAGAACGGAAAGGGAGATTGACAGGCGAATCAGTTCAGAATCTGCAATGATTCAGACTTTGTATTGGTCTGTAGTGGTTAAAAAGAGATAAACTGAAAGACAAGGCTATCGATTTACCAGTCGATCCAAGTTCCTACCCTCACCGTATGGTCATGTGTTGTGGGTCGAGACCAAAAGAACAAGATCTCGACTACAAGTGGCTGAAATGAGTTCCGTCCGCACTCTCACTTAGACATAACGTGAGAAGGTCGGTCCTCCGGGAGGAGCTCAAGGCTGACACTCCTACACATTGAGAGGAGCCAGATGAGGTGGCTCGGGCATCTGTTTAGATTGCATCATGGTCGCCTCCCTTGTGTGCTGTTCCGGGCGTGTCCCACTGGCATTACCCAGAACACGCTGAAGAGATTATATCTCCTGGCTGGCCCGGGAATGCCTCGGGATCCCCTTGTAAGAGCTGGAGGAACTGACTGGGGAGAGAGAATTCTGGGCTTCGATGCTGAGGCTGGTGCCCCCCACAACCTGACCTCGGATAAGTGGAGGAAAATGGATGGATGGACACATTTGTCATTATAGCCAATAGGCTTGACCATTGCCCCCACCAGTACTACTCATCTCACTAATACAGAGAGTAATGATAATACCGTTATAATGGTTTTGAAGTAAAGATAATACTAACGCTTCTAACGAGGACACATTCTCTTAAATCCCTCCCCGTCATCCAATTGTCTCTTATAGTGGTGGGCCCGGCCTTGTCCCCCCGTGGGAGATCTGTGATCTATTCAGCCAGCCAGGCCTTGGGAGGAAAATGAAAACAAATGCAGTGTAATAAAAGAGAGAAGATGAAGTGATTCTGTGATGATCCTCTCCACCGGCCTTATAAATCAGAAAACAGAAGCGCCACAGGGTATGTATTATACTGTATGTTCCCACCTTAACGAGATATAATGGGAACACAGCATACATGCACACATTTGGTGTTCTTTGTAAAGACAGCTGTGATATATACAGTAATTGCAAATATTATTCATCTTGTTTGCGGTTGACATTGTGTATATCATTGTGTTTTTCAAGAGCATGCTTACTCTAGAGCCTTTACCATCTGGTAAACGGTGAGGGATCAGAGGTAGGGACATGAATCATAGAGCTTACCTATGGAGAATGACAACCCTACACAGTCAAAGGGGTGAGCCTTTTTTACAGGGGAGGTATTTTTTTGTAGGATCATTCTTCATTACTCCTATTCCAAATTTTATTTACCATAGCACTCTCATTGAGTCCAAAACTAATATGATTGCACTATCACTTAGTGTTCATTAGCTGAACTGGACATGTGCAATCAAATACAATAATTTTATTCTGATTAATTTACTTTCCAAATGAAAACTAATTGATTACTTTTAAGTGGCCAAGACAATAGCCTGATCTGAGTTCAGTTTGTGAAGGATCCTAAAGCCGCAGTCACAAAGCAAGTAAAGGTGGCTGCTGTAAAGGCCTGGCAAAGAATCTCCTGGGAGAAATTGGGGGTGCTTCTTTTGCATTTTCCTCAATGAAAAATGATTTATTCTGTCATGACATAATCTACATATAACGTGGCAGTAATTTGTCAGTGGTGAATGTCTTATTTTAAAGAATACTCTTCTATCACACATCTTGATTGTTTCATTTCCGCTCCAGCAAAATCCTAAACACAAAGGTTCAGAATATACAACAGGATGCACAGAGTCTGTCGTCACAAGGGAGCACTTCTCTGGGTGTATAAAATTGCTTTTAGAATGGAAATGTCACAAAGGAAAATAGGGGCAGTGGAATGTAAGATGACATCTGCTATAGATGTACCATATTTCAATCAAAACTTCACTGTAAAAAAAAAAAAAAGAAAAAAAAAGCACATGCTGTGATTTTTACTTATTTTTATTTTTTTTACATAAGCAGTTTATATTGTCTCATACTTCTTTATACCCCTTTCGACACGTTTATCTCAAGCAGGCAGGTTGCGCTGCTTTAATTATTAGAAATTTATTATTATTATTTTAAGCATGAAGGTCATTTTGCTGTCTACCTTTAGGGGTCGCTATGGTCACAATGTACGTCTTGTACACTGTACTCCACTGCAGTCTTGACTCAAGTAGTACAATAGTGGCAACCTTCATTATGCAGGAAATAAAATATGTACAGTTTTTATACATTCATCAGGCCACATGTCAGTTTGAGATCATCCAAGCATCATGAGTGAGCTCAGAAGATTGAGCATTTTGAACAGGAATGAGGAATTTTTAAAGTGAATTCACTTCTTATCCTCAAAATGGAGTTTTGAAGTCTGAAATTAATCAAACATTAAAACAAAATATATTGTAATCTACATAATATCATATGAACATCTTAATAAATAACATGTGGCTATCTCTCCCCATTTTTGCACAACAGTGAATTAAAAGAGAATAAATTAACGAAACATATTGTATAGCATTAAAATAAAGAATTTGGTGAAAGAGCTTTTATGGGTGTCTTAACCAAAACGGATTTTTTTTAAAAAAGAAAAATTAGCACTGTGATGTCTCATTATTTGCTCACAGTCTTGGCCCTGCCCTGCACAGATAAATTTTGACTTAAAGAACAACCAGAATTGGTTCAGATGGAGGGGTGGGGGGCTTCCCCCTCTTCGTACTGTTTAGGTTTTAGGTTCAATACCAAAGAGGTGAGTGTTTTTTTTCTGCTGCAGTATAAGCATTGAACCCAAAGCCTCCCCTGCTCCTATTTTAGACCTGCGAACTTTGAAGGTGGACTTGAGACTTTCTCCGCTTATTATCGACACATAAAGAATAATAAACAGTAAATGCAATGAATAATTGATGCATAATAAGTTGACAGAGAGCATGGCAGGTCTTTTTTTTTTGTTTTTTGTATTTTCTTACCATGAAGAGAAGAAGCCTCCTGAGTTGTTTATTTCCTCCTTTCCTTTCCTTTCTTTCTTTTCATGTCCTTCTCATTTTACGAGCCATGAGTCAACACAGCACACGTAAATGATATTTCGACACACAGCGCCATGAATAATGCATTTGAATTTACTTTTATGCCAGAGTTAGACCCCTCTGAGCAGCCGTTCCCTCCATCTACCTTCCCTCCTCACAGTCCCTTCCCCCTTTCATTCTTAGCCCACCCTCCCCCCTTCATCCTCCCCCTCTCTTCACTATTCATCCTCATCAGAGCTCAACCTCATTTCTCTTTTCCATAACCCTCTCTTCCCTCCCTTGCTTCTCCTCTACGTCGCTCTCCTCCTCCATCACGGGAGAGAGGAAACAGTATACAGGATAATACTCAAGCTTTGCAATATTTCTTATCAAGGTCCTGCTCAGGTGGCTGCTCACTGACACATTTTATAATCATGACTTCAGGAATTGGTGCGCATCACAGATGGACTGGATTTACAATATATGAGAGGAGTCCGATCTAGTACAAGTATTTACAGTATGTAAAATAGAGAAATGAGAAGAAAAGAGTCCTTCATCTTGAATAATTCCAGAATGCCCACAATGGATGCTTCTGCTGCAGCTACAGTACCGTGCAAACGCGTTGACCCCCTTCTCAGTCTTAAAGCGGTTAAATGGTCTTAAAGGCTTAAATGCTTATATTCTTGCATTGTTTCCCCAGTTTAAGATCATCAGGCAAACATAACCCAACTGAACTTATCATGCTGTTTTTAAATGGTGATCTCATTTATTAAGGAAAAAAGAACAAGTCAAAGTCACCTGGCCCTCTTTGGAAAAAGTAATGCCCCCCTGAACCAAAGAAAAGGATGGGCATTTGTCAGCAGCAACAACTGAAATCGAAAGAGGTTTTTTTGTTCGTTTTTTTTTTAATAACTGGCGTTGAGTCTTTCACTTCTCTTTGGAGATATTTTGGCACACTCTTCCTTGCAGAATTGGCTGAATTGAGCTAAATGAAAGCTTTTTGAGCATGAATGTTTTTTTGAAGGTCACTGTATTTGAATTGGATTCAAGTCTACACTTTCACCAAAACCTTGAAAAAAAAAAAAAATGAAGCCATTCAGAACTTAACTTGCTGGTGTGTTTTATATTGTTATCCTGCTGCAAGTGCAACCCAAGTGCGCTGCAGTTTGAGGTCACAAACTAGTGGCTGAAAATTCTCCTTTGGGATTTTTTGTTAATCCATCAATCACAGCAAATTGTCCAGGTCCTGAATGAGAAAGCAGCCCACAACCACCACCATGTTTAACAGTTGATAGGATGGTCTTTTTTCTTAAATGCTGTGGTTACTTTTTGGAGACATACCTTCCAAAAAGATCCGCTTTCATCTCGTCAGTAGAAATAGTCTTGGGAATCATTTAGATTTTTTCTTTTATCTTATTAATACATATATATTTTTTTGCAAAACACAGGCCCATATGTTCTTTTTGTCGGCAGTGGTTTTTTTCCTTGTGACTCCCGTATTTTTCGGACTATAAATTGCAGTTTTTTTTTTTTTTATAGTTTGGGTGGGGTGCGACTTATTCTCCAGAGTGATTCATAAGTGAAATTATAACACATTATTACATCCATCTATCCATCCATCCATCCATTTTTTGAGTCACTTATCGGTTATTTTCACACTGACAACCATAAGGGGGCTCTAGGCCCGTGTATCTTTAACTTATAACACCTGAGAAGGACTGAACAAAATGCCATTTAAGAGAATCATATTCTGCAGATTATATTAAATAACATTGTTATGATGAAGTACTTCTTACCATGAATGCGACTTGTCATACGTCGTTAGATTAACTTTCATGCAGGCATTGAGACTTCCATCAGTTTATCGTGAACGTAATTTAATTTGATTTGCCATCATTATGGTGCGATTGTGAACTGTTCTTGCCAGCAAAGGCACGTCTTTTATTCGTTTGATGATCTTGTTTTTATGCGAAGTTGGCAAAATGTTTATTGGCAACATCGAGGACGAATGCTGTGGAATACTCCCCATCTGTGAATTTAGACACACAGCAGAACCCTCCCTCTTTACTAAGGCTGTCCATTCTTGTTGAAAACTTCGGTACTCCTCATATTTTTTCCTTTGAGTGACCTTTCTCAAAAGCATTTCCAAAATTACGTAGTTGTTCCGATATGATCGGCATTTGACCCGAAGCCTGTGGACTACGACAACCTCACTAGGACAAACTGAATCATTGTGAGAGCACAGCTTCCGGGTGAATCCGCCATGCAACTTTCCGGGAAGTCATTGGATGGCTCGACAAAGTATGGACTTCCGTGACAACCAAAATCATTCTGTCAGGATTCAGAAAGGCTGGAATAGGCTAGTTGTAACTGCAACCGACGAGGAGTCTGACGTAAGGGACGTAGAAGAGGAACTGGCGCGTCGTCTACCTCTGGAGTTGGCGGACTTGTTTCGAAGTGACACAGAGGATATTTGGAGTGAAACGGATGGTTTTTCTTTACACTTCTTTGTATGTTATTTATGCCATAGTTATCGGAATAAGTCTTAATATCTTATGTTAACATACCAGGCATGTTCTCAGTTGTGTCATGTAACGTAAGCATACCGTACAGCCTGTCGTTGCCGCTATATTTATTTTAAATTGTTTGTCATTTAAATTTAAAATGACATGTCTGTTTCTTGGTGTTGGATCAAATAAATTTCCCCCAAAAATGCGACTTATACTCCAGTGTGACTTATATATGTTTTTTCTTTCTTTATTATGCATTTTATAGCTAGTGCGAATGGTACTCCGGAGGGACGTATAGTCTGGAAAATACAGTAATTGTCCCATGGATGCCATATTTGCCCAATATCGCCCATATTGTTGTGCCATGAACACTGACCTTAGCTGAGGCTTGGGACACCAGGCAGTTCTTTCAAAGTTGTCTTGAGTTCCTTTGTGGCCTCCTGGATGAATCAATCCAATTCACTTGGGATAATCTTTGTGGGTCGGCCGCTCTTGGGGAGGGTCACTATTGTTCCTTGCTTCCTAAATGAATGAGTGAATGAATCCAAACATTTTAGAAACGGGTTTTGAAACCCTTTACGGACTGATAGATGGCATTTACTTTGTCAGCTGTCCTCCAATTTCTTTGAATCTAGTCTTTTTTCTAGATCTTTTGTCCAACTTGATTTTGTCAAGACAGATTCTGTTTCAAGTGATTTCTTAATTGAACAGGTATGGAGGTAATCACACTTGGGTATGATCAGTGAAAATTGCTTTTTTACACACAGGATAAATTTGACTATTATTTTGTTCCTTAAATATCACTGCACCTCTGACCTAAACTCAGATAAGTGGAAGAAAATGGCTAGAAGGTTCTAATACGTTTTTGTTGGCTGCCTGCTGTTTCACCAGCAGCCTGATGGTGATCTTAAGGTGTAAACAGTTGTGATCAGACTCCCTGCAAGTGGGTGTGAGTAAAAGCCATTTGCTCCCTTTCGGTTGGCATACAGTGCAGTTTTTATTCCCACTCGTTTCTAAAGAGTGTGTGAAGATGTAAGATTAAGAACTTGAATGAAGTTTCCTGATTAGTTTAAGAGCTCAGTGATGCTGAAATAATAATTTTGTAATTACAGTGTGCATGATATCACTTGCGTTGGCTGTTGCAGCTAAAGGTTGAACGTTAACAAACAACTACGATATGTTTTCTCATAACCATTCCTTCACATGTTGCAGTTATCTCACATTCTCCATAATGCTCCATGGAAGGAAACATCAATTCCCCTCGCTCCTTTTATTTTAACACCAGATGTCATCTTCCTTGTTTTTTTTTTTTTTTTTTTTTTTTTTTTTTTTTTGCTGAGATGAAACTGCCTAACTCTGTTAGTGGTAAAAAAGAAAGTAGGTCTTCGTGGTAGTAGATGAAGGGGGTGGGGTGGTACTATCGCGTCAATATTCTCCACCAACACATTTTGAATTAAACAATACTAAATGGTGGGAATTACACTAAGACAAAATGAGTGGAAGCTTCTCAGCGGCCTCAAATGTAATTTTAACTCATAACTCACTTAACATTTTTAATTAACCATAAAAGCTGTGTTTTAATTCAGATTTTTAAGAGTCATACAGGTCATGATGGAGCAGCTGGAAAGCCTGTCAGTTCTGAGGACCCGGGTTCAATCCCGGCCCCACCTGTGTGAAGTTTGCATGTTCTCCTCGTGCCTGCGTGGGTTTTTACTGGGCACTCTGGTTTCCGCCCACATCCCAAAAAACATGCAACATTATTTGGACACTCTAAATGTCCCCTAGGTGTGATTGTGAATCCAACTGTTGTCTGTCTCCATGTGCCCTGCGATTGGCTGGCAACCAGTAAAGAGTGTACTGTGCCTCCTGCCCATTGACAGATGGGATAGGCTTCAGCACTCCCGCGGCCCTTGTGAGGATAAGCGGCTAAAAAAATGGATGGTTGGAGGAGTCATACAGGTGATGTCGGAGAGTCACCAATGAACATGCACGAGGAGATTACCTCTTATGCTTGGGAGGTGAGTCTCTTCCCTTAATTACTAAACACAACTGATTTTGCAGTGTTCTTTCTTTTCAACTGATGTTTATAATTTGCTGAGCAACCTGGACAGAGACTGGTAGCTATTCCTCTTTTCCATACCGGGTACCCTTCGCTGTTTCACATGACGTCATGCTTGACAACTGTGCCAACTCTTTATTTACCTGTATATACGACTGTGGAGGCATATTGTCCTGAATATTGATGAATCATCCACTGTAGTTGCGTTGTTTTAAACCCTTAATCATTTTCCTCATGCTACTGTTATTTAGCACTTGAAACAAAATGTCTGAAACGGAAAAGGAAATGAGCCAGATGTCTTAATTTTTAAGAGAAGCAAAGGTAATTATGTTTTCTGTGGATTGTATATTTTTCGGTGTTGTGTGGGGGCTGAGACAGACTATTCTACTTTTGGAATAGGTGGCAAATCCGTATGTTTAGTTTCCACCAAGCATCGTGCTATTTCACTCTTTGCTTTCCAAGCCGCTCACTTCCCGAAACTTAAAACTTTCTCGTGTCAAGCTTTTGGCCCATCAAAATGATGAACCAATTCACAATCTTCAAGGGGATTGCCCTGCCGAAGGGTGGTTTAGTTTTGAGCATCTTGTTCAGGGGTGCCCAGACTTTTTTACCCCAAGATCTACTTCTCAAGCATCCAGCCTCTCGTGATCGACCGTAAAGGGGGCGGGGTTGGCGCTTTATTCATTTATTTATTTTTAGAAAGACCATTGATGAAATAGAATCACCAAGTTACAAAGATCTACCCATTTATTTTAAAGTATATTGAGGATTCTTTGTGTAAATGTACATTTGTGTGCCTGCGCATAACCACATGAGCCAATATAACAACATAATTAACTTTAAACATTTTTTTGTAACTATCTGAGTTCACGTTGATGATCACTAAACACCATACGAATGAAGATGCACACTTGGGCTGTGTAACTCACATCAGTGGATTCGTCCAACTGCAGTGAGAAACACTCACAATCTGAGATGTCCTTCCGCACATCAGCCATGGCTTCACAGCGCCGTGTAACTCTACTCCTTGACAGCTGTAGAGCTTTTATTGAAGATAATATGTCCGCCTTATTTCTAAAAGGTCGGAATGAGTCAGCTATCTCTTTTAAGATCTCTCTGTTGTGGAAGGACTTCTCGTTATTAACGACGATGTGACGAACCCGGAAACGATGCTTCGGTGGTGGCTTTCGCTGTGGAAATATATTGTGTGAAAAGTGACTGTTGTGCGGCCAATTGGGATTTTAGTTTGTTCACTTTTCTCATTCTCAGCTTGCTTTTCGGCGGAATGTCGGTGTTGTATTTTCGATAAACAGTTTGAAAATGCCGCGACACATTTCACTACACTGGTAGATGAGGCAAACGCACTTTGAAATGACATCATTAAAAAGTTTGCCTGCTCCCATTCTGTATGAAAGTGATACATTGTTGTCTTCTTTTTTATTTCTTAAGCGAGAGCTTAAAATAGGGGGGAACTCACTGACAGTGTGTTTTCCTGTACTGTCGTTGTTTGCACACGCGCGGTGAGCTAAAGTTAGTCTTTTTTTTTTTTTTCTCGGCACGCCGTCACGATCGACTGAAGCTGCCTCGTGATCGACTGGTCGATCGCAATCGACGCATTGAGCAACCCTGATCTTGTTAAGATTGGAATTTCAACGGCATGCAGTCGATGATCATGATGATGATGCTATCTTCGATTTATGTATTGTATCTCATCAGCTTCATGTGCAAAAATTCTGTTCAATTCTGGATTCAGTGGAGTTTCCCTTCTCTCATGCATAACACAGAAAATAAAAAGTGCCATTAAATAATTTAAGACCAATTCATTTGGTGAGTGCTTTATAGCCTTCATATGAATTGTTGATTTTACTGTCACAAATAATTGTCCTTTGCACTTAACAAGGTTTCTTACAAAAACATCCAAATAGCAAAAGCATTTTAAAAATCACATTGCTATTTGTATTATGACTTATTATTACAAACTATTATATAATTGTGATATCTTGCTGAAAGGTGACAATCGGGAAAGCAAGGCTGCATAATCTGCATCGTCCTCATCATCCACAAAGTAGTTCTTCATTCATAATTCAGACTCACCCCACCCCCCATCCCATTACATCTAATGAAAGCCACTGACCTGAAAATACTGCGCGAATGAGCTTGTTCAAATGCGACAGACGTGAACGTTGTTTGCATCAGCCCCCGTAGACGTTACCAGAAAACACCTAGAGTCAATATTTATGCCACTCCTGCTCATTTTTAAAAGTATGAACGATGAAACGGCAAGGTGCTCTCACATTTTTATGCATGCTGTAAATTTAGCCGTGAGACATCAAGTGTGCTTTCACTGGGGTTTATTTTCCATTATTGTGCATGTTCAGAACAATATGTTTGTGTCCGTTTTAAATTGGAAAATCTCTCTAATGCTCTTTTTTCCTCCCCCTTTTATGACCTAGAAACAGAATTTCCCTGTGGTATTCAAAAAGTGCAAAGGAACACAATATGCTGTTACATTTATTTTAATATGTTGTTTATGCGAATACATATCTGACTGCAGCGCACATTAATAGTACGTATGTGTCCCTCTGGCCATGTTTTTGTAAGCTCAAAATCTCAGACTGGACATTCTTTTGCTCTTTTAGACGGCAACCGCAATATCCCACAGTAACAAGCAAACACACATTGTATTGTTCCCTTCTCCCACAATGCATGCACTGAAGAGCGCCATGCACCCTTTAATAACAGTGTGAGTTATCTGATCAACTTTTCAGAAGATATTTTGGAAAGTCGGCTTTGATAATTTTGTACAACCTGTTCTCCAGTCAAAGAAAGTTCAGTGCTCTCCCTTTTTTTCTTTCTTTCTTGTAAAACATGACTGGCTTTCACATTAAATATATAGGCTGTTTAATCTCAGCAAAATGCATTAGTCACTGTGTTGGCCCGAGGCAGCGACTGTGTTCATGGCGCATCATTGGCTGTGATATCTAAAGCTACCATATCGCTTTAAGCTAGTTTCACTGAGAGCACTTCTTGTTGCAGTTAAGTGCATATTTAACAGACTGTCTAGTTTCTACTACAGAGTTATTCATATCAGCCTCTTCTGTGATGAAGTTGGTTTCAGAGCAGAGTTTAAGGATCCCTCCACCTTTAAAAAAAAAAAAAAGTGTTAAAAGGAGAATAAAAAGATGACTTGCCAACTTTGTCAATACTGCAACCATCTTATCAGACCCAAATGAGTCATATGGGATTATGAGTCATGTTGAACAGAACAACACACCTACAGAGAAGGAAACTTTTTACAGAGCGAGCCTGCTTGTCAAATAAAAACTGGGACAGACTTTTTTTTTTTTCCGAGACTGAATGATCCACAGATTTGATTAAGATGAAAGGGGAAAAGCATCCGCATTGAGAACAAGCCTTTGACTTCAGTCCTGTGATTCAATATTCATTCTGTGTTGTTTTACCAAAGTAGATTATGAGCAATGCCCTTAGGGGCCAGTTCTTAATGTCATGCGGGTGTAAAAATAAGTTAAACATAGTTACTGTACAGGGTGTCCCATAAGTCTCTATACATAGGAGATGTAATACATTCCATACACATATGGTTTTTACATGTATGTCTTTATATTTCAGATAAACTTAAGACTGCAATTTGAATAAAGAGCAATAAATTGGAGTCATCCTGATGGCCGGTACAGCAAACAGTTTTATGGTTGCAAGCGCATTTAACTTTAACAGAAAACATGCAACGAATATCGCATTCGACACTGTGACAAAGCTTATTGTCATGTCAAAAAAAAAAAAAAAAACGTGTTTTAGATCAGGCAAAATGTGATTGAAGACATACAGTCAGCATAAAGTAGAAGCAATAAAGCATATTATATCAAGAAAAAATTATTTATATAAAAAAACGTTTATTTTTCCTATGTATGGAGATTTATGGCACACCCTGTATGTTATGAAGTAAAAATAAAAATGACGAAAGTAATTACAGTATATTTACAGTGTATTTGTAGTCAAAGTTTTTCACTACAGTGCAGAGGCCATACAAAGTACCCAAATGGATCATACTGTATTAAGTAAGTAATGGGAAAAGTTACTCACTTGTCTTCTAGTCACTGGTTGAATCTGTCAGCAACACAGTGCAGTTCAGGCTCTGAGGCGGTGAGTTTAAATGGCAAGCAATATGCTTTTGGCGGTATGTCAAACTCATTCGAAACAGTGTTTTAGAATATAACATGCAGTATATGTTTTGATAGGGGTATTTTAAACAAAAACAAAATCTTTATTGTTCTTGTATATAAGGAGGTCGCAAATGTATAACAAAGGCAAGTCTCAAGGTGACAACAGTTGAGAACCGCTGCTTTAGATCAGGGGTGACCCACAGCCACATACGAGCTGCTCCATTCTTTAATCTGAGCCATCGAGAGTGCTGTAATATTGGCTACATTAATAATATATTTTTAGGGTGAAAATTGGCTTTGATTTTTTCATTCATTTATCTTAATAAATAATTGGGTAATTGTTTCATTGTAAATTTCCCCAAAATCAATTTGCAATTTTACATGAAATAACAAATGTTCATTTAAATGTAAAATAAAAAGGAAAAGTTTTAAGTAGAATGATATTTAGAATGATATTTAAATACAGTATATTTATCCATCCATTCTCAGAAGTGCTTATCCTCACTAGGGTCTGGGGCCTGCTGGAGTCTCTCGCTGCTGACTGCGGGTACACCTTGAACTGATGGCCAACTAATCACAAGGCACATATGCACAAAAAAGATTCACATTCACAGCCCACCGACGCATCATTTTGTCTTCAAGGAAGCTGGAGTACCGGAGAGCAGGCACGGGGAGAACATGCAAACGAGTTTTTGACTGAAATTAACGTCATTGTAATAATTACTTCAACTTAAATAATGATACAATTGAAACCTATTGCTCATCAAATGTAAATTAAACATGCTACCTAAATAAATATTTACATGAAAATGCATTGAATTGAAAAGTTAAATACAACTGAACTGAACTAAGGCAGTGATTCTTTCACAACCACTGAAGAGAACCTACTTACTACTCGTGGTATCAAAATGTGCCATTTTCGTCCAATTTGCTCCTGAAGTCTGCGTTTTGGACTTTATTAAGCTATTGCTTCTGGAGTACCATTTTAATGGCATACCTGTTCCAGTAGGTCTTTTACACATCTTTATGGGAACATCTTGATTTCAGTACCTGGCGAGTCCATTCTCTACACCTCATCCCAGCTAAAGGTGACTTGGCGTGTGCCGTGGTCCTCGTCGTCGGTGCGTTGCAGCACCAAAGTCTTGCGAGGCAAAACGGCACCCCACCTCCCAATAACACTGATTTGTTCTGGCATGTATTGTTTTGGAAAATAAATCAGTGGACTCTTTCCACTTCATGCACTCATGACATCATTTGTTTCCCCTCTTAACTCAATTATTGTCACTTAGTTCATCTGTAGGCCAACAATGACCTGCAGCCACAGTATAGACGTGGCCCTGTCCTCCCCTCCGTGAACGAACGGAATGGTTACGCCCTTGGCCTGTAAATTTCTCAAAGTTAAACACAAGCAAGCTGACGAGTCACAATTTGTGCCTTATTTCTCTGTTGCATAATCCTCTTTTCCCGCCCTTAATGTAACCTTGAAGATATATATGACTTTTTATCGTAAGCCACATGGAGAGGGAAGCAAAGTCCACTAACAAATCAGGTTCATTGGAATGTTGACTAACTGCATGATGAGCATAGATATATTCAACTCATCAATGAAATTTAGGCCTCAATTGATCTTATTTTGAACATGCATGACTTTTGCATCCCAAAATTGGTTCCTGTTTGGATCGGTTTAAGAATATTTTCCCCAAATTTTGACATTTCATAGTTTACCTAAATAGTAGATGTTGCACATGTTGAATGTTGAAAATTAGATCAAGTTCAATGTCAGTTAAATTCAACAAAAACCCACTAACAGGAAAGCAGATTTTGACATGGCCCCCAAAAAAGTCTGAAAGTAAAAAAAAAAAAAACAACAAAACAATACATTGTTATCTGACAGACAAATATTTAACATTTCTGAAGCTTTCCGCTGCGATTGGCTGGCAACCAGTTCAGGCTGTACCCCCGCCTCCTCCCTGTTGACATCTGGGATAGGCTCCAGCACTCCCCGTGACCCTAGTGAGGATAAGCGGCGAAGAAAATGGATGGATGGATGGAAAACAGTTATAAAATCTATACCCATTTGATGAAATGGTTAGAAATTTGCCATTAAAAACAAAAATCAACTGAGCTTTTTTGCCTTTGTTATTCCTCAGCTATTCATACATCAAAGGATGTCAGATATTTTTAAACACCTGTCTTTAAATCAGCATTATTCCAATGTAAATGAATAAATTCACCAGAACTCATAAACGTTACACACAACTTGTTGGTCTATACCATGAGAGTTGTCCTGGCCGATCCGCCAATGACGTGATCCGAGATCGTCATGGAAACAACAAACACTTGTTCTTATTATATGCCAGTCTAGCAACATAATTGTTTGAGGATACATCAACTTTCTGTACACACTGTTGTTTGTCAAGCGTGTTTAATTAAGTTCCGGCTTATTTGAATGATGACAAAAGTTAGTTAATTATTTAGTATTAAAACATGATAGGGCAAATGTTATTGAAAAAGTCTCATGTTGTGTCAATTAGCTGATTAAATAACATCTCCTGCCGGTTGCCTGCGGAAAACTGATCTGTTTTTAAAGAGGTACAACACAACAAAGACAGCAGAGAGCAAGCAAAAGAAGCACATTCGCAAGTACATGTCCATTTGCACATTTTTTTTATCATGCTTTTACTTTAATTACTTGCATTTTATTAAGTATAATCAATTATGGTGAAATTTAATCAGTAGGCATTCAATGACTTTGGACAGAAAAGTCAGACATCAGTGACAGACATTGCAATGGTTTTAATTAAAGCAAGAAAGGTGATTCAACACTGGAAAGGCCTTTGTATTTATTTCTATTGTACAACCACAGATATAGAAAGTGAGCACACCCCTTTAAGGAGAATGTTTTTGTTTCTGAACCAACAATCACAAAACCATGTAAGTGTGAAATTGATTTAGAGTCAACTATTTGAAGATCAACCACCTTATTTATCAAGTACCGTACAGTGGTGCCATGAGATGTGAGTATTTAACAGTCATCCTTTATAACGGTCATCCTTTATACAGTGCAGACCTCCTGTCCCATCTGCAGAAAAACACCCCCAAAGCATTATGCTATCACCCCCCCCCCCCCATGTTTCACAGTAGGGATGGTGTTCTTGGGATGGAATTCGTCATTCGTCTTCCTCCAAACACGGTTAGTGGAATTATGACCAAAAGTTCCATTTTGGTCTCATTTGAAAACAAAACTTTTTCCCATGACTCCTCTGTATCATCCAAATGGTCATTGTCTATTACCAACAGTCACCTTGGAAACGGTGGTCCCAGCTCTTTTCAGGTCATTGATCAAGTCCTGTTGTGCAGTCCTGTGCTGATTCCTCACCTTTCTCAGGATCACTGAGACCCCATGAGGTGATATCTTGCATGGGGCTCCACTCCGATTGAGAATGAGCGTCATATTTAGCTTCTTCCATTTTCTAATGATTGCTCCAACAGTGGACTTTTTTTCTCAAAGCTGCTTGACAATTTCTCCGTAGCCTTTTCCAGCCGTGTGGACTTGTACAATTTTGTTTCTGGTGTCTTTGGACAGCTCTTTGGTCTTGGCCATGTTACAAGTTTGAGTCTTACTGGTTGTATGGGTTGGACAGGTGTCTTTATGCAGCTAACGACCTCACACAAGTGCATCTGATTTAGGATAATACATGGAGTGGCGGTCGACTTTTAAAGGCGGACTAACAGGTCTTTGAGGGTCAGAATTGTAATTGATAGACAGGTGTTCAAATACTTATTTGCAGCTGTATCACACAAATAAATTGTTAAAAAAAATCATACATTATTTCTGAATTTTTCTTTTTAGATTATCTCTCTCACAGTGGACATGCACCTTCTTCTTCTTCTCCTTTTCCTTTCGGCTTGTCCCGTTAGGGATCGCCACAGCGTGTCATCTTTTGCCATTTTAGCCTATCTCCTGCATCTTCCTCTCTAACGCCAACTGCCCTCATGTCTTCCCTCACCACATCCATAAACCTTCTCTTTGGTCTTCATCTCGCTCTTTTGCCTGGGAGCTCCATCCTCAGCATCTTTCTACCAATATAGTCACTCTCTCCCCTCTGAACATGTCCAAACCATCGAAGTCTGCTCTCTCGAACCTTGTCTCCAAAACATCCAGCTTTGGCTGTCCCTCTAATGAGCTCATTTCTACTCCTATCCAACCTGGTCACTCCGAGCGAGAACCTCAACATCCTCATTTCTGCCACCTCCATTTCTGCTTCCTGTTGTTTCTTCAGTGCCACCGTCTCTAATCCGTACACCATGGCCGGCCTCACCACTGTTTTGTAAACTTTGCCCTTCATCCTAGCGGAGACTCTTCTGTCACATAGAACACCAGACACCTTTCACCAACTGTTCCACTCCGCTTGGACGCATTTCTTCACTTCCTTACCACACTCTCCATTGCTCTGTATTGTTGACCCTAAATATTTGAAGTCGTCCACCCTCGCTATCTCTTCTCCCTGTAGCCTCACTCTTCCCCCTCCACTTTTCCCATTCACGCACATATATTCTGTTTTACTTCGGCTAATCTTCATTCCTCTCCTTTCCAGTGCATGTCTCCATCTTTCTAATTGTTCCTCTGCATGCTCCCTGCTTTCACTGCATATCACAATATCATCTGCGAACATCATGGTCCAAGGGGATTCCAGTTTAACCTCATCTGTCAGCCTATCCATTACTACTGCAAACAGGAAGGGGCTCAGAGCTGATCCCTGATGCAGTCCCACCTCCACCTTAAATTCCTCTGTCACACCCAAGGCACACCTCACCATTGTTCTGCAGCCATCATACATGTCCTGTACTATTCTAACATACTTCTCTGCCACACCAGACTTACGCATGCAGTACCACAGTTCCTCTCTTGGTACTCTGTCGTAGGCTTTCTCTAGATCCACACAATGACACAATGTAGCTCCTTCTGACCTTCTCTGTACTTTTCCACTAGCATCCTCAAGGCAAATAATGCATCTGTGGTACTCTTTCTAGGCATGAAACCATACTGTTGCTCGCAGATACTTACTTCTGTCCTGAGTCTAGCCTCCACTACTCTTTCCCATAACTTCATTGTGTGGCTCATCAACTTTATTCCTCTATAGTTCCCACAGCTCTGAACATCCCCTTTGTTCTTAAAAATGGGAACTAGAACACTTTTCCTCCATTCTTCAGGCATCTTTTCGCCCGCTAGTATTCTGTTGAATAAGTTGGTCAAAAACTCCAAATTGCTTCCATACCTCTACCGGTATGTCATCAGGACCAACTGCCTTTCCATTTTTCATCCTTTGTAGTGCCTTTCTAACTTCCCCTTTACTAATCATTGCCACTTCCTGGATGCCGTACTTACCCATCACTTCTTCATCGCCCCTGTTTCCTTTACCAATATGTCCATTACAATCTGCACCAATCACAACTCTCTCTCTGACTGGGATGCTCAGAACTACTTCATCTAGTTCCTTCCAGAATTTCTCTTTCAACTCTACGTCACATCCTACCTGTGGGGCATAGCCGCTAACCACATTATACATAACACCCTCAATTTCAAATTTTAGTCTCATCACTCGATCTGATACTCTTTTCACCTCCAAGACATTCTTAGCCAGCTCTTCTTTTAAAATAATCCCTACTCCATTTCTCTTCCCATCTACTCCGTGGTAGAATAATTTAAACCCTGCTCCCAAACTTCTAGCCTTACTACCTTTCCACCTGGTCTCTTGGATGCACAGAATATCAACCTTTCTCCTAATCATCATGTCAACCAACTCCTGAGCTTTTCCTGTCATAGTCCCAACATTCAAAGTCCCTACACTCAGTTGTAGGCTCTGTGCATCCCTCTTTTTCGTCTGACGATGGATCCGGTTTCCTCCTTTTCTTTGTCTTCGACCCACAGTAGCTGAATTTCCACCGATGCCCTGGAGGTTAGCAGTGCCGGGGGCGGGCGTTGTTAACCCGGGCCACGACCGATCCGGTATGGGATTCTTTAGATGAACGCTCATATTTGTTAGGCAAAGTTTTTACGCCGGATGCCCTTCCTGACGCAACCCTCTGCATTTATCCGGGCTTGGGACCGGCCTACAGATTGCACTGCTTTGTGCCCCCATAGGGCTGCATTACAGTGGACATGCACCTACGATGAAAATTTCAGACCCCTCCATGATTTGTTAATGGGAGAACTTGCAATATAGCAGGGTGTTCAAATACTTATTTTCTTCACTGTAAGTATATTAGACATTGCTTACAAGAGCATGAATGGTTGGGTGTTCCAATTTGTGCCCTGTGATTGACTGGCGACCACTTCAGGGTGTGCCCTGCCTTTCGGCTTGAGTTAGCTGGGTTCGGCTCCAGCGTGACCGCGACCCTAGTGAGGATAACCAGGATGGAAAATGGATGGATGAAATATACTCCAGCACAACAATGAAAATCAATTTTTACTCTCCATATTAGACAGTACTGATTTTGATAGATTGGCACAACAAAAAGCCTTGTCAATGTTGCGAAAATAAAAGTTTGTTTCGTCAACAACATTTTAAACAAGTCTTTAACGAAGGCATACATGTGGAATATCTTGCATCACCAAATTTGTTGCAGTCGTCATTAATGCTTCCTGGTTCATGTTTGCTCATGTCACCAATGTCTTTTTAAATGTTGGGAATTAAAATAAAGTCATCAGAAATAAATACTTGAGCAAACTGGAGATACCAAAGGGGGGGCAAATCTACTCATAAAGTCAGGAATTTTTGACTTTACTTCACTTAACACTGAGATATTCATACTTGGTTTCCTTCACTGCTGTATGGACTGTTCTCGTGATGAGCACAACAGTTGAGCAAAATATCAGAACGTTTATGCTGATGTGATTAGTTTTTCACCCCAATATCCATGTTAGATGACCTATTTTCATCACGAGGACTGCGGCGGGCGATGAAAAGAAATAAAATAAGATTGGAAATATAGTGTGTTGGAAAAGAATGTGCAAAATCAAGACTTGTGATTGGTGCCTCGGCCCAGCAGGCTCTCTTCATCCTCTAAAATATTTAGCAAGCACCTGATCCTCAGCTGAGTTTGAACTTGACCATATAGGGTCAGGAGAAACATAGGATCCGAACCAAAGAAACAGAGTGTCCACTCGGATTTCTGCTGCTTGAATGATGCTTTTTTGGCAGAAACAAAATATTTACCATAATGCAATCCTTGCAGATGAAATAATAACACTGTAAACGTGTGTGTATGTGTATCTGTTTATGAAAAAAATTGTTGCACTGAATTTTCTTCTCACAAGCTCCAAGATAGCATTTTGCTTTCCAAGTGAATGGATAGACGACAAAGAAAAGTAACATCCAAATTATATCATTTATGGCTTGTGGAGCCTCATCATCATCATCATCAACCTCATCATCATCTTCTCTCAGTAACCTCAGATAGTGAAGTCAAAACCATGATTGTTGATTTGGTTGTTTGCATCAGGGTCCATCTCTCTCTCTCTCTCTCTCTCTCTCTCTCTCCCCCCTTGCTGGAGAAATGATGGAACATTGACGTGTTTTGCAGATACAACTAGGGCATTGTTCCTGAAAAGACAGCTTTCTGATGAATTTTTAAAAATGTGAAGTTGCAGCACTTTAAATGCCACAAGCAGATCTTATTCCCCTTGGTCCCCGTATGAGTTCAAACAGGCTGCATGAACTATTTTGATTCGTTTTCACTTTTTTTTTTTTGTTAATGAAAATTTACAGATTTTCTCAATTGCAAAGAAACCTTTTTTTTTTTCAAACTCGCCATTGTTTTTTGTTTTTTTTTAATAAACTCTGATCACAAAACCACATTTTAAACACCATTCACAAAACTCCAGACTCTTTCTGCAATAGCAAACTATCGCCTCAAAGGTGATCCCAGAGTCAAACAAAATGAAAAGCACCACACATCAGTTGTTACATCCAACATACAAAAAAGGGAGAGCAATCATTGAACAATGAAGTATCAGATCATTAATTTTTAGAAATACTTTCATCTTTCACAATAGAAAGGCATAATACCACATATAATTGTTTGGATAGTATTATTCTAAGCAGGGTTGGTTAGAGTTAGGGTTAGGTTAGGCCTCACAGTTCTGAGGACCGGGGTTCAGATCCCGGCCCCGCCTGTGTGGAGTTTGCATGTTCTCCCCATGCCTGCGTGGGTTTTCTCCAATCATTCCGGTTTCCTCCCACTTCCCAAAAACATGCATAAATTAGAGACTGTAGATTGCCTCTAGGTGTGATTGTGACTGTTGTCTGTCTCCGTGTGCCCTTTGATTGGCTGGCGACCGGTTCAGGGTTTACCTCGCTTCCTGCCTTTTGATAGCTGGGATTGGCTCTGGCACTACCGCGACCCTTGTGAGGATGAGCGGCTAAGAAAATGGATAGATGAAGATCAGGCTTCATTTTATGGAAAATGAAGAAATTTTGGAGGGTACACATACATTTTCCCTTGCACTCTCTCTTCTTGCTCCTCGACCACCTCTTACTCTGCCTCTGCCTCTCTGATTGTTTGTATCCACAGTTCTTTACTGAACTGGCTTATAGTGGTTTCTTCACATCATTAGCCTCAAGTGTGATCACTTTTCAGTTGGTTTGCGGTGAGAAACGTGCTTTAATTGAGTTTATTTTGGTACCTTTGCTGACTATTATTATGCCACACAAGTAAGTACATTAGATTGAAAATTGTTTTCGCGGTTAAAAATAAATGTGGATGTGAAGGTGAAAATGGTTCAGGTTCTATCAAAAAGTGACCAGTTCAATAAGTGAGTTCAGGACCCTGATCATTTGGTTCAGAGAAGAGGGTTTTGCATTGAGTAATACTGGAAAATGACATTCTTTGACTAAATGAGGTTTGAGGGCATTGTCATCCATTTTGGGGCTGCAAATGAACAGGAAGTGACGCCAAAACTTTTAGGATTATTTTGTGTGTGTGTGTGCATGTGGGTCTGTGTGTGTGTGTGAGGGGGTACAAGTAGAAAACACTTTTGAGAAGAGGGTTTTTTTTTACTCTGGGATAGGCTCCAGCATTCCCACAACTCTTGTGAGGATAATCATCTTGAAAAATGGCAAATGCTATTATTATTTATTTATTAATCTATTGGATGGAAGTGAAGAGGTTTGTGTCACAAATATACATCTTGTGACCCCCCATAAATATGTTGTTGTCCTATAACCTTTATTATTAGTCTTATTAATGTTTTGTTCTTTTCACTCCAAGCTTTTCCTGTTGTGGTCATGTTAATACTAATCCAAAGAGACAATCATGGGCTCAACGACGTTTAAAGCCCTTCTCATTCTGTTTGGGCCACAAATGAACAAGAATTGAAAGCAAAAGTGCTACAGACAAGCACGCATGAAAGCCTCTTTGTCGTTGCTGACATTGTTTCTCACTAAGTCGTGTTATAGAGAAGCATGCGGCAGCCTTATCCTATCTGCGAGGTTTGTGTGGGTGTTCACCTAACAGATGGACATTCTGATCTAAATTATAATCAGATTATTCAATGTGAAGAGAGAGAGAGAGAGAGAGAGAGAGAGAGCTCACCACTAACACAATATTTGCATGTACTGTATGACTGTGAAACCCCCCTTTTGGCTGAGGCTACATGTGCATCTTTAGTTCAATCTATGCACGATGACAACAATTAAAGAGAATTTTTATTGCAGGCGTTAGGGGGCAATACAATAAAACATTTCCAAAGTGTAATTTGTTCACATTTGTTGACGTTTGACTAGATTTTGTCATGTTTTTGTTTACTTTATTTTGCTCAGACTGAATTTGTCTGATAGTTTAAGTTTTTTTTTTGGTTACAGTTGTTTGCTTGTTTCTTTTTTTTTTTTGTCTCCACCTGTTCTCTCTAGGTTGTCAAGTCAAGTTTATTTGTGTAGGCCTTAATCACAAAAAAGTCACAAAGTGGTTCACCGGCCCATATTTGGAAATGGTTGACAACACCCTCCACACTAAACTCCTCTTATCTTGTCACACATAGCACGGGTTACATTAAGATATCAACTCACAGGTTCTTACAGGCGTTTAGACACCCACCACGCCACTCATCAGTACCACTACCTTGCTCATTTCCCACATCCTGTCCTCACCTGCCCTTTTCTGTCCTCTCTCGTCTTCTCATGTTGGTTAGTTGTTTCATGTCCTCACCCATCCAAAAATAAAAATGTGATTTGACTGTTGTAACATTGTTTTTGGATAAATATCTGGACTAACAATTGGTCTGCTTTGGTTTACAGCCTTATTCCACTTGTATGTTGTCGCTCCGTAAAGTTTTTTTATTTTCTATCTGGCTGCCTTTTCAATCCCTCCATCCAGTTTCTGTAGCGCTTATCCTCACTAGGGTCAGGGGCATGCTGGAGCCTAACCCAGCTACATCCATTAGAATAATTAAAACGAATTTTAAAAGAGGCACAGAGTATTTCAAACCCCCGTGTTTCACAGCAAAACCATTCCAGTCCAAAAGCATACAGATCCATCATGATTCTGCATGGTAATGCAACTAAACAGGACAGGTAAAAAAAGGAAATAAACCAAAACAAAAGAGTGATTCTTGTTATGGGGAGATATTTGTCTCAAAATTATGGATATGCAATTCACACTTTTCAAATTCACATACAAACCCAATTCCAATGAAGTTGTGAAGTTGTGTTCAACGAATAAAATCAGAATGATTTGCAAATCATGTTGAACCGAGGTAAAACTGATAAACTTTGTTTTTAGCAAATAATCATGGTCCAAGGTGGCAAAAATGACTCAGAATATTGAGGAATACTCATCAAACACCTGTTTGGAATATCCCACGGGTGAGCAGGCTCATACCCGTCAACTTTTCGGACCGCCAACCTGTATAAACTTCCCCAAAAAAATCCTTATAGAAAGCAAAAAATCCTTCTAACATACCGAAGCAAATTATTTGTCAAAATAATGGAAGGAAAAAACTAAGTTTTTCAATTACTTTTATTGTAGATCTCCATAATGATAATATCGAAAGTTAATGTCTAATTCTACTAAATAGAATGATCAAAAAGATGGCTATTTATCAGCCAGGCTACAGTACCTCAGATATTTGTAAGAGAGATTCACCAAAGAGAATCAGCGATGGGAAAAGAAAAATGTTTATCTACTGAGTGCCAATGATCAATTCCTTATTTTTAGTGAATAAGGAAGGAGCTGATCTGTATGATAAGGCTAACAATAAGCTATAGATGACTGACATTAGCTATTGTTCCTGTGAAGCCATTCTCAATCTTAGTAAATGGAACATCTATCTTGACATACATATGACACCCTTGTGGTGAAACACAGCATTCAATTATTGTCAGATGTTTTAAAAACATGACCGTGAGCTACAATGCTAGCAAGAGAGCTACAATGTCAGCTACAATAATCCAGTGTATTTGTAATGTGGCCCAGGCGGGTAACTAGCGAGCATGCACGCTACATTAGCTCCAAGCTAAGTCAAATTAATTTGAGCCACAAATTGTCAAAGTCAAGCTAAAAAATGACACTCACTTTTTGTTGCAGTTAAGTAATATCCCCGTACAGCTCCAACCTTGATGGGTTAGTGTCACCAATAGCGTATCATTGCCGATTTGATCGATTGTGACAGGTAGCCGAGAGCCGGCCAGGAGCTCCTCGGCCGCAGCCTCCATGTTTCCCGTGGTGATGTGTCCAGCTCGGCGGTGCTCGATCCGGGCCAAGGATTTACTGGAAAGTTACTGGAAATGAAAGTATTTTGCTGATATATAAATCAACATTTGCCGCTGCGCTAAATATCATGCCTGCTGCGACAACAATCTTTGATGTAGGTTACGTTTGGAATTCCCCAGCTTTGGGTTTTCCCCACAATAGAGTAGACTAGTGCCATTCTGAGCAAAAGCAAACAGAAATTTTCAGAATCCGTATGATTTGTGATATACGCCCGTATACATAAGATTCACCACAAAATCTGTATGAACTACAGCTAAATCATACGAGTTGACAGGTATGCAGGCTAATTGGGAACGGGTGGGTGCCATAATTGGGCATAAAGGGAGCTTCTTTGAATTGCTCAGTCATTCACAAGCAAAAATGGATTGAGCTTCACCTGTTTGTGAACATGTGTGTCTCAAAAAGTGTAAATACATGTAAATGCAAGAAATGTACGGATTTCATCATCTACAGTCCATAATATCATCAAAAGGTTCAGAGAATCTGGAGAAAGCGGCAAGGCCGAAAATCAACATTAAATGCCCGTGACCTTCGACCCCTCAAGTTTACTGCATAAAAAAAAACGACATCACTGTTGAAAGAATATCACCAGATAGGCATAAGAACACTTCCGAAAACCACTGTCAGTAAATACAGTTCAGCGCTACATCCATAAGTGCAACTTAAAACTCTACTATGCAAAGTAAAAGCCATTTATCAACAACCCCTGAAACGCCACACGGTTCTCTGGGGCCGAGCTCATTGAAGATGGACCGACGGAAAGTGTAAAAGTGTTCTGTGATCCAACGAGCCCACATTTCAAATTGTTTTTGAAAATTGTGGCTGTCGTGTCCTCTGGGCCAAAGAAGAAAAGAACTATCTGGACTTTTATGGATGCAAAGTTCAAAAGCCAGCATCTGTGATGGTGTTGGGTTCTGTTGGTGCCAAAGGCATGGGTAACGTACAAACCTGTGGTAACACCAAAAACGCTGAACGTGTTTTGGAGAAACATATGCTACCAACCAAGGAACATCTTTTTCATGGACGCACATTCTTATTTCAAGAAGACAATACCAAATGCTGCGACCCTCTTGAGGATAAGCAGCTCAGAAAATGGATGGATAGATGAATTACTACGTAGCAAAATCTATTTATTGCAGCTTTTTTCTATTCTCAAATCCAAACAAGTAATAATAAATCATATTTAATCATGTGATTTCCCAACTCTATAACAGCTCATTTGTCGTGTCTCTCGTTTGAGTAAAACTGACCAAACTTGGTACTGTACTTTTTGCTCTCCTTCATTTCCCTTTTGCTTTTTTGTAATACAATATTTTCTCAATGTTCTCTTCCATCTGTGCGAATGTGATACCTTTCTATGGCTGAAGGGTGGGGGTAGGGGGGGGGTGGAATGGTATTCTCTAATCCCAGAATCCCTCACATCGAATCATGCAAATTTGGTGCACTTTGAAGCGAATCCAGCTCCTACCATATGCAGAGTGAAAACAACAATCTATTATGCATGCATTGCACCAAGCTTATGGTAATGCTATTTTACTGCGATTCCCTATAAAGTCAAATTTGTAGATGCACAACATATCTAAAGTTTCTTTTAAAGTAAAATTTGCTCCGTGGTGTGTGTGTGTGTGCGTGTGTGTGCGTGCGTGCGTGCGTGCGTGTGCGTGCGTGCGTGTGTGCGTGTGTGTGTGTGTGGTGTGTGTGTGTGTGTGTGTGTGTGTGTGTGGTGTGTGTGTGTGTGTGTGTGTGTGTGTGTGTGTGTGTGTGTGTGAAAAACAAGCAAAGTATTTAGTGGCAGCTGCTGAGGTGTGTTTGGGTTTTCACTGTGCTACCAATGATGCTTGAAAAGAGGTGAGTCAGTGAGGATGTTCTCATGATTCAAGTTGTGCTCTTCAAACATACTTGCCTTTGGAAACTTTTCGTCATCGTTGCCGACCATATTTCGAGCTCTACCTGTCCTCATCCCAAAGTGGCCATCTAGTTTTATCACAAGTTAGGCATCTTTCTTGGTACGCGTTCATTCTCACAACAAAATGGGCCATGTTTTGAATTTTACAAGCCAAAAAGCTGTCAGTGCTCTTTGTTTCCCTCTGTCTATAGGCGGATTAACAGCACAATGTGGATGATTCTTTTTTTCCCTCCATTTGTTCAATGCATAATTAGGACGCTTGTCATGCCAGGAATGATTTTCCTTCTTGGCTCGTCCTAATTTGGGGGAGGAATCATGCAAAGTGTAATTGGCACAACGCTCTGTAACCGGTGGCTCCCAAAGGCATCTTTGCTTTGTTACAACACACACTTCTTAATGAAGATAGCAGCAACTCACTTCATTATTCTGTACTACTACCTACAGTGAATGGGTCATTTTCGTACAATTTCATCAACAATGGTAAAGACTTGGTACACAGAATTTGCACTTGAAAATAAATACATTTTACTATTTGAATTATTAGCTGTTTTTATCCATCACAATTGTTTCTGAAAAAAAAAATCCCTACAGCAATAGCTTTAAAACCTTTAATCCAAAATGGTCTTTTCCATTAGATGTCCCAGATGAAGTTCCTTGATTTGCAGCGTGTTTTCTGGAGATGTTAAATAGATTTTTTAGATGCTCTGTAGTACCTCTCCCCCACTCCCCATTGCTTAATATGCCTTTGCCATGAAAACTCACAGAAATGTATCTTGGTGATTTCAGAGTTCCTATTTTTTGTTGTTTATTTGGCAACACTTTGCCACTCAAGCTGTCTTTATTGTTAATTCCACTGGAGAGAGAGCCTCATTATGTTGTTGCAATACACCAGTGGGTTCTGGGGGCTGCAATGCCAGGATGAGGTAGCCATTTTGCATTCACACAATTGTGGAAACCAAGACAAATGTTTTTATTTCTGAGACATGAATGTATATGTATGACTTGGTGAAAGTGTATAGGGACTATCATGTCTTTACCATGATTATGATTGCATAAAAATATGAGTATAATGAGTTTGAGTAGTTAGCATCATTTATATCCACAAAGTTTGAAGGGAACCACAACAACCATGCCAATTGTACAGTTGGACCGATTTTTATGAAGCTATTTGTGTCTTTACCGTTTTACACTTTGATTTAGGTTGGGATAAAATTGATGCACAGGTTTACGAATTCGAGAGCAGGAATCTTCAATTCAAATTCAGAGAGGTTTGTTTGCAAAGGTTTTTACGAGCAAAAGGGCCGAACATTAAACTATTGTGATTTGCGTAGCTAATGTGTAAAACAAAATCAAAATGGCACATCCCATTTTCCTTTTGAGTAGCTCAGTCTGTTGGGACCTGGGATTTGCAGTCAGAGAACACGACTTTGAGTCCCACTACAGAGAGAAATGTAGAAATCGCAACTAGTTTTCCGAGAGATATTAGTCTGCCTTGCTGTTGAGGTGCCTTTGAGCAAGGCACCATGCCCATCAACCTGCCTTAAGTGGTGCAGCACTCTGTGTCCACCTCTTCCACTCTGAATCTCTCTTTGCATGTGTGTCGTCTGGTTCTCTGCGTGCTGTATAACAACAAAGTATACATCGGATTGAGACCAGAATTTCCCCTTGAGCAATAATTCAAAAAACACATTCGTCATTTTGTAAATAGAATGTTTTGTTGTCCATGACGTAACTCATCTATCTGTTCCATAAATAATACTATTTTAATCCCACCAAAGGACAACAAGGCATAAAGATATTCCCAAAAGCATAGAAATACAAACGGATCTTTCCACTCACATGTAAACATTTAAATCTTCACTTTAAAATCCAAAGAACACCAATAACTTAGATATCTACAAAACAAGCACAGACATATTGGACCTACGTACATTTCACGTCCAATTGTCTTTTGATGCCTGCAACAAAGTCTGGCATACAAAGCACCACATGGACACCTCAGACCTAAATTTCAAGTGAGAATAAACAGGAGGAGGAGATGAACTTTCAAGTACTGTAAATCAGAAGATGAGGATTTTGGACATTGCATTGCACCTTTCAAGTGAGGGATTTTTTTTAATTTTTTTTTGTACATTTGAGGATCTCACTAGCTGCATTGAGACATTCCTTTGATTGCTGACTGAAATGTCAATGGATGTTGGCTTACGTTGTCCCAAAATACACGCTATCCGGAGGGAACATTCTTTTGCTTTTTGTTGGGCTATCAATTTTGGAGTTTTGCCGTATTGGGCTCTCGGTTTGCCAAACTTGCGTGTTCTAGTTTCTGAGGACAGTAGATATGTTTGGTCGAAGGATCCGTGACGCTTGATGTTCTCGGTTTTCTAAAAGCCATGGTCTTGCAGCATATGAGACAACAGTTTTGCACTTGATTCTGGAAGAATAACGAAGTACTGGTTCTTCCATTTGTTTTCAAAAAACTTTGACACATTCAGCTGTGTCATCACTCCAGCAAATTCATTCTGTCAAACCAACTGATTGATCGGCTCATTGTGGTCATATGATCACAACAAGGTCTACCGTTATTTTGAATGTTGGTGCACACTGTCTGTGATGGTGAGTTGTGTGTGTTTGGTCATACTTTATCATTTTACAACGTTAATCGTGGGTACGGGAAAAGACACTTTGACTTTGTTCGGACCTGGGCCACGTTCCATCATTTGAGGAAACCGGGATTAGACTGATGAGTGTGTTTGTTGTCTGGGGAGAAAGTTCCTATTGGATTTATTCAGAGGCTGATAAAGTCGGATAAGACCATCAATAACCATGATGATTGTTTTTTGATTGATAATTACATGTGATTATTTGACGGTTCCTGACCATCAAAGACCATCATCACCAAGAAAAAACAATGGTAGTCAGATCAAGCAAAGTCCATGTTTGTTGTTCTTTTCTTTTTCTTTTTTTTTTTTTGCAATAATTTTAACTCCTCTTTGTTCATAGCCAAGACTAATAGATATTAGTTAACTAATTTTAAGTCTATCATATGTACCTACAGTATCTACCCATCCACCTGTCTGAATAAGTCATTGTTCATCTTTTTCCTTATGCGAGCAGATTGAAAGACATTTTTTTCCACTAATGGCATCTTGGTAGGTTAGAAGGTGTGTAAGCCAATGTGGGTGGTTTGGAGGAAGTGATGGAATATCAGTGAAAAAAATACAAGCACACACACACACGCTTACAGATACAAAAGTGAGCATCTTGTGGGCATCTTGTGGCCTATACATTTGTTTAGAAATATGTCAACCATTTTGTTGTTACTTCTGAAACATCTTTCCCACTTTTACTGCAGCACATGAGGTAATTGCGTAATTGTAATTGCATGTGCTAACTTGAAGTGTGGCGTCCGAAGGTTCTGGCTTCATGAGGATAGTTGTCTCGTTTAAAACGCTAAAAACATAATTTTACATATTTTATGTATGTTGCATCAGGCAGATATACAGTATTCCAAGGAAGTGTTTCTTTATTTTCATTTATTTTTCCAGGGAAAATTACTTCTAAATGAAAATTACATTATCTGAGTGCATTTTGCAGGTGAGCTGCTACGTAGCCCCCTAAAGCAAACGTCGGGAACCTTTTCGACTGAGAGAGCCACAAAGGCCAAATATTTTAAAATGTAATTTCAAAAGAGCCATACAGTAGTTTAAAAAATAAGTTCAGGTATATTTGCGCATTTATGTAAGACCAACAGATTTAGAGTACAATAACTCTCTGAATTATTTTAAATAACATTGTTACGCTGTTGTTCAGAAATGATGACAAAAGTACTTCTTACCATTAATGTAACTTCTGGTGCTGCACGGTTTTGCTGATAGTCTTGTGGTCTAGTTCATACATTGTCAGACTAAGCTTCACACAGGCGTTGGGACTTCCATCCGTTAATCGTGACCGCAATCCAGTTTGATTTGCCATCATGATGGTACGATAGTGAATGGTTCTTGCAGAATAAGGCATTTCTTTAATTCGTTCGTTTATGCGAAGTTGGCAAAATGTTTATTGGCAATGTCGAGTACGAATGCTTTGGCATACTCCCCATCTGTGAATTTAAACAGAGCAGAACCCTCCTTCTCCACAAAGGCTACCCATTCTTGTTGAAAACTTTGAGAGACCTTTGTCCAAAACCTTTCCATAATTACTGGGTCCGACACGATTGGCTTTAGACCCTTCTGCCTGTGGACATCGACTGCCACACTAAACTATGGCAACCACACTAGGACAAACTGTATCTGTGTTATTTGTGTTGCCTCCCACTCCAAACTACGGCAAGCCCACTAGGATAACCCTTCTGTGCACGACAGAAATCACATGTACAGTATGTCGTTATAAGGGCTCCGCGAGCCATATGCAACCACAAAAGAGCCAGGTACGGCTCACGAGCCATAGGTTCCCGACCCCTGTTGAAAGGGACATGAAAAATAAAATAAAATAAAATAAAACTTGTTTCTCATTAGAATATTTTTTTTCACACAGAAATGCAAACTGAAATGTAAAACTGTTTTTTTTTTTTTGGTACATGCACACTTGCAATGGTATTGGCTTTCTCGTTAGGATTAAAACATTTCTCTCAAGAGAAACGTCCTCAAATGAACAAAAAAGTTTCTCATTTAAATGAGAGAGTTTTTCAACTGCCCCCTCCCCCTTGTACCTTTCGGAGCTACACTTGCATTTGAGCTGTTGTCTTTGGGGACCAGTTATCGAAATATGTTCTCCTACACCTTGTTGTCTGATGTTGACATTTCAAATAGTTTTTGGAAATCATGGTCATTGTGTCCTCTGTGCCAAAGAATAAAAGGAAAATCCTGAGTGATACAAGCCCAAAGTTTAAAAGCCAGCATCTGTGATGTTATGGGGTGTGTTAGTGCCCATGGGATGGGTAGCTTGCACATTTGTACAGGCGCCTTTAATGCTGAAAGGTACCTACAGATTTTGGAGAAAAATATGCTGCCATCCAAGCAACGTCTTTTTCATGGAAGCCTCTACTTATTTCAATAAGACAATGCCATACCACATTCTGCACTGTTATAACAGTGTAACTTTGCAGTAAAAAAAAATAAATGTGTGAGTACTACAGTGCCCTGCCAACAGTCCAAACCTGTCTTCCAATGAAAATCTGTGGCAAATTATGAACCACAAAATATGACAGCAGAGACCCTGGACTGTTGAGCAATTTAAGTTGTACATCAAGTGCAAATGGGAAGGGAAGGGGGGAAATCCACCTATGAAGCTTCAACAATTAGTATTTTCAGTTCCCTAACACTTAATGAGTGTTGTTAAAAAGAAAGGTCGAGTAACACACTTGTAAACATGCCCCTGACTGAGGTTTTTGGGCACATGTTGCAGCCATTAAATTAAAAATGAGTAAGTTTTTCCAAACACAATCTTGTTTCTGTAGTGTACTGAGTTGAATAGAGGTTCAAACAGATTTGCAAATCCTTCTGTTTTCTATTTACTTTTTACACAAAGACTCAGCTTTATTGGAATCAGGGTTTGTAAAATTGAAACTGATATTCCAACTTCTCACTACTTGGCCTTCAAAGTACCATGGAGGAAAAAAAAAATCATGCTTGATATGATCTCTATTTCATATACATTTTTTACATAATTGTAATGACTACACCAGTGCAATATTAACTTCAATTAAATACGGTAGGGGTAGGAAGGCATTCATACACACACACGCACACACACACACACACACACCACACACACACACACATATATGTGTGTGTGTGTGCGTGTGTGCGTGTGTGTGTGTGTGCGTGTGTGTGTGTGTGTGTGTGTGTGTTATATATAGACTGTGGGAATCCACCTCCTTCTATGTGTGTGCTGACTCACCCCAGCACACGCATTATGAATCAAGAGGTTTTGGGGAATCAAACTGTTAACCCATTTGTGTGTGAGCATGGGTTAGCGAGGTACCCGGATGGGCGATGTTGGGTGGCTTTTTCACACCAGCTGGCCTGGCCTAGTAGCTAGACTCCTCGTTATTGTATGCCAGTGCGGCATTGATTTTCCACACTGTTAGCTCACATTATACCCCCTTTCCTCACAGGAAAATTGCCAGGATGGAGAAGAAGAAAAAAAAAGACTCCCTGTGATCGATTGGTCTAGTGCACCACTGAATTCAGGTTACAAGACGAGGGAGATAAGAAGGGGGGAGAGAGACCGGGGAAGATGATGGTGCACAGTGTGTGTGTGTGTGTGTGTGTGTGTGTGTGTATACGGGGTGGGGGGCAAATTTGGACCTCAGCAAGTCGGACTAATGGGTACACTTGTAAAGCAATTCACTGGCACTGTACATCTATGCGTACACACTTTCTTGGCGTATTTTTAGCGCGGAATTGTAGCAAGCTGGTTTTCACACTAGATTAACACGTGCAGTCTCTTCACCTCAGAACACTTAAATGGCTAGGCTGTATTTTATTAATTAGTTTTGTTATTTTAGTCATCAAGCATTTAGCTACCTACACTCAGGGCATACAGTGACGTAGAAATGGAAGAACTGTGCGAAAAGGTTTTATACTTGTGCTCTTTTTGATTGATACTGTCACAAGGCTATAAATCTATTTCAACTTAACAGTATGTTTAGTTATGTGTTTGTACTGCATTCTGGAGTAGAGTAGTACTGCACTGCCCACTGCCGACAGCTGTGTTTGTTATTTTTTTCCCTCTAACATCCCTTTGGAGGGCGGATCGCTGATAATAATTGTTCTTGTCAAATTATAACTCTTCAAAATGATCATGCTCCATCCTATTTAGTGCAGCAACTCTTTCAACCCGTTTGCGTCATTCTCATCTCTCACTTTATCCATTACTATCATAACCTTTGTTCATTGATTGGCTGGCATGGGTCTTCTCCCTTATCACGATCTTTGTGTCGACCCCCACTCCAATTTACTTGTTTCATTCTTTTTCCATTGGGAAGAAGACAAAGTGCACATGGTTTGAAGTACAGTCCGAAAATAGCTTGTGCTATCACTTAGCTCTTCACTTAGCCACGTTCTATTAATAAGTAATTCTTTTTTTTTCCGTGCTCCGCGCCAACTTGTGGTACTTTTAAATTGTATATATTTTGGTTCATTTCAATTCTTTCTTTCTCTATTCTTCCATCTTGCATCTTCGGTGAGCTTTTATGACACATTTTTGCCTGCAGTGATGCATACTGCATAAACTCAATTTATACGTGCATAAGAAGGAGATTCAATGGCCTGGATAGTTGCTGATACGATGAGAACTAGTTCTTGTGTATGACTATGAAAACCGCACTTCTGTGTCTTTTTATCTTGTATCATGATGTCTGGGAGAGAGTGTGGGATATTATGAGGAGACATTAAGGGGGGAAAAAAAACATTGGTAGATTGATACCATAAAATGAATCCACCATTTACAGTGATTCCACACAACCCTGTTCAAATGGTACTTTTTTGTGATCTAAGGAAATGAGACCAAGTTGAAACATTTCAAATATGATTACATGTAAAACTCTCTTAAAACAAAAAGGTCTCTCCATACCATAAAGCAAACGCAAAACCTGGGGGGGACATAGCCTTCTCGGTCACTGCCCCTACCCTCTGGAATTCTCTCCTGCAACACACACGAGATTGCACCGACCTCCCATTATTTAAATCACTCCTCAAAATGTACCTATTCCACTCTGCTTTCATCACTGAGCCTTTTTTTTCCCACTCCCATACTTATTTCTCTCTAATTTTGTTTTTATATCCATGAATGTGGGGTTTTTTTTTGGTACCTTTTATCTTTTATGTATACTGTACCTTACATGTCAACTGCAATATCTCAATTATTTTTACAGACCCTCTCAACAAAAAAAAAAAATGTGCACAAGTTAAAGGCCACAATTGAGCGGCATGGTGGCGCAGTTGTAAAGTGGTGGCCTCACAGTTCTGAGGTCCCGGGTTGGATCCCAGCCATCCCTTTGTGGAGTTTGCATGTTCTCCCCGTGCCTGTGCGGGTTTTCTCTGGGTACTCTGGTTTCCTCCCACATCCCCAAAACATGCAACGTTAGTTGGACACTCTAAAACCAGCAACCAGCTCAGGGTGTACCCTGCCTCCTGCCCGTTGACAGCTGGGATAGGCTCCAGCACTGCCTGTGTTACACTGTCAGCTGTGGTATTTTTAGGGCAGCCAAGAGAAAATGTAGTCTCTAAAAGCGCTCTAAATAAAGTACAGCCCAGTTGAAGTGGAAACATGTTTAACCCAAGCTTATGGAAAGTGTGCTAGTGTTAGCATTTAGTTGCAAGCTAATGTGTAGGTCATAAAGACATTTTTGTGTGCAAGATGATTGGGAGCAGTTACACTAAAATGTGGTCCATATTACAACGTTGAGAAAATGTGTACAATTTTAACTGTAGTATGAAAGTGCCTTAGATTGCAAGCAATGAGGCTCTCGTGTTGTACAAGCACAATGTTTGGTTTGGTTTTAAAATATGTACTGTATATAAACTTTTGATGTCGTTGGATTGAGTTTCCCTGTCGCAATGAATAAATCAAATGAGTTGGATTCTTGTTACTCACGATGTGCCCCCCCCATGTAACTTAATGTTAATGTTGTTAATATTAAGTCGTCATTTGATCTGAGTCATATCAAAATTTACCCCGAGTTCTGTGTTCTAATTGAAGACCTTCCAACCTTTTTCATGTTCTGCACCCAATTGACTAAGTCTTGTTACTGTTTCCTTAAAATAAAAAAAAGATTCATACAGTTCAAGCAAAATGATACCATCAAAGTCCATCAAATCATAAATTGAGAAAATGAATGGAAGGGCCCAATCCACAGATATTTTGTATTTGTTCTTTTATACCCAGTAGGCCTACCTACATTTGAATTCTGATTACGGTATTTACAGTACAGAATTTGTAAAATCTTCTGCTCTTTTCTTTTTCCCCAAAACCCTCAAATACATTCTCGATCGATTATTAACACATTTCACACTGAAACATTTGTGTTATGAAATTATAAACACAGGCTGTAAAATGTGAAGACAGCTCCAACACAGCTGTCATCATGACACACAACAACTCAAAACGGAACAAATACGTTTGGTCAGACCAATTGGGGAGGATCGAATCCAGTTCCAGAGTGTTCAAAGTGCACGTGTGGCACATCTGCGTGTACATGTACTTCATGTTTCTTGTACATTTAACATACAGAATGCTGTAATCTAAGTACTGTAATACTCATTACAATACTGTTTTTGCTGTCTAAATTGTTGAATTGAAAAATGACCACATGATAGTGGAAGGGCAGGTGGTGGTCTGGTGCCCGTGACCTTCCTTTTGCGACTGGTTGGGGCGCTTTGTTCAAATATTTAGAACGTCACTTTAGTTCTGCTGTGGTTCTCACCCCTAGCTCCTTTGTCCATTTCTGTCCAGCTGCATTTTTAATCTAAAGAATAATAAAAAAATAAATGGAAATCTAAAACAAGTAGTGTGAGTATTTCAAACTCCACCGCAGCTAAACAGTCCCAGCACAAAGACTTTCATGGTTGAGTAGTTATTATTATTAATGAAAAAAAATTGTTCACAACTTTTATCGACGGAATTTCTAGGTGCAGTCCAGGTGTAGCGTGGGTCTAGTTTAGTGGCCTCGGTATTACATCTTTGCTTTTTGCAGATGTTGTGGTTCTGTTGGCTTCATCAAGCTGTGATCTCCAGCTCTCACTGGAGCGGTTCACAGCTGAGTGTGAAGTGGTTGGGATGAGAATCAGCGCCTCCAAATCTGAATCCATGGTCCTCTGTCAGAAAAGGGTGGTGTGCCCACTCCGTGTCAGGGATGAGATCCTGCCCCAAGTGGAGAAGTTCAAGTATCTTGGGGTCTTGTTCGTGAGTGAGGGAAGAATGGAGTGGGAGATCGATAGATGGGTCGGTGCAGTTTCTTCAGTGATGCAGACTTTGTATTGGTCCTTTGTGGTGAAGAGGGAGCTAAGTCGAAAGGCGAAGCTCTCAATTTACCAGTCAATCTACGTTCCTACCCCCACCTATGGGCATGAGGTGTGGGTCATGACCAAAAGAACAAGATCCTGGATACAAGCTGCCTAAATGAGATTCAGATGCCTCCTGGATGCCTCCCTGGTGAGGTGTTCCAGGAATGTCCCACCGGAGAGACCTCAGGGACGACCCAGGACACACTGGAAAGACCATGTCTCTCGGCTGGCTTGGGCATGCCTCGGGATCCCTCTGGAAGAGCTGGAAGAAGTAGCTGGGGAAAGGGAAGTCTGGGTATCCCTCTTGAAGCTACTTCCCCCGCGACCTGACCCGGAAAACCAGTAGAAAATGGATGGGTGGATAATTACAATAACCTATTGAGATGTACAATATTACTTTTGAGGGGCTTTTGTTGTGATGCTGTTCAAGCTAAACAGAATGGAATTAAGTTCAGGGTGAAGTTTTGAAATATTATATTAGATTTTACTATTACCAGACTATACTGCTATTTTCTAGCAAGGTATGTAGTACACGTACTGTTTAAAGGGGTTTTAGGCAGCACTCAGGGTAACACCGCAAACTGCTATTCTTACCCCCCCAAAAAAATTGTCAAACGATGATTCAAAAGTGATATCATTAAAAAAAAATATATATATATGAATTGTTATGGAGTTGTCCAACCCGGTGCTGTTTTTAGGGCAATTCATCTCTCTGTCTAATTTGTCATTTGAACGTCCTTATGGGCGGGATTGGCATGTGGCAATTATTTTATTGGTCTATGAGGCAGAAGCGTTTGAACTCTATGAACTTCGGCTGCAAACAAGTACCAATTATTTTAACAATGCCAAGGGTAGGCAGTATGAGAGTAATGAAGTCTTCCTGGTATGTTGCCTACCAAATGATCCTAAACTGCACTTCATCATAGCGCTATTAAAATAATCCCACACTAAATTTCCAAGCCATCTTCATCAAAATAGCCATTGGCATTTGTTTTGCTGTTTGTCTATTCTGGGCATTTCATTCATCCTGGGCACGAGTTGGTGATGAGCATTGTCACTTTAATTACTTTCAAGTAAATATTTTATATTGGCCAAATCAGATCTTGAGGTTGCAACATTCCTGTAAATGGAATTTTATCTGTAGCTCAAGACCATTAGTGGCACTGAGTTGTGAGGGAGCCTAGAGGATGGTAATTAACTCCACTCGGCCGTGACTAAACATTTTTGACATTTTTCCTAGTCCGCAACGAACTGTCAGCATGCAGAGAGAGTAACCATCTTGTCACTTGGTGTTTGTATTACAAAAAAAAAAACTTACTCAATGAGTGAAATGCAATGAGTCCAAAGTTTTCTACCTGACATTGAGGAATAAAGGAAATGCATTAGATCACTTTACTTACAAAGCACAACAACTTGAATAATATGTGCAATAGTATACGATAGACTTTTGCATAATTTGGCAGAAAATAGTTTAGACCCTGCCCAACATTTTGAACTAAAGGGACTTTGTAATAATTGATTTGAAAATGATGAAAGATTGTAAGACATTGTCTTGGGGACTTTAATTATCTCTATACTTGTGATCTTATCTTCTTGTTATTTACATTTTGACAAAAAGGTACCAAAATGCATCATTTACTGTACGCAGTACATTTTTTTTTTCATTACAAGTAGCCTACTAATCAATCAAGCAAACAATTTGCTATATATATTTTCATTTAATATCTATTCATGTATTATCATGTACTTTTGAAGCTTCTTTGCAGCATATCTAGTGTAGTAAACATTTAAGTGACATGCATCTCTGTTTGTAGTGTATGAATTTTTTGTAACATTCTATATATCATACAATGACAAAATAAAGGCATGCATGCAGTGTTTGGGAGAAAACTGCACCCATATTGTGACCCATTTTTGACTTATTTCGTTTCACAATGGCACCATGTATAGTCTAAAGTGGTGCCTGTGTAAAATTCTGCCAAAATAATTTTACTATGTTAATGTGGTGGGAAAGGGGAAAAAAAACAAGAAAATGAGCCACATTTGACTTAGAAGCTTCATATCAGCATTTGCTAGTGGATTTGTACCACTGTACTAATTTCTTATATGTTTTCCCAGCTTCAAGACAAGTTTTTTGTTTTTTTTTTAATCTAATCCTATTCTTTGGAGAGTCCAAAGAAATTCAATAAAATGTTATATATATATATTTTTTTTAAACTCTTAACTAATGTCTTTACCCAGAGAAATAGTGAGTTCCATAAGATCCAAGGTGACTCTGAACTTGCCGCCGGGTGGATATTCTTTTGCCATGTTTAAGGAGAACAAAACAGTCTGAAAGCCGTAATAGCCAATACAAGCGTTCCATCAACTTTGCCTGGCTTGAGTAAATTGGATACACCTGCATGGCGTTTGGCTGTCGGAATTGCATCAAATTGACAGAAAGATGCAATTATAATAGCAGGGAGGGATATTGATTTGATAAAAGTGTGCAATTACAATAAAATGTAATAGCCCTGTCTTGCTTGAGACGTTAGCGTAAATAAAAATTGTTTGCATTTCATACCGCCGCTTTGATTCTTCAGCAAATTCCATCTCCAGTGTAGTTGATTAACCTTCTCATTTTGCTCTGTACTCGTTTTCTCTTTGGATTCCAAATGGAGTCAATCAGCACGGGTGGAGTGGTGATGGGAGGGGGGGACGGGGGAGAGAGAGCCAACAGGAACATTAGTGGAAATTATTTTCAATGTCACATGTTGGAGTGCAATTATGATGTGTGCAATGTAGTGAAAAACATGCACAGAGAGCTGTTCTGCATGCTTGAATGTGTGGACATCTAAGTACAATTTTAGCATGTATAAAGAGTAAAAAAAAAAAAAGAAAGAAAAAAACTAAGTCTGGTAGTTGTACCATGTGACTCAATCTAGCGAGCACAAATGAATAGTGAGAGAGAGTGAAATACCCCCATAAAAAAAGCCATCCCTGCTTTCAGTTCAAATAGGTCCCATCATCTCCATGACAACAGTGGAAATGGTAACATGGAAATATATTAATGTAAAACCATGGCAACGTTCTCCAATTGAATTAAGCAGCACCTGTGTGCATTACAGAAGAAGATAAAAGACAAAAGGAGGCAGCTTGTGCCTGCCAAGCAGCTGTGGCTTTCAGACCTTTAAAAAAAAAAACAGTAAGACATCTATTTCCTCAACACTTCTATTTTGCAATGTTTCTCTCGGGCAAATTACCTCAGCAGTGATGTATTTTTTTCTACACTCCTTTTGCGTTCCTATTTGCACAAATGGATGAGCAACGGAATTATTCTGCTCTTTCTCCTCTGCACGCATTGGGATTAAGATTAGGTTTGTTCTATCATGAGCTCCGTGTCGCGCTGAAGTCGGCCATTGTTTGTCGTTGTTCTAAAGGACACACAGGTCCTACAATAAAGAGATATATTCGACATTGCAACGAGTGGTCTGCTTTGTGCTTCTTGAGCTGAAAAGAAGAAACATAACCTCCATCATCATGCCATAAAATCTGATGACTTTGACCCCCCCCCCTCCACTTTCACCAGTAATGGCAATGTTGCATTCACTTTCCTCCTCTTACAATGTAAGTCTGCTTCGACTGTATACGCACAGAAAAGAGGTGGAAATAACTCTTGAAAGGATGTTGTTGTTGCCATCGAGTGATGACTGCGATGTTTGACATCATGTTTTATTCACGTGTCCAATTTAAAGACAACTCCAGCTTGACTCAACCTGAGTAACCGTGCTCAGAATGTAATCTTCAACCATTTATGAGATCTGATATGGAACGTCTTGGAGACTGTGGGAAAAAAAAAGTTCCTCGCATAATTCTCAGTTCTTGCAGAAATGTTGGATTCAAATTTGTCATATTTGTTGATTTTTGCATTACTGGAAAGCTGATGCCTGGTCCACACAACCAAGGGTCTTTTAAATTTATTTTTCATTTTTCATATGTTTTCGCTTACGGCGATTGCCATCCATCCATCCGTTAATTTTGCAAAGGCAGACTATACACTGGACTGATCACTGTCAATCAATCCATTTATTTAGAAAGTGCACATCCTGGCCAGGGAAAATCTGTGCTTTAAAATACCCCCCCCCCCCAAAAAAAAAAAATAAATAAAAACAAGGGAAAGCAAAGGACAAAAAAAAAAGCTCAGAGCTATTCAAATTAAACCAGAAAAACAATACATACATCCTCAATGCATTACCACATACATCTTCTTTTCCTTTCGACTTGTCCCATTAGGGGTCGCCTCAGCGTGTCATCTTTTGCCATCTTAGCCTATCTCCTGCATCTTCCTCTCTAACCCCAACTGCCCTCATGTCTTCCCTCACCACATCCATAAACCTTCTCTTTGGTCTTCCTCTCGGTCTTTTGCCTGGGAGCTCCAACCTCAGCACCCTTCCACCAATATACTCACTCTCACGCCTCTGAACATGTCCAAACCATCGAAGTCTGCTCTCTCGAATCTTGTCTCCAAAACATCCTACTTTGGCTGTCCCTCTAATGAGCTCATTTCTAATCCTATCCAACCTACTCATTCCTAGAGAGAACCTCAACATCTTCATTTCTGCTACCTCCAGTTCTGCTTCCTGTCGTTTTGTCAGTGCCACCATCTCTAATCTGTACATCATGGCCGGCCTCACCACTGTTTTGTAAACTTTGCCCTTCATCCTAGCAGAGACTCTTCTGTCACATAACACACTAGACACCTTCCGCCAGCTGTTCCAACCTGCTTGGACCCGTTTCTTCACTTCCTTAGCACACTCACCATTGCTCTGGATTGTTGATCCTAAATATTTGAAGTCGTCCACCCCTCGCTATCTCTTCTCCCTGTAGCCTCACTCTTCCCCCTCCACTTTTCCCATTCACGCACATATATTCTGTTTTACTTCGGCTAATCTTCATTCTTCTCCTTTCCAGTGCATGTCTCCATCTTTCTAATTGTTCCTCTGCATGCTCCCTGCTTTCACTGCATATCACAATATCATCTGCGAACATCATGGTCCAAGGGGATTCCAGTCTAACCTCATCTGTCAGCCTATCCATTACCACTGCAAACAGGAAGGGGCTCAGAGCTGATCCCTGATGCACTCCCACCTCCACCTTAAATTCTTCTGTCACACCTAAGGCACACCTCACCACTGTTCTGCTGCCCTCATACTGTACATGTCTTGTACTATTCTTACATACTTCTCTGCCACACCAGACTTATGCATGCAGTACCACAGTTCCTCTCTTGGTACTCTGTCATAGGCTTTCTCTAGATCCACAAAGACACAATGTAGCTCCTTCTGAACTTCTCTGTACTTTTCCACTAGCATCCTCAAGCCAAATAATGCATCTGTGGTACTCTTTCTAGCCATGAAACCATACTGTTGCTCGCAGATACTTACTTCTGTCCTGAGTCTAGCCTCCACTACTCTTTCCCATAACTTCATTGTGTGGCTCATCAACTTTATTCCTCTACAGTTCCCACAGCTCTGAACATCGCCTTTGTTCTTAAAAATGGGAACTAGAACACTTTTCCTCCATTCTTCTGGCATTTTCTCTCCCGCTAGTATTCTATTGAATAAGTTTGTCAAAAACTCCACAGCCACCTCTCCAAATTGCTTCCATACCTCCACTGGTATGTCATCAGGACCAACTGCCTTTCCATTTTTCATCCTTTGTAGTGCCTTTCTGACTTCCCCTTTACTAATCATTGCCACTTCCTGGTCCTTCACACCTGCCTCTTCAACTCTTCCTTCTGTCTCATCTTCTTCATTCATCAACTTCTCAAAGTATTCTTTCCATCTATTTAGCACACTACTGGCACCAGTCAACACATTTCCATCTCTATCCTTAATCACCCTGACCTGCTGCACATCCTTCCCATCTCTATCCCTCTGTCTGGGATTACCACATACATAATATATATATATATACCATCTTTGGAATGTTTAAATGAGCAAATTACAAATGAACAAGACAAGTGCCTTACAATTAGCAAAAGGCTCATTATGTTGGATTTGTGTTTGCATTCCTCTCCCTCCTTGCGTGGCTACACGTGCGTGATGTAATTCTCAGTGTTGTCCAACACAAATATACAGCAGACTCTGCTGTCGAAGAAGACGTATAACTTAACACTCTGCTGGGCAGAATGTAACTTAAATTTCTCCTTAAGGGATTATAATGAGTATGATGATGATAATAAAGTAAGTGAACAAGCATTAAGTTTAAATCATGGAAAATGGACGGGAACACTGATTGTGGGCATCCCTATCCCATTGCATCACCATGGAGTTTAAATAAAGCCTCTTTTCAGATTGTCTTTTATTTATATATACCTCTACTCGCAATTGCATAGCATACTTTTGTGATGTGAGCATTTTATTTATTTTTTTAAGCTTTGTTAATTGCAGCTTCAGATAGTGCTTTTCAGATGTGGGCTTTCACTCAGCAGCTAGTGTTGAGTTTTGTAGAAGTGGTAAATAAATCTTTTCCTGCGTTGAAACATTTCTGCCGGCTACTAGCATTGTTGGACTTACTGTCCCAATATCCAGTTTGTCTTGAAAAGTCTGCCTTGAAAATTAATTTTTAACCATAATTTCTATCATGTTCCTCATCTTGCTCAGCTGCCAGCTTCACTTCGTTACTTAGGGAAAATCCACTTCAATAGCTGTAAGCCAATCAGAGGATGGAAAAGTTCACTCACTCACTCACTCACTCACTCACTCACTCACACACACACACACACTCACTCACTCACTCACTCACTCACACGCACACACACACACACACAGAGGTTATACATACTTGTATATCAAGTCACAGACAACCTTTCACACTTACGACACCGCTGCTCCCGGCATGGATTAGTGTTTTTTTGTCTGTTTGTTTGCTTGCTTTTGGGTTCTTGTTTTTTTTTTTTTTTTTTTGGGCAATTTCGTTCAGTCCAATACAAAACTTAGGACAGATTTGATTCAACGTCTTCATGCTCTTAATTGCCTTGAAATGGCTGCAGCCCCACCTTCTGCTTTGACATGAACACGACAAGCAACAAATGCATTCTTTGTTCCTCATGTATGCGTGTCTTGACATACCCTTTGATTGTTGACATTTAGCATTGCATGAAACTAATTGCAAAATAGCACTTTAACATTGAGTGTTCAATGTTAGCCATGTTGAATGACTAACATTCTTCTGATACATTTCTATGGGTTGTGTATTTTCACCTCCCAAGTCCTGGATGGAGGCAAATGCGGGGATGATTCTTCAGTCTAGTTAAAGATCAAGTATGCATTATTCAATTGGTTGGTTAGCAACGATAAGTAAAAGCAATGTTCCATCAAGGTGCATGACAGCCATTATGTAGGATCTGCAGGTTGTTTCTGACTGAAAGTGAAAAAAGTGTTGTTTTTTCATAGATGGTTGCTAGTATTATAAATACAGAGCTGTATACATCACTGACTGTGATCAGAATATGATCAGATTATGGTCGCAAAGATTAATTTTACAGTCAAATGAAAGTTATATGCATGAAGAGACATACTAAATGTTTGCCTTCTTTCTTGTTTTGGCCATACCAGAAAAACTGGAAATCACCAAGACGAGACCCTGCTACTCATTTGACAGAAGTCATGCATGCACGCATGCAAGACAGCTTGGGTAAGAAGAATAATGTAAATAATATTTACATACTGTAGGTTTATGAAACATGCAAAAGGACACACATGCTTGCTTGCACATACACTTATACCGTATAGTGCCGTGAAAAAGTACTTGCCACCTTTCAAAATTGCATAAGTGCGATTTATACATTTTTAAGGTTCCCCAATTGAATGTTTTATATCATCAACCAAATGTAGATAGCAGATAAAGATAACCCAAGTAGACATCAAATTTTATCTATTATGGAAATCAATTATTCACCTACTGGCCCTGTGTTGAAAACGTAACCTACGCACCCTAAACCAAAGAATTGGTTGGGCCGTCCTCAACAGAAATCAAGCATTTTCTTTCTTTGGAAACGAATCTTTTGCAACTCTGAAAATATTTTGGACCACACTTCCTTGCAGAATTATTTTATTTCAGTCAAAACTGAGGTTTTCAACCATAAATTGCCTTATAAGGTCATGCCACAGTGTTTCCATCAAGTTCAAGTCTGAACGAGGCCACTCCAAAACCTTCGTTTTTGGATTATTTTTGTTTTTTATGACATTCGGAAGTTGACTTGCTGGTGTGTTTTGGACTGTTTTCCTTGATTATACCTCACGCTGATTTTCAAGGTGAATGACACAATTATGCCAGGATGACACTCACATTGTATCAAAGCACTATTTGTCCATTTGAAATTATGTAAAACATAATATAAATGTTGAAATGTGGCCATGAATGAAATAACTCAAGAGTGTGAGAGGCAGCTCGGAAATTGGATGGATTTCAGGAGAGGAGAAAATCTAGTAGTAGTCGTGTTGGTAGGTGTGTGCGTTTGCGTGCGTGTGTGTGTGTGTGTGTGTGTGTGTGTGTGTGTGTGTGTGTGGTGTGTGTGTGTGTGTGTGTGTGTGTGTGTGTGTGTGTGTGTAGAACATGATGGGGTTGATATTTTACATCTGATTTATGATGGCTTGTTTTGCACAAAGGAGTAGGTATACGGTGGCCCAAAATGGACTTTGGACACCGGTCCACTCGAAAAGGTGTGACGGGTTTGTGAGCTACTGATAAGGTGCAGCTGTCACACTGACACGTGGTCACTAGTAACAATTGTTGTGTTGATTACTTAATGTAGTCTTCAGTGTTGAAATGAATTCTCCATCTGCCTATCACCCATAACCCTGTGGTGACTGGTAATGTCAAAGTACCAAGAAAATTTTTTTATATTTCTCTTAAATGTCAACACAACTATAACAATTCTCTGACAGGGGCAATGGTGTAATTGAGCTAAATATGTTGTGCCCTGTAGTGAAATCCCATTTATCGTAGAGTATATAGTTCAGAACAACACGCAACAGGTGAAAATCTGATACATAGAGAAACCATACAAAAAAAAAACTCATTTATTTCTTTAAAGCTTCCCACAATCTTTAAAGGAGAAATCGAGTGCTTTGCATGAACAGTGTATCCAATAGGTCATGTAATAGGTACCCTATTTTGACAATGTGATGCTCAATCCTCTCTCATTTAATAGTGGTTTGAGAAGATTTTTGTCGACAATTTCAAATTTTCAGGGGCGCTGCCATTTTTGCGAGTCACATGATCTACGTGGGCATATGTGACGTGTACTGTGCCATTCCAAACGCTGGATTACATGGGACACCATTATGCCCAGCACTGATTTCTCGGATTTATCCTCATCTGATGAAGAAATAGCAGTATCGGTTGATCGGGAAGACAGATATGAACCTGTGGCTATAATTAATGTTTCATACTTGGATTGTTCTTTGGGTGGAATGACGCGGAGTCTGACTACTCGGAGGCCTACGCGCGACATAAGTGCGTAAACAAAGGCCCCCGGGAGCTCCGGGCAGGCAGCCGCGGATGATTCTTCAGACGGGAATGACGCGGAGTCTGACAAGTGAGCTCCGGCGGCGGGTCGCGAGCCGAGTTTTCAGCGGGCAGAGGCCTGTAGCCGAGCTTCGGCGGTGGCGGAGGCCTTTAGCTTAGCTTCGGTGTCCGGGGCTAATGGCCTCCGCCGCCACCCGCTTCGTTAGCCCCAGACAGCGAAGCTAGGCTAAAGGCCTCCGCCACCACCAAAGCTCGGCTAAAGGCCTTCCCGGACATCGAAGCTCGGCTCGCGGCCCGCCACTGGAGCTCGTGGCGGCGGAGGCCTTTAGCCTAGCTTCGGCGTCCGGGGCTAACGGCCTCCGCTGCCTGAAACCTCAGCTCGCGGCCGCCGCCGTAGCTCGCTCGTCAGACTCCGAGTTATTCCCGTCCAAAGACCCATCCGCAGCTGCCGGCCTGGAGCTCCCGGGGCCTTTGTTTACCCACTTATGTCGCGGGTAGGCCTCCGAGTAGTCAGATTCCATGTCATTCCGCCCGAAGAACCATCTGAATATTCAACAATAATTACAGCCACAGGTTCAAATCTCTATGGAAGTATTCCTCCATCTTCCCGATCAACCGATACTGCTATTTCTTCATCAGATGAGGGTAAAATCTGAGAAATCAGTGCTGGGCATAATGGTGTCCCATGTAATCCAGCGTTTGGAACCGCACAGTACACGTCACATATGCCCACGTAGATCATGTGACTCGCAAAAATGGCAGAGCCCCTGAAAATTTGTAGTTGTCGATAAAAATCTTCTCAAAACACTATTAAATGAGAGAGGATTAAACATCACATTGTCAAAATAGGGTATATATTACATGACCTATTGGATACATTGTTAATGCAAGCACTGGATTTCACCTTTAAAGTTATTCAAACTTCTCAAAAAATACTTCTTAAAGTAATCCTCAGTTTACCTTGCGTTTATGTATGCACTCATATAGGGGAAGCTCTCCTATCTCATTGTACAGTGTGTATAATGACAATCAATGGAATTCCGTCATACATTAATAAGAGACAAGGCGAGCAGTTCATTTGTCTCCAACATCCTCTCACAACCCCAAACATGCATTCTTTGGAAACTCTAAATGACCCCTAAGTGTGACTGTGAGTGCGCCTGTGGTCTGTCTCCATGTGCCCTGCGATTGGCTGTCAACCAGTTCAGGGTGTACCCCGCCTCCTGCCCAAAGACAATTGGGATTGGCTCCAGCACTCCCACGACCCTTGAGAGGATAAGCACCTCAGAAAATTGATGGATGGAAGGATGTTTAATAATGCTAACATGGGCTAACAAAAATGAGCACGGACTTCTCTGTCATTTTAAATCTTCAGACAGCTGACAGTGTAAAATGCATACAGCAGCAAAATTTTCAGTATCAACACATCTTGCAACAATACTCACAGGATACTGTATGTTCTCTACTTCTTTTTCTTCTTTTTCACATGAAATACCTTCTATAAATGTCTCCATCCATCCATTTTCTTTGCCGCTTATCCTCACAAGAGTCGCAGGGAGTGCTGGAGCCTATCCCAGCTGTCAACAGCCAGGAGACACGGTACATCCTGAACCGGTTGCCAGCCAATTAGAGGGCACATTGAGACAAACAGCCGCACTCACAATCACACCTAGTGGCAATTTAGAGTCTCCAATTAATGTTGCATGTTTTTGAGATGTGGGAGGAAACCGAAGTACCCGGAGAAAACCCACGCAGGCATGAGGAGAACATGTAAACTCCACACACCCGGGTCTGGGATTGAACCTGGGACCTCAGAACTGTGAGGCCAACGCTTTACCAGCTACGCTCTATAAATGCATTTAATTTTAAATCATTTTGAGATGAGAAGTATGAGTGGGAACATACAATAGGTCCCTCTTGATGAAATGTATTTGTCTTGCTGCAACATTGATGGCGATACTTTTTGATGTGTCCGGAACTATGAATTTTTCCGTGGTGGCACAAAATTATGTATGGTGGTCATGAAAAGCAATCGTCGAAGTGGTGGAGGGCAGTGGGGAGGCTGATCAAAACCACGGATGATTGCCCACGCATCATACTACAGTACTGTATGTCATTTATGTGACCTATCACTGACAATGGCAATGACACTATTCTGACTTGCAGGATTGCACGCATGCGGCTGCGGCTTCGAAGACATTTGATGGGGAAATTCTCAAGTCTGTCTTTATTTTGTGGTGGAGTTCATGTTAGCAGAAATCCAATCTTAGCTGCTGTTTGTACTCCAGGAGCAGATTGTTGACACAGTTGCTCCTTGTCATGCTCTCCCAAAACAGGCAGGGTCACTGTCACATGGCACAAGGGTCAAAGGTCCACAAGCGCAGCTTTAAGACTTCCCCAAGGTGATGGCAGAAGGTCTTTTTATATTGTCTTTTCAAGCATCCTTCCCAAAAATTGATATTTACTGTATATACAGCGTGTGTGTACGCGTATGTATATCTATCTATCTATCTATCTATCTATCTATCTATCTATCTATCTATCTATCTATCTATCTATCTATCATCTATCTATCTATCTATCTATCTATCTATCTATCTATCTATCTATCTATCTATCTATCTATCTATCTATCTATGTGTGTGTATATTAATATATATATATTAATCTAAACAATCGTATTTATATGGATAAATATAACTTGAGTTTTTTTCATCCCACACAAATGATACGTTCTATATTACAAGACTACATTCATTGGAGCCATGAGGCCCACTGACATTTAATAAAATTATTCTGAGTAAATGAAAAATCCTTGACATTTATCTTGCCCCTGAGTTAAATTGAGTTTTAAAAGCCCTGAAGGTTCTCAGTTTTGCAGTCACCACAGACAGGTGGTGCATGACAAATAACAGGCACAACTTCTCCTTGTGCTTTACATACATTACATTTTGGGGATGTCAATTTCTAAAACAACCAAAGAAATGTCACAGCAAACGTAAAGCTCCAACTCAATATTCTAAACTTGTAAAGACCCAAAAGCCAATATCGCATATGTAATTGTGCTATGGGCATTTACAGACATTTGAGCACTTATTAGCATGATGGGCTCATTTGCATGTACTGTATTATATTTATGTTTATCCGCATTCGTTTGCATGACTAGATTAGAACATGGTAATTGACAACAAGTATGCTGTATAATGGATGGAATAAAAAAATCTCCTGAGGAGAAGCAGTACAAAAAAAGGATTGATGGATGGATGGACGCATGGATGGCTTTGCAAACCAAAGTAATGTTTCACATTGAAGTGAATGGAAATGATTTTAATCCATTTCCGTTGCAGAATGGCATTTGATTTACCTTATTTTCAATTTACTAAAAATAAATACAGTGCAATATAAATTGGCAATTTATGATGCTGAAATAACCGCTCGTTTGCTCGCAAATCCCTGTGTAGTGTCAGCCTTTCCAGGTACAGTAATATTTATCCTCACCGAGGTTGCAGCTCCCCCTAAATGGCCACCTCCTCCCACAGTGCAGCACAGCTTTTGCGTGACATATTGGGCTGTGGGCACTATTTTAGGTGATAAACAAAAGATACTTGAAGCACGACACCAAAATGCAGCGCCAGAAAAGGCACAAGGTTCTACACCTTCTGCAGCTATGTAAAAACTGTTCCACAAACTGAAAATAGAGTAAGACAACATAATTTTTCTATTAAAAAATGGTTCCAAAACTGATTCAGTTAGTAAGCAGTGTCGTTCGTAAACTGAGGTTCCGCTGTACATAATAAGTAATGTAGTATTAATGATAAATCAAGTATAATCACACGGTATAGTGCTCAAAATCCATGTTCCATTTAAGCTGTATTTTCAGGCGAATTCCAACACTTCCATGAGGCACCAAACCAACTATCTTTCATCAGAGGGACTTAATGTTTGTTTCCACTCATACTTCCAATTATTCTCATGAACTATTGGTCTCAAAATGATGTAAAATTAAATAAATTCAACTCAAGTTGTCTGGGAGCTGCCACATGCACGGTGTCGTTGAGAGGTATGATTAAATCAGTACTGTGTGATACTGCAGCATGTGTTTTTTTTGTTGTTGTTTTTGGGGCCTCCCTGTATTTAATTATGTGAAGAGGACCTTTTGCAAACAAACTTTAGACATCTGCAAATTGATTGTGTTGCAGCTGTGTTGGCATTTATAAAAGGTGGGAAGAAAATATATAGTCTAACTAGTAACTCTCATCCGACTGTAATTCAGATTTTCCATCGTGAATGCCCAGCACTTTTTTTCAGTATCTTTGACAGGCTACACTGGTAAGTTTTAAGGTTGCAGTGATTTTGTAGCAAATGTTGCTGTCCATCCTTCAATTTTCCAAGCTGCTTATCCTCACGAGTGTTGCGGGAGTGCCGGAGCCCATCCCAGCTAACTTTGGCCGAAAGGCAGAGTACACCCCGAACTGGTTGCCACTCAGTTTTTGTTCTTGTTCGACTGGAACTAAGTTGACAATGTGTGTTCTAGAGTGCCACACAGTCAATATACAGTATATTTCTATAAAGTAACTTGAGAACTACGATCTTACGCAGGTGTTATATAAGGAAAAAAAATGTCCCATGTCCCATGTAATGTGATTCAAATTTGCAAAATCCCTTTATATCAAAATAAAGGAATTCAACACAGAATCAAAATAAGGTCAAAAATGGCGGTAGTATTTATTGACTTAGTAACACACTAATTACTCGTATATACTTTTTGCACCAGCAGGGAAAAGTCTCATGTTGTGTTAGCACTAGCATAAGCACTACCATTACTGCTCATTGTTTTGTACATGCTTGTACTGTACAGCTGTACACATTTGATGTTGGGACGGACATGATTAGATTTATCATATCGTCTCTGCGATACTCATTCCATATTATGTAGCCTTGGGTCCCTTGAAGGTTGCTAAAAAGTGTGTTGTTTTAATTATTATTTATCATAGTATAAAAATAGTGGTGCAAATTTGAGGTACTGCTCTTCATTAAGGCTGGTGGACGTACAGTATGGTATTCTTTCTTGAGGAAATCCTGGGTTAAAATGTAGGTATGTTAGTCAATCCAGAAAAACGTTTGCCTCTATCTTTCAATTTTGTCGGATGTTGGATTTAGCTGAGGTCCACCAAAATGGAGTTTCCTCACTGTTACGTATGAGGTAATCATTGTTCTTTTCAGATTACATTGTTGGGAAATTCCTTTACCGCCCCATTTTTTAAGTTTTCTATTTGGTTAAGCTTTTCTGGAAAAGTTGAAAATGTTCCTCACGCGTTCATAGGACAATGGAGACTTGCATGGATGTGATTCTGTATCATTATTCTTGTTTTCTGTGAAGTTTGAAGCAAATTTGACAATGTACTTGCTCTCATTTTGACCCGAAAAATGAGATGGTTCAAGCAAACACCGCCATTGAAAAATCGGAAACACACCTCTTTATTACCAACATATTTTCATCTCAACTGATCAGCATCGTCTGAGCATTTTTCCACCAAAGAGTTAGTCAGACATTTTCGACTGATTTACGCTGATGGCTAATCAGAGCTGATTTGCGACATATAAAGTGATATAAAATACTTGATTCATAGCCGATTCTCATTTTATTCATGTTTCCAGCATTTATATAATGATATGATCTACTGTGTTTTGATATACAACTGGGTTTAAAATTTTAGTAACGTAACTACACAATTAGCTCAACCCCCAGAAGTCTAATTGTTTATTCGTGCTTTTGTCAAATCAGCCAACACTTCTGCAGAACAGACTAGAATGTGAATGATCATATCTACCTACCTTTCATACTCCAAATGTTTTCATCTGCACCAACTTGAGATTAAAGTAGGCCTGCGCCTTTGTGCGGCACTAATTGCTACAGAGTTTGAGTAATTAAAGGACAATAAAGCCTTAGTAGTGATTAGTTTCTCTTGTTTGCTTGCTTGCCCATCAATTGTGCTTCAATAATACTGATCATTAGCATGCGCCAGGGCACTGAAGGATGCTGGGAAAGGAGCCGTGTGCACACAGCACTCCACATTCCATTCCCATGAAGCCATGGCACAGAGCCATGTGTTTAACCCTCGGTGTGCTCGCCCGTGGTGTTGGGGTGGATGTGCGGTGTCAGCGGCAGGATGATCTGTGTCTGTGGGTCACAATCCTACGCCAACTCTGGAAAATAAAAGAGGTTGTCTTGGAACATAAGATGCATGCTGATATAATGACAAGCTAACGGGTGAGAACATGAGAGCCACAGCAGCGGCCACACGCTGCAACATGCTTTGTGTTTAAACAACAACGCACGCACACGCATACATACACACATGCACGCGCACAGATGTACTCCTAAAACAGTTGCATTCTTTTATTAATACCCAAGTTCATCTAATGAATATTTTTAATTACAGTACAGAGGACACATCGCAGCCCGTGGCATTCTCATATGAAAATATTACACACTAGTAATGTTCAGGTAATCTACTCTCTGCTGTGCTTAAAAAAATGCGTAGTCTAATGTACTAAACTAACAACAAATAGTCTACATTATTACTAAACATTAATATTACAATTACTACTACATGATAACGGGAAAAAAAGTTTTTTTTCAAACCTGTGGTATATATTGCTAAGTGGAATAATGCAGGATCAGAGTAAGGAAAGTTCAAAATTAAGTTCACCATTCCAAAGATGAACAGGTGCAGTTCCGAATTGAAAACGTGTAACTGTTTAAAAATGTTCTCCTACAGTTATTTACTGTATTACAAAACAACGCAACAGCCTCAAATCCATCCATTTCTGAGCCTCTTATCCTCACGAGGGTGCGGGAGTGCCAGAGCCAATCCCAGCTGTCATTGGGCAGGAGGCTGGGTACAGCCTGAACTGGTTCCCAGCCAATCGCAGGGCACATGGACACAGAAAACCACAATTCAGAATCTCCAATTTAATGCATGTTTTTGGGATGTGAAAGGAGGAAACCCACGCAAACTCGACATAGGCGGGGCCGTGATTTGAACTCTGGTCCTCAGAAGTGTCAGACCAACGGTCTACAGCTGTGCCACTGTACCACTGTGCCGCCCAGTGTCAAATCAATGTTTTTATTAGTTGTGACTTTCAATCTAATGCGCACAACCCACGGTCTGGGTTTCAAGAAAAAAAAAAAAGCTACATAAATGTAACCCCGGTTAAATAAGACACATTCAATGAACGTTGGAAAACCTAAACAGTCGTGATCAATGATACATTGATACTTATCGTTCATGAAGACAAAGAATTTGTCGTTATTACAACAGCAGGTGAACATTTTATTGGCACTACTCATGCTGGGAGCCACACAGCTTCACAATTGTGCTGCATGCAAAAGAGCTCACATCTCTCTGTGTGACATGACATCAACCAAAATGCCATGGTGCAATGAAAACTAGATAATTACTGTGCAGAATTTTTTTCAAACTAATGAGAAAAAGGTTGGTAACATAGCCCCACCCCTTCACATTTGGTATCATTGAAAAGCTCTAAATGTCCTCAAAAGGGTGTACTCCGCCTTTTGACACAAGTCGGATGGGATAGGCTTCAGCACTCCATGACTCTAACCAAGATAAGCAGTGTTGACAATGGATAGATGGATGGATATCAAAATATGCTTGCCTGTGCCCCTGCCAAATTCACCAAAATCGCCTTAGACCAGCGGTCTGTGTCAGCAGTTAGACATGGTCTAGGCAGGCATACTGTATTGGTCCATTTTTCACTAATAACTAATGCTGACTTTATGTATTTTTTTCTGAAGAAAATTAAACTGGCAGTCATTTCCAATAATCTGCCCTCTTCCCCTTGTCTTGTTCTGACATCTGATCTGAACAGGCATACTATAAATGTAGAATGAGTTTCTGGGAGAAAATTGTCACTCTGTCAGACGCATCTCCAAGAACACACCTTCACTGCTCAGTGAACATTGAGCTACCAAATTAGCAAACACGCACAGCGAGCTTTGCAGTTGTGCGAAAATTAGCATCCACCAGCATTTGCGTACTACTGCAAATGCCTCCACAAATGTAGAGCCCTCAGTGTTTTGTCATTATGTTTTAATCGGAAAGGTTGCCATTTCTTTTCTTTTAAAGAAACTACCATGTCCAAGGAATAACAACCCATCTGAGACGGAAATGGAGACCCACGAGCTTGCATTCATTTGCCATGTTCTTGCGACCACACCCATAGCCGGTCACCAGCACGTCTCTGTAGCCTCACGCCGATCTGCTAACTTGGTTAGGGTTAGGTTTCGGTTTGGTATTCTGTAGTTTTGTTGAAACTATTTTAAGAATATCCACATCTTGGAAATAAGATCAAATGCCCTTCCCTGGGCATAAAACTAGCAAATAGAAGCAACACGAACGGACCTCAGGCAGCTGAGAGGATTCAGAAAAGGCAAATTAGCACCATATCTGTTCAACAGGTATGTTGATCAACTCTTTATGATTTTCAAATGATTGTACTTTTGAAAAAGTAAAACTTCAAGCCAAAAACACGATCAGTGTAACATTCCTTTATGAATAAGTCCTTTTCCCAACAGAGTAGACGTGGCTAATGTTGGGATGTATACAGTGCTAAAGTTAGCTTAGTACTGATAGCGGTGCTATTTTGTTTAAGCTGCAAAGCCTCCTCACTGACTGTCACAACTCAGTGCTTTCCTAATCGCATTCCATCATGAATATTTGAGAATCGCTCTCGTGCATGTCAAGGAGGGGCACAGCTTTGGCCAGGAGCTCGAGGAGGTAGGGGTTGGGGGGCGGTGGGGGTGGTAAAGTGAAGACACATTCAAATCTTGTTGGTGGTTCTAAAAATTCTCCTTTAAAAGTAACTTTTTTTTTTTTACTTGAATGACTGTTAAGGATTCTGATCGTTTGATCCCGGCAGGGTTTGGGGGGAAATTGTTTTGAAATCTGAGCAAATTGGCATCCCGCAACAGATTGAGTTTGATCTTAGATGTTTCACTATACTGTGTTACCATTAAATATAATGAATGGAAAAAAATGAAAAATAATAAGCATGCATCCCAGAAGTAAGTAAACCGAGTTATGAGAGTCGGGTATTTTCTGACGGTGTGAGAATTGGCGAAATAGCATGTACCGCACAGTAACAACGTCGGGCAACAGAAAATCTGCTCTGTTGTGTACTTTGTCGAGACATGATTGAAAGACAATAGTTGTGTGGACGGGCCATTTCAACATCAAATGTGCATACACATCGCAGGGCAAGGGTAAGCCATCCATCACTTTCGGAGAGCTGTCAGACGCGGCGATCCTGGTCCTGGCTTCTCTCAGAACATATTTGCAACTGCGTGGCGGAGGATACGAGATTTAAGCACCTTGTACATAATTCCACGAGGTGCTGAGCTCACTCATTATTTGAACATTTACACCATCGCATTGTGGATTGATTTGCTGTTGTGTTTGTGTTATGTAAACACTTCCTGCATTTAACTTTCAGGCATACAAGTACATGCAGCACTGGAATTATCTTAAACTTTGCTTTGAAAGCGGCAATCAAGCAAGGTATCGCCTTGCCTGCAGTAGAATTGCATGATTTTGGCAAAGAACTTAAAGCAAGTCTTGGGTTTTAATGATCCGTTTTTCACTAACATGATGAGTTTATGTATTTTTTGCTGGAGAAAATTAAACTGGCAGTAATTTCCAATAATATGTCCCCCCCCCCCAACATTCCCCACCTTCCTCCCCCATGTCTTGTTCTGATGTCAGTGGCAAATGCGGAGATCAAATTAACTGGATAGCCAGTGTGAAAAAAGGAATTTGCTGAATATCAAGTGGCAGTATTTATTCATATTTTAGATGGTATATTGTCACTGTCGGTTGGAATCCCACCACAACCATTTTTACTAACTTTAGGGGTGAAAACCCCGGACAAAACAAAAACAAACAAATAACTGGAGGCACTCCAAAGCCGAAGCTGAAAGGAAAACAAAATTAAAAACAGCCAAAGGTTCAGCAAGGAAATGCTCTCACCTTATGCACTTGAGATATCAGGCCATGACAAGGTAACATGTCCAAAATCTGGTTAAAAATATGTTACTATTATTATTATTATTACTATTATTATACATTCCTGGTGGCACAGTGGATCAGCGAGAAAGCGTTAGCCTCAGAGTTCACAGGACCCTGGTTCAATCCCAGCCCTTCCTATGTGGAGTTTGTATGTTCTCCCCGTGCCTACATAGGTTTTCTCCGGGCAATCTGGTTTCCTCCCACATCCCAAAAACTTGCAACATTAATTTTACACTCTAAATTGCCCCTGGGTGTGATTGTGAGTGCAGCTGTCTGTCTCTATGTGCCCTGTGATTGGCTGGCAAACAGTTCAGGGTGTACCCCGCCTCCTGCCCATTGACAGCTGGGATATGCTCCGGCACTCCCCGCAACCCTTCTGAGGATAAGCGGCTATAAAAATGGATGGATAGATTCCTGACATCTGACATTTCTAGGTTATGAACAGCACACAATTAACTATTTTGTCATAAAAATATATCGTTGCACATCACAAAATGGCAGGCTCACTCAGCACCATATTTACAGTTTTTCATTAGATTGTTTTCTATTTATGACTGAATGGTGTTTTCATCCAAGTATTCACGATAATCAGTGGCGACCAAGTAATGAATTGAAATGCCTGAAAAGTTCACAAAACTAATAGTTAGTTAGTTAGTACACAACACTAACCCTAACCCCTAACCCCTAACCCTAGGAAACAGGGTCGAAAAATAAAATAATTGTGGTATGCAATACTAAAATGACAGAACAAAAAGGGAAATGACTAGGTGCCAATTTGACTGTGAGTGGGAATGGTTGTTTTTCATTATGTGCCGTGATTTACTGGCGACCAGTCCGGGGTGTAAGTAAGCCGTGATGGGCTCCAGCCCACCCGCAACCCTAAGGAGGGTAGCCTGTCGAGAAAATGAAAGGAACGAAACACGTACAATGACAGGCTGGCGACCTAAATGAGACAACCTGTCAGTTTGAGGCTTTTCCAGAGATTCATTATTTTAACGGTTTCGGCATATCACGATTCTGAGTTTGGTGTTTGAATTTGGGCTCTGGCCTTCCTGTGCAGAGTTTGCATGTTTTGCCCACATGAGCTTCTTTAGCTTCTTTGTCTGCACCCTGCGATTTCCAGGCGACCAGTCTTGGGTGTACCCCACCGCTCACCTGCTCTAGCTGAGTGAACCAAAAGGACGAGCGCGATAGAGAAAGAGAACGGACAGCTCTTATGGTGGCCCCGGAATCGATTTTGTTGGTTCCCCTGTAGGTAGTGTTAGACCAAACAATAAAGTAACGGCAGAAACGTGCTTGGAGGCTACAGTACATGAATTTTACTTCAAAGAGTACATGCAAATGATGGACTTTCCTGATCCACGCAGAGACACAAAACGTATTGAAAGTGCACGTGACCTCAGTGAGAGTGCATCCACCCCCCCCCTGCACGCTGCCTTGGCACAATAGTCTTTATGGAGTACTAGTATAGAAGCAACACACAATACACACACTCGCGCTATAGACTACATTTGCTCCTAATCGGGAGTGCGCAGTTGCAGAAAGGAGCACACGGTTGCCAAGGCAGCCAACCAATCTCCCCTCCCCCTCCCCTTTTCGTTCTCTTTTCCTCTTTCCCGTGTATTATCGGCAGAGGTCGCATGGCATAGGGAAGTCCGACCACTTTTGTGTACTGGAACCAGTGCGAGAATATGTTCACGTCCATAACAAAGCCAGTGTGAGAGCGCAAAGACGAGACTGGTATTTGACGGTGGAGTGGAGGGGAAAAAAGAGCGAGAGAAAAGAAAGTGTTAACTTTGGAGCTTTGCTTTCCTGTGGAATACCCGGATACAAAGTAGTTGTGGCGGCACGTGTGCATCTATGACATTTGTGTTTGGAGTGAGCGACTGTTTCTCACGCTGAGGACCACTGCGCACCAGCCCGGCATCGAACCGGGGGGAAAGTGCACCGAGAACAAGTTGTATTCTCCCCTTTTTTTTTTTTCCGTTTTTTTTTTTTTTGGGAGGGGGGGGGGGTCTCTTCTCCTTGCTTTGGCGTGTGTGTCCTTTTCTCCCCCGAGACAACAGTGAGTTCGAGTCCAAGCTGGAAGTGATTTGATGCGTTCAGGCTCGCTCAACGTGAGATGGACGTGAGATTTTACCCTGCTCCCCCGGCCAATGTGGGTTCATGCTCTCTACCCGCTGATCCAAGTTGCTTGAGCTCGGTGGACTATTATCACTCAAACAAGGTAAAAGACACTGCAATCTCCTGCCAACCTGCGACGCGCATATACAGTACACAGTAGATTCTTTGCTTTACGCGCCTTTTACTTCCTCCGTAGTTTTTGTTAACACTGCAAAGGCAGCTATAACTTTGATTGTTTTACATGGATTTGTAAATTCAAGTTTAGTGTAACTTTTACCTGTGCAACATGATGCCGTTACCATATGACATTTCCACAATGATGTTACGTTCAACACTGCTGTTCATTGTCCCACCACGGTGTTAAATAGCAGAGGCTGTAAAGAATCTATAGTGGGCTCCTTGAATCTTTACAGCTTGCACGCTTTAACAACAGGAGTTTGCCGACTGAATGGATATGTGGGAGTAGTAATGTACTCTTAATTGCTTTGTAACGTGACCCCCCCTCCCCCCCACCGTGTCTGGCACAAAGTGCGCACTTGGCATTTCAAAGTACACGTTTTCACGTGAAAGCCACTGACAACGGGACTTTTCTGGAACACACTCTGTGTACGCATATGCTGAAAGTTAATCACAATGCAACAAAAGACTGCTTTCAGTACTTTCGAGTCTCTCTGGCCACTTTATGGGGTACACTTCTGATGAAAACCATTCCGGGGCCGTAATTGAAAGTGCTTCCGAGAAGGATAGTAAACCTCAGCATGACTAACAACGTATTTCTACTGCATCACAAGACAAACACAACCCTCAATGTGACACACACAATTGCAAACTACATCCAAATTGATGTAGTGACATAAATAGAACTGGTCAGTATTATCCTTACAAAGGCAGAATCGGATTTTGGTTCGGTTGTGCAAGTGCATCAAATGAAGTGACAACGTGAGTTTAGCGCATATACAAGTAGCAAAGCTTCTATCCAAATATTTCATGTTTCAAATGTTGCCACTTACCCAGTCCGTCATACATGTTGATCCCATTAAACTGTCTTTCATGAAGACAATGTTCCCCGTTTTAGACTGAAGAGAATGACAAATGACACTGTTGGGAATTGTATGAAATTTACCGTGTGGCCAATGCAAAGTGTCACTGAATGGAACATTGCAGTAATTAGTTAAAGGAAGAGAGAGGTGTTGATAAAAATCAATTAATAGTACATTGCATGTTCACACCTGTGAGATAAAAATTAGTTTCCACTCGGACTTTCTTCTTTTTATGGGTGAATGAATTTGGAGAATTATCTCAAGAAGATGCGCAGTGCATGAATCCTGGAGACAAAGCCTCTGGATGTTGTGACACTACTCGGACTGAATTATCCAAATACTAGAGTAAGGCCACAAATGCACGTCATCACATGTAAACTATGTTAGCAATCAATCACTTTTTTGTCTTTTTAACACAATAGAGTTCAAGCTTGTCCCTTGGTAAAAGAAAACCATTACGTTCAAAATATGATCGATGAAAACATCATCCCTGACAGCTTGAGTCTACACTTTCTTGTCCACTATGGACATGATTTCATGGTCTCCTTCTGATTATTTGTGATACTCTTGACAGGCAGTTGAAGTCATTTGACCCAAAGACTTAACGTAAGACGTGTTTTGTGAGCCTGCTGAGATTTTGGATTGCTCATCTTACTGTTGAGTCTCTCTCACAGACACCTACACGCACATAGAGCACAAGCTTAATTGGTATAACCTTAGGGTCTGCTTGTATTTCGCCTTTACAATCTGTTTATTTGCAAACTTGCTTGGTGGCTCGCGCTGGATGTTGTGCTGATGTGCCCGCAAGCACACTTTGAGTAATTAGCAAGTTTATGTGACAGCGAACACGTGTGCCGCCGCCGCCACGGATTCAGATGCGTCCCACTGCTCATTGTGGTGGCGCAGCTGCTTTCATTCATAATCATTTGCGTGCATGCTGTTCGATTGGCGGTGGCACTTTTTATTTAGCCTGCCCGCCTCACCTCATTCAGTGGCAGCGTATCCGTTCCAGCCTTGGTCGGCGGAAAAGTACTTGGCACATTTTCTTGCATCAAGCTTGGTGAAATTAGTCATTTGTTTTTGCACCAATATGCTTGATAAGTCGAATGTTACATTGTGGAATGCAGATTTCCAAGGCACAGCAATCCAACTTTGGGTCAGCACCAGATTGTGTACTGTCACAGTTCACGTCCACCTCCTGGATAGACTTAATTGTTGTCACTAACGGTTTTGCAATTGATCATCACTAAAAGTGGATATTGTTGACCCACCTATATCTGGACGAGCACCAAAATGTAATGGCTTCTCTGCAAAGTCTGCTGCTAAATCATTTACATTTCCTTTTTTTTGCTCATCAAACCATAACCCCATTGGTAAGAAAAGTGACATTATATTTATGATACCTTCCAAATGGTTGTGATGAAAAAGATTCATCAAATGAACTGAGAGGGATATTTCAAGTGCAGGGTGAGATGATTCAGAAAGATCGATGAATAACACTGAAGATTTCTACTTCACTACTTTTCAGTGACCACTTCATTTTCACTATGCGTTCACATCTTTTATCTCTGGGAGCTCTCCCAGCGCCGGGGAGAATTTATACAGAATAAGAGCTCCACAGGAGCTTTGCACTGAGATAATATGAAACTGTGCCATTTGTTAATGCTGTCTGCTGCCTCATGGGCTGCAGGCTTACATCTATTACTCATCTGATGGACAAAAAGGCAGTTTTTAGAAGTACCAGCCGCATTTTCCCCCTTTCCACAATTGTGACAGTGCAGGGGTTACTTGTTTGTCAGGCTCCTTTCCTTTGCTCTGAAAGAAAGGAATACCTTGTCTGCTTCTTTATTTGAATACCTTAATCAAACAGCGATGACTGTTGCAAGCCGCTCCAGTGAAGCACTGCCTACAGTACAAGTGCATGGAGTGCAGAGAGAGTGGGCTCTGTGTTGATACACTCATGCCCCACCCTGCTCATATTTCCTCCCAACAACTGATATCTGCCTCGATAGGACATGACTGAAGAGCTGAAGCTTTGTTGCCTGGTGGTCCTCGCTGACTCCGATAAGCCGTGAAATGATGCGCTCCATTTGAATGCCTTATCGCACGGCATTTATTATTTTTTTAAATTTATTGCAGTACTGCCTTGAATGTGTGTTTGTGTGTTGTTTAGAGGTTACTTTCACTTTACGTATTCAGAAGAGTTTCATCCGGGCCCATCTTGCAGCAAGTGAATATGATGGCGACATACTTGACTGTATTTACTGTGTTCGATAAGACACGCTTTCCGATCTGTATCAAGCATATAAACATAAATATCTACAAACTCAATTCCAAGGAAGTTGGGACATTTTGTTCAGCAAATATAAACAGAATACAATGATTTGCAAATCACGTCCAACCTATGTTTAATTAAATGCACTTCAATGATAAGATATATAATGTTGGAAATTTCATTTTTAGAAAATCATTCATTTAGAATTATCTATGGCATATAATATCCTCAAAAGGTTCAGATATTCTGGAGAAATGACTGCATGGAAGCAGCAAGGCTGAAAACCATCATTGAAGATCTGTGACCTTCGATTCCTCAAACGGCACTGCATCAAAAACTGACATCACTGTGTAAAGGGTATCACCACATAGGCTCAGCAACACTTCAGAAAACAAATGTCAGTAAATACAGTTCGGCGCTACATCCGTAAGTGCAACTTAAAACTCTACCATGCACTACTGGACTGCAACGTTAAAAAGCCAGCATCTGTGATGGTATGGGGCTCTGTTAGTGCCAATTAACTGACATATCTGTGAAGACATCATTCATGCTGAAAGGTACATAAATACTTGGGAGTAACATACGCTGCCATCCAAGCAATGTCTTTTTCATGGACGCCCTGCTTATTTCAGCAAGACAATGCCAAACCACATTGTGCAGAAGAGCTTGGCTTCATTTTTAAAAAGTGCAGGTACTCGACTGGCTGACTTGCAGTGCAGACCTGTCTTCCATTGAAAATGTGTGGCAGATTATGAAGCATAGAATACAACAACAGAACTCCCGGACTGTTGAACAGTTGAAGCTGCACATCAAGGAAGAATGGGATAGAATTCCGCATACAAATTGTCAACAACTAACGTCATCAGTTCCCAAGCATTTATTGAATGTTGTTAAAAGAAAAGGTGATGTAAAACATTGGTAAACATGACCCGGTCCCAGCTTTTTGGAATGGTTAGCTAGCAGCCATAAAATTCAAAGTTAATAATTTTTTGCTAAAAACAAATTTCATCAGTTTGAAATCTTGTCTTTGCTGTGTGTTCAATTAAATATAGGTTGACCATGATTGGCAAATCATTGTATTCTGTTTTTTTTTTTTAACACAGCATGCCGACTTTATTTGAATTGGCTTTATAGAATGATTGTCAGTACGAACCTTCACCAAGGACAAAACGTTTCTTTTTGTAGAGCTGTCTGTTAGTTACAGTGACAGAAATAATGTAAATTTTCCCATCCCGTTGTAATCAGTAACCATTTCCTGCATATAATGTTACACTACCTGAATTTAATCACTCGAGATTCAAGCAGCATTGACTAAGAAACTAGAATATTTCTCATTGGAGTGTAGACGTCTACCACAGCCGAGCAGTCCTATTTGAATCAGCACCAGAAAACCATTATCCAGAAGATAATCATACTACTAATAAGTGGCATGGTGGATGAATGATTACTACGTCGGCCTCACAGACTGAGGATTTGGGTTCAAACCTGGCCCCGCCAGTGTAGAGATTGCGTGTTCTGCCCGTGCTCGTGCGATTTTTCTCCGGGCACTCCAGTTTCCTCCAAAATCCCGAAAGCATGCATGAAGACTCTAAATTGCCTGCAGCTGTGAATGATTGTTGGTTTCTATGTGCCCTGTGATTGACTGGCGACCTTGACTGGTTCCCTCCCTCTCGCCCGAAGATAGCTGGGATAGGATACAGCACACCCATGACCCTAGTGAGGGTAAGCTGTACAGAAGATGAATGAATGAATGAATAAGAGTAATAACATAACTATAATTAGCAATAATAATCATTCATTGAATGAATGAATGAATTAATGAATAATAATGATCATCATCATGATGCATGACACAAAACACCAGTGAAAATATTAGTTCTCCAAAATGCATCACAAAATAAAAAAAATTAGGGAAACCCTTTGGACCTGCACTTCTAACCCTATATGAGATCTTCCTTGTCCTGTGCCCTCCCTCTTTACAAAGATGTACGGGAATTGGTTGAGCATTTTTGAGCCTACAAAGTGTAGTTAAGACATAACCTCCTTGGCAGGGGTAACAAAGGACCTGGTTGCATCTGTCGCTCAGGCAGGCTGTTCCATATTCATTTTGCGTGTAGACTGTTGTCGCTTTTAGCTAATGACAAGTTCTGTGGCATCTGACAGTGAAGTAGAGAGTGAGAATCAAGGGATGAGTGAGAGTCAAATGGGTTGAAGTAATCAGTGGCCCAGTATGTGGACTCTATGTGTGTGTGTGTGCGTGTGTGTCATGCTAACTCAGGGCCATTCAAGCGTTTTGCTGACTCCGGAATCACAATCACAATTGCTTTCAAAGCCCTGTGCAAAGGAAGGCTGTGCATACCTCTGTGGAAAAGCTGGTGACATCGTGAATAGGGGTTGGGGTGGGGTGGGGGCAAGCACAACCAGACTACATCGTATTCCCCACACTTTGACACAAACAGAGGAGTTTTTTATTGGTGACTCTGGCCAAATGCAATATTTATCAAAACCATTTCAATAAAACTGAAATTGTCACATGATCTTGGTTTCTTCACCTCGTTTAACGGTTTCACCTTGATGACCGTATTTTACTACCGCTAACCGTGCCATTTCACCTACTGAGTGATTCTCAAGCATTATGCCGTGGCACCCCAGAGAGCTCATCTGTGGTGCCACGGGAAATGATTCGATTTCACTTGTTCTTAAAGTATTATTCATTAATTGCGGATATATTTTTAATAATACTGCTTTGCCAGTGATGTATAACAAAAGGTGCAAAGTAAGACTGCGCAACTAACCAAACTTTAATGGTGATCGTGATTTTGCCTACCAAGATTAAATGAACCTGATGATCAGAAATTTTTTTACATTCAAATTGCAAGACTGCTGCATATGAAAAGTCTTTCATTTGCAGGTGTCCCCGGGACCTCGTCAACCAGCTACCTGGGGGCCAACATGAAGTCAAGGCTTCATCAAGGGGCCGGCATTCCGCTCCGTGGTCAACTTCAAAATTGCATTTTCAAATTGCATTGATGTCCAATTTTTAGGAATGTATGAAGCCTTGATTTTTAAGTTGACCCTCTCAGCACATTAGCAAAGTGGCGGCGTGGCACAGTTAGCGACGATTAACAGTGTTGTCGCGGCTACCTCGAGTTCAAAATTTTGGCTTGTCCGGGTGCAATGAAAAATGCCCGCAAGAAACAGAGGGGGAAATTACAACTGTTGACTTCGTTGCAGTTTGTGACACTGCTTGACCGAGTTATTCTCAACGAGAATAACGGAGCCGTAACCTCCTTGACGACGAGGATTTTCACATGAAAAGTTGGTGCTTGCAGCATAATATTATTGCCTTCTATGCATTATTTGCAATTCTTTCCATTTAGCTGCAATTCATGATTGCACTTTGTAAGAGCAGCAGTGAGACATTGCTAAAGTTTTTTGGGGGTAGGATTTTTTTTCAAGAATTCTCATCATGTATGCTTATTTAAAGATTCATTTTGTACCGAAAACAGTTTGTTGAAAAGTAGTGTAATAAAAGTAAAGATCTAAATAATAAAGACTCCCTAACATGAGGAAAAATTGTGATTTATAAACTAAAAAAGATTAGAATAATTATTTAACTCTAACCAACTTTTTGTTTTGTATTGAATACATGTGGTATTTTTGTACTCATTTCTTCTTGCCTGAATTTTTCTGAATTGCAGCTGTTTCCTGCCTAGAAGTCAAGTGGGGTTCATAGTGACCCGAGTAAAACCATATTTCTTTGGTTCCTTATCAACCTTTATTTAGAGCCTGAGCGTAATTTAATGGGTTATTCTTTTGCCCATCTGCCTTCCATTTGAAGTTTGATCAAAATGAATCATGCACGTTTTGCAAAATTCTGCTTATGAACAAACCAATTGACAAAGAAACGACTAACACATGACAATAATAATACCACAGTTTGCCTTTCTGAGCTCAATTAAGCAACCACCTCTTCGTATGATCCAGTCCAAATTTACGCTGCAAACGGCCACCACAATAATAAACATTTAGCGGCATGACTACTTCCCTAAGGGTGTCAGTCTAACACTTGTGATGTGGTGGTGGTGTCATGGCTGCTGCATGGTTGATACAAGTCCCTTCCCTTTAGCCATAATGAAGCCCAGACGCCTTTGTCTCTCAATGCTTACATTAGTCTGGCAGGGCCTTCCCATGGGGCTGTGCAATGGCATCCTCATTCCTACAGCTGAAGAAGAAAGAAGAAAATGGTGGCAGCACCTGCTGTAGCATAGACCCCTGGGTGTTTAGTTAAATGTTGATAATACTTATTAATGACTGCATAGAACTCATTTTTGTCGCGGGCCACATTGTAGTTATAGTTTGCCTCAGATGGCCGTTATGAATGTGAAACCATGAAAATCTTTCACCTTGTCTTATTTACAAATTAAATTTATGAGCTCGTTTTGTAATCACAGATCAAGGGTGATAGGTTTTTGAATTGAACTATCTATGTTGTTTGGGCACAGAATATTCCTTGCAATATCTCAATGTTATCATTTATGATATCAGGATTTGAAACTTTAGTACAGATTTTTAAAAATCATGGAAATTAATTCTCATAATTTTCCTTCGCGGGCCACATAAAATCATGCGGTGGGCCGGATTTGGCCCCCGGGCTTTGGGTTTGACACCTGTCGCATAGAGTCTGAAATAACCAAGCATGTTAAACCTCAAAATTTTATCTTAACATGCACACTTATATAGAAAGCACCTTAGTAACAAATGTTTGCTCACTGCCATATAGTTCAAATAAGGATGAATAATGACATCTTCAATTATATATTTGAATCATTCAATGGCATGGTTCATCGTGGCCTTAGACGGGTACTGAAGTCCGTGTTGTCTGTACTACCAAACATGGTTCATTGGCTTCCCCGTATTGTTAATCCTGATAACAGCATCGGCATACCTGAATGGTTATATTGGATGAACCTACAGTTTGAAGGGAGACTTTTGTTTCTAAACTGCACGTATGTACTGAATGTACTGTATATGTTGGGCATGTATACATATATGCGTGTATGGAAGAGGCGGGGATCTGGACAAACATTCCCGGTTGTCTCCGCTTCGTGAGGTATGCCCTGTGCAAACACAGTGAGCTCTACTATAAGCTGCTTGCCAAGCTTGGAAGGCTCTTTACTCCCTTGTTTTAATGGAATATCCCTTACAAATATAATCGTTCGCAGCGTTTGCAAGTACAGGTTGAAGAGATGGGACACTCACATAGAAGTTGAGTTGATGCTCATTTTGCAAGGCACAGTGGAATACTTTCGCTGTGGAGAGGCTGCCGAAGTCCATGTAATTACTCAAGAAACCTTCTTTTTCGCATTTGACATATTTAGCAGGCTGATCTAATTGCCTGGGCAAGGCTGAATATGTAGCTGAGGCCACAGGAGCCCACAGAACAACTGAGAGATTCCAACTGTGGCTCTTTTTGGAGAGATAATGATGAGCTCCATGATTGTTTACAAGGTTTGGAGAAGTGTTTGAGAAAGTCTGCTACATGGAAGTTGTAATACCGTGGCGTCAGCTCTTTGCACTGTTATTATATTGGGTTGAAAGCATGGGAGTTGGCTGAAGCACAATTATGGAAAGAGAAAGGAGCTTGACTGAGGTTATATAAAAAGGAGTAGAGGTCAGAGGGTGGAGAAAGTCAGGGAAAAAAAGGCTCTTTTTGGGTTTTGTCAAATTAGATTCTACCGCATGACCATGAGCAACGGAGATATGTGATGACCTTACAAAGAAAAGACAAGCTGAAGAATGAAATAGTAGCATTCTGGAAATAATGATATAAGGTTAACATAGTCATGCTTTCAGGGTCTGTTTTAAGACTTTTCAAGCTTCAGCAGCACATTGCAACGGCTACTAACAGACAGGAAAGGGTAACTTGAGCTGATCTTTTTATAGTTTTGTTAATAACACAGTAGACAGTGAAGAAAAAAAAACCCTCGAGCCTAAAGCAGCACTTACTGGCACAACCCACGAGAGCCAAGAAAGCATATGTCTGTATATATGTGTAGCATGCCTGTGTGTCCTGCCGCATTTCCCTGGGCAAGTGTATCCCACACCATAATGGCATCAATACATTCTAGAATACACAGTACATAACAGAAAGTAAAAAGCGACTCTGTCCAGGTGCCGTTTGTAAAATGAACCGGCTTCACGGATGTAATATAATCAGAGCTGTGCTGATGCTAAGGCCAAACATAATGACAGACACTGTCATATAAATAGTTACCAGTATTTTTACTTTTTTAGTAAAGAGTAGTGCCTTAACAACTAAATGAATTTTACACACCACGTGTTGTTTTTTTTGACTAGATTTCTTATTCTTATTGGCATCTCCATGCATGCTACCAAAAGAAAATCACATAGTGAAAATGACTAACCTATTTTTGCTCAATTTGCTTTGGGACTCAGAGTCTTCTGCTCCATGAAATTTGCAGAGCAACAAGTGGTGTCATTTGACCAGGAAAAGAAATCACCGAGAAGCATATTGGTGTAAAACAAAAAATAAGAGCTGCAACATTGTTCTTTTGGTCATATAGTACTACACACAAATGGGTACATTTGAGAGCTTGTGGATGGAGAATTCTTCTTTTTTTTAAAAAAATTTTGTATCCATGCTGCAATACTTGGAGTGTTTGGCCTGCATCACTTTCCTGTATTTAAAAAAAACAACAACAAAAACCTACAGTTTAACAGAATATTGTTTTAATGAACTGTTACTTTTAACCAAGTCGAGCCAAAGAACACAATTAATTTCAAAATTCATTTCAAAGAATACCGGTGCCTTTTGCCGTTCAACTAGATCGTAGAGAAGAAAAAGGAGCCCAACACACTGTCAGTGTCATAAGCAGCAACAAATGTTTGCGTCACGGCAGTGAAAAGCAAGTGAAACTGAGAGATGGTCATGTTTTATTAAGCCTGATAATACCGCCTAATCTGTGGTTCTGGTTACACAGTGCTTTTGTGGGTAATTAGAGATCATGTCATTTGCCTGGCCTGCTGAAAACTGCGCTCCACCCTAATCCCCCACCCCCCACCCCCACCTCGAGCCGCCTTTCTCCCTGCACCTCCCTTCTTCTTTACCCTCACTGGTTCTGTCACTCACACAAGCTCCTCCTCACGCTTCCTGGTGAGCTTGGCTTCCTGTGAGCAAAGCACACGCACTCACGTAAACAAACATCATTCAGGTAGCTGCTCATCAGAACACATATATACCGTGTATACCCTACAATATGTTTCCGTGCTCAGAATTCTGTCAGAGGAAGTTGACATTAGAGGCCTTTGTGCTGTGTGGAACTTGTTAGATGAATGACTTCAGCCCCGCTGGCAAGTGCCCCAGGTTTACTATGACCTAAACACTGGCACTTGATAGCCTTGCGTTTTATGTAGACCAGAGCTCAGCATGCTGATTTTGTTTTGAGGTCTCACTGCTGTCATCATCGCCATCATTATTGCAACATCCCATCAACAGGCACTCAAAATACACCTTTTAACAGCAAGTCTTTGATTGATCATGGGACTCAAATTTTCCCGCAATGTGAAATCAAATCAGAGTATCCATTAGGGGAATGGGTGCTCGACTAAATTTCCATGATTAACATTGAGGGAAATCTATCATTCATTCTACGTATTCATTCATTCATCTTCTGTTCTGCTTATCCTCACTAGGATAGTGGTTGTGCTGGACACGATCCCTGCTGTGTTTGAGCAAATTGAATGTAATATTATTATTAATATTACGCAATCTAATGCAGTGTGTTAGAGCTGTCATTGTGCGGCTGTATTTACAGCACGTCCCCTTCCTAAAGCTGATGTCATGTTGTTATTCTTTCGACTGCAAACGAGTTGAGACAGAACCCAAAGAAAACGCTGCACATTCTAATGATAGTGATGACATTGAAAGCGAGATATTAATTTAACAAATGTATTATTGCTGTGATTGGCTGGTGCCTCGGGGCCGTACTCATCTGAAATGGGCTCCAGCACACCCATTACCCTTGTGAGTATCAGCGCTACAGAAGATAGATGGTTGAGTGTTTATTATTTTGGCTGAAGTTTCCAGTGGTGCAGAATTGCGCTGCACTAGGCCTACTGTCGGAGCTAACCAGTTAATGAGCTACTTGATGAGAGCAAAATAGGAGACATAGCCCTCAGTAGAAGAATCTAGTGCACTATACCACTGCAAAACTCCAGACGCAATTAAAGATTAAAGAAAATAATTATTTGATTTTGCACAGAAACAACAATCGGATTATGCCTCGACAGCCTCAACATGGGGAAATTCAAGAACTGGATGAAATTGTCCAATATAAACTAGAGAAAACAAACTACAAAGAAACCCAGTATGCTGCATTAAGAAAGAGGGACAGTCAACTTGGACTGCATGAGGTTATCTACATACTTAATGTTGGATTGCTTCTGTGGACTTACATGTGGTTGGCACCACCGTTACCTGTGTGACACTATTACTAGCTTTATTCATGACATTCTTATCAAATGGACTCACACTGTTCACACAGCAGCACACTCAACTTTATTAACCTCCTCAATGCGTCCAAACCCACAAGATGAAATCTTGTGAATTATTATTCTATCAAACACAAAGGACGTAGGGTGTATAATATATTTCATATTGCTGTCATGTATGAAACCGGCTTGCATACATAAGCGCTTTCGGAATTTGCATATAATTGCATTAAAATGCAAAGTATTCATATGTAGAGTTGTGTGGTAATTATTGCCCTTGGAGAATCAAGTTGTAATGATGGGAAAACACTGCTAAAAATTAAAATACCTAACCTAATCTACCTACTGTGCATACAGTATGTCTTGGCTGACTCTCATGTATGGAACTTGATTTTGACAATCGAATTTCTACTGATTGATTATTGGTTCTTTTTTGGGGTGTGATAGCTGTTCGTGGAACTAAGCAAAACAAAAAGCAAATGTATTCATGTGTATAGAGCTCGTGCACGTGACGTCACCATTTTCATGGTGCTATATTGCTGGTCAAAAAGACCTGCTCCACAGTGTGGAGGACATTGAACCGGAGCAGAATATTCACAATGCCCGAAACGTGTTGTGCTGTTGGTTGTTACAACAGACGAGACAGATATTCAAGGAGATCATTCTATCGAATACCAGCTGAAAAGACGAGAAAAGATCGATGGATTTCGGCAATTAAATGTGATGGATGGTGCCCAAACAAATACACACGACTGTGTAAAGCAAAGCAAAGCAAATTTATTTGTATAGCGCATTTCATACATGAGGTAACTCAATGTGCTTTACATGATTAAAGGCATTTGAAAATAAAGAGATAAAACATTTAAAATGGGACATTTTTCCATTTGTGTGCAATATAATAGCAAAATGCTGTTTCACCGTGTTTGCTTTGGACTCTGCACGCCACTATTTGACCTGAATCAGTCAATCTCAGAGCTCTACTGTGTTTGTATTCCGGAAGAATTTCTTTCATGTATTCACTACCTAAATCATTTAGTGATTTATAGACCACTAGCAGAACTTTAAAATCTATTCCAAAGCTGACTGGAAGCCAGTGCAATGACTTTAGGATTGGCGCTATATGCTCTGACCGCTTTGTTTTGGTCAGAACCCGAGCTGCAGCATTCTGAATGAGCTGCAGCTGTTTAATAATCTTTTTGAGGAGTCCAGTCAGAAGACCATTACAGTAGTCAAGTCTACTTGAGATAAAAGCATGGATGAGCTTTTCCTGGTCTGCTTGACACATACAAGACTTCACTCTAGATATGTTTTTCAGATGGTAGAAGGCAGTTTTTGAGATTGATTTGATATGATTGTTGAAAGTTAGGGCGGAATCAATCAGTACACCAAGGTTTCGGGCTTGGTCTTTGGTTTTTAAAGCTAGAGAGTCCAGGTGTTTACCAACAGGAATTCTCTTTTGTGTAGTGATCACTTCACTTCAGGTAGGAATTATTCTTCTCAATCAAAAATTCCCAAGAAGTATTCAGAGTGCCAAGTGAGCTCATTTGAGAACAATGCGTTTAAAAAAAAAAAACAAAAAAAAAAACGACAGGGGTTCGTGTCCAATGTACTCGAAGTGTGTTGCAGCCATACGTTAATCTTTGGTAAATCTCTCCCTGACAGACTTTTTTTTTTTCTAATATGCATTGTTCTCAAATGAGTCCAATGCGTATTTAAAAAAAGAAAATAAACGCGGGGCCGCAATACGCTTCTGTGTATGGGGGCTGACGCCTGCCCCAGCAGTTTATTTTCTTTTTTTAAATTCGCATTCGACTCTTTTGAGAACAATGTATATTTAAAAAAAAAAAAGTCTGTCACGGAGAGGTGTACTGAAGTTTAATGTGTAGCCGCAACCCGCTTTCGTGTATGGAGGAACCGACTCGCTGTCTCTTTTTTTCCCCAATTATAGTTAATGAATGCGAGTTTGTGTAAAACCCGGGGTCATTTATTTAAATATTGGTATGAGTATTTAAAAAATCTGAGTGGTTCCATCATTATGTGGGATTTATTCTTGATTGAGAACAGATCCAGCAACGAAGTATTTGTGTGCGTCCAGACTTTTGTACGCTTTCAAACTTCTCAGTGTAAATCTTGACGACTTACTCACCAGATACATGAGTCGATCCAGTTGTCCAAGACAAGCGGAAACTGGTTAGTAGTCCAATTTCTTATCGGCGAAAACATCGACTTTGGCATTAAATATGGGTCTTCTATGCCAAGTGTCTCTTATTTTTCCACGTACCTTTGTTTATTATCACCTTCTAAATGTTTAACGGTATCGGACAAAACTCTGGGCGTCGTGCTGTAAGACGTATTTTCACGTCGTCTCCAACCAACTTAGCATTGACGAGTAGTTTGTTTGACTGACACTTCCGGCCAGTGACGTGATTTGATGACGTAGGTGCACGAGCTCTGTATATATCATATTACACAACTCACTGAGCGTTAAGTTATTAAAACCAGGAAAAACAGCTCATAAACATTTAAAATATAAAGAAAAATTAAAACGGCGTACATTGCAAGAAATATTTAAAAGTGGGAATGGTCTGAAAAACATGAAGTCATTAAGCAAGAACACAGTATTGAAATATTATTTTAATGTGATTCAATTTACACTGTCAAGCATTTCAGAAAAACCTCATCTTTAAACAAAATATATCCCTCAAGAAATTAATGCGGAGGAATGCAGATAGACTGGTAAATTGAGAGCTTAGCCTTTCGACTTGGGGCCCTCTTTACCACAATGGATCGATACAAAGTCGACATCACTCCAATCCACCTGTTGATCTTCCACTCCATTCTTGCCTCACCCCAAGATACTTGAACTCCTCCACTTGAGGCAGGATCTCGTCCCTGACCTGGAGAGGGTACTCCACCCTTTTCTGACTGAGGACCATGGTTTCGAGGTGCTGATTCTTATCCCAGCTGCTTCACACTATGCTGTGAATCGCTCCAGTGAGAGCTGGAGATCACGGCTTGATGAAGCCAACAGAACCACATCATCTGCCAAATAGCAGAGATGCAATACCGAGGTCACCAAACAGGACTCCCTCTACGCCTCGCCTGCGCCTAGTGTTGTCTGTTCATAAAAGTTATGAACAGAATTGGTGACAAAGGGCAGCCTTGGCTGAGTCCATCTCTCACCTGAAACAAGTTCGACCAAACTCTGACAGCGGTCGTACAGGGACCAAACAGCCCATATCAGGGGGCTCATTACCCCATACTCCCAAATAACCCCCCACAAGACTCCCCGAGGGACACGGTCGAATCCCTTCTCCAAGTCCGCAAAATACATGTAGACTGGTTGGGCAAACTCCCAAGCACCCTCGAGGACCCTGCCGAGGGTGAAGAGCTGGTCCACGCTTCCAAAGCCAGGATTAAGACCACATCGCTCCTTCTGAATCCGAGATTTGACTCCTGCACCCCTGAATAGACCTTAACAGGGAGGCTGAGGAGTGTGATTCCCCCGGAGTTGGAAAACATCCTCCGGTCCCCCTTCTTAAAAAGGGGGACCACCATCCCAGTTTTGTAACCCAAAGGCACTGTCCCCAATGTCCATGCAATGTTGCAGAGGGGTATCAACCAGGACAGCCCCACAACATCCAGAACCTTTAGAAACTCTGGGCAAATCTCATCCACCCCCGGGGCCTTGCCCCCGAGGAGCTTTTTAACCACCTCAGTGACCTCACCCCCAGAAATAGGAAAGCCCACAACAGAGAACCCAGAATCTGCTTTCTCATGGGAAGGCATGTCAGTGGAATTAAGGAGGTCTTCGAAGTTTTTTCCCCACCGACTCACAACAGCCCGAGTCAAAGTCAGCAGCGCCCCATCCCAAGTATACAGAGTATTGACGTTACACTGCTTCACCCTCCTGAGATGCTGGACGGTGCACTAGAATTTCCTCAAAGCTTTCTTGAAGTCGCCGTAGACTCACTGAACTCCTCCCACACTTGGCTTTTTGCCTTTGCGAGAACCAAAGCTGCATTACGCCTGGCCAGCCGGTTCTCACCAGCTGTCTCAGGAGACCCGCAGGCTAAGAAGGCCCGATAGGACTCCTCTTTCAGCTTGACTGCATCCGTCACTGTTGGTGTCCCCCAATGTATTTGGGGATTGCCGCCACAACAGGCACCGACCACCTTACGGCCACAGCTCCGGTCGACCGCCTCGCAATGGGGGCATGAAACATAGTCCACTTGGACTCAAAGTCTCCCCCGGAACATGAGCAAAGTTCCCTCACAATGCCCTAAATCTCTAACACTTTTAATGATATTATGGACCATAGATCAGTGGTTCCCAAAGTGGGGTCCACGGACCCTGTGGGGGTGAAAAACGTCTTTCCAGGGGTTCGCGACACGATGTCTGAGACAGGGTAATAATATTTTTCTGAATCAGCCGTGGAATACTATGTTCCCTTCGTTACTGCGTACAAGCGCGAGGCGGGGTTTTCAACTCTATTAGATGTGAAGACGAAAAAACAAAATCGTCTGGAAGCTAATCATGATGTGAGAATTGCCCTTTCCAGTGTTGGGCCACGTTTTGGTTTATTGTGCAAAAATAAAAAGCAAGAGCATGTGAGCCACTAAAATTGAGTATTTCTTTGTACCAGAATGGCATAGCTGTGTCCAGCACTACATTATTGGTGAAAGTTGAGGTTGTGGGTCCGGGAGCTTTTTGAACGACTCACTGGGGTCCGGGACTTTGGGAACCGCTGCCATAGATAATGAAATCTCCAAATTCCTTGCAATTGTTTGCTGTCTTTTGGAACTGTTGGACTATTTGGTCATGCAGTTCTTTACAAAGTGGTGAAGTAGGCCCCATCCTTGCTTGTGAACACTCACTTGTTTCCAATGAACCTGTTCACCTGTGGAATTTTTTTTTTTTTTTGTATCAGTGTTTTGTTGCCTCTTTCTCATCTTTTTTGGCGCGTATTGCAGTCTTCAAATTCAAAATGAGAGAATATTTGTTTAAAAAAAAAAGTTAACCATTTCGAAATGTCTTTGTAGTGTATTAAATTGAATATAGATTGAAAATGCGTTTGTTTACGTCTAACAGAATGTTCCAACTTTATTGGAATTTGGGTTTCTGTTTTAATAAGGAGAAGACTGAGGTTAGATTTAAAGTAATCGATTACTCTTAAATCCTAGTTTGGAGCATTTTTTGCTTTTAACTCCCATTGATCAAAACCTCCATTCAAATTCACGTATCTCTTTGGACCAGTGCATGAGGTGCAATGGCTGCATGAGGAAGCTAAGAGAAAAATAATACTGTAATCCCAAATTGCCCAATTAGAGCAGTCAATTCCGAACCCTACAGGACCCCTACACGCACACACACGCCCACACCCACAAGCACACACACGTAGCATATAGCTTCAAGGCATTTCATTTCCTCTCCTACGATGACAACATCACAATATAATGGACATGGTGTCACGTGGCACCAGCAACAATGAAATCACTCTCTGTGTCTCTGTCTTGAAGGGCAAACCAGGGAGTCGTTACATAAACCAGAATTGTTTCGATTACCCCCCCCAAAAAAAAAGTTGTATCCTTGAATGCAATAGATAAGGAATTTATTTGTCTTCTGTCAGGATTTTTGATGACATACCTTGGTCTTCTTTTATCCATGATTGTACACTGTAGAGATTGATAAAAGTTGAGTTTTTGAAGGTGCTGATTCCATTTGAAATGTTATTTAAACATAAATGTCAGTGTTAATTCAAAGTTGCTCCAGATAGCATGTCAAGCTGACATTTGGTATCAGGTTTATATCCTTTAAATCGTGTGTTAATGTACACTGTGAGAGCTCTGTTCTTAATCTGGACTCACTATTTGATTTTAGTTTACTATCCTAATCAGGTCACAGGTGTCAAACTGGTGGCACGGGGGCCAGATTTGGCCTGCCACATCATTTCATGTGACCCAAAAAAGCAAATTGTGCTTAATTTCTTGCAAAAATATCAACATTGCCTATTATCTTCTATTGTAATGAGGTATACTGTAAGCATTTTGTGTTGCCAATCCCCTTTTGTAATAGCTAAAAATATCTTTTGTAGGCTTCTGATTTCAAAACTAGTTATCCATCAATTCATTGCGTATATGTAATTATTAAAGGTTTCATCTGGGTTCCTAGTCGTAACAGCCCTCCAAGGGAAGCTATGAGTATGATGCGTCCCCTGACAAAAAATAAATTTAACACCCTTAAGTTTAGATAATTTTATGAGGACTCTTTTTGATCAGAGAAGGACTGTCTTTTGCTGAAGTCAGTTGTGTGACGAATAAAACCGTTCATTCTATCAGGAAGAGTGAATGTTATATTGTTGTGATAAAATTGCTTTGATTGCAGCATCCATATTTATCTCTCTAAAAAAAAAAAGTTTAAATAAAAAATGATAGTCTTGGTCAAATAGACTTTTATGAACCTTTACTGAATTGTGTCATTATTTTTTTTTTTTGTAGAAACTTTTGGGGGGGACTGTTTGAGTCAACATGCACAGTATGGTAACAGCAGTTTAAAAAAAAAACCCGACTCTTTCACTTTTGACCCATGTTTAGGTGACCCCATTTATTGGTATATTAACTGTATGCCCTTCCATGGCACACTTTGTAGACGAGCCTGTAATTAAGTCATTTCGGAGAAGCACTCTGTAGTGCACTGAGCTGAGACCAATATGCCACTAATTGTCTCGAGTTTTAATTTCTAATGGAGTTAGGGCCGGAGGGAGCGCTGCTTAATGAGATGCGTTTACTTTGAATGCGTGTGCTCCTTTATCTGTTTACTGTAACTGATTTGGCCCCGGTGGAGGAAAAAAAACAAACGAATATAGCAAGATGTTCCATATTGATGTTTTAAATTTGTTTCAGTTTACTCCACAAAGCACTCCGAGGATGCCTGCACTTCTCAAAACTGAAAATTTATACACGATGATAAATGCGCCATCAAATAACTCATCAGTGCCTGTAGAGAGGCAGTAGATTTAGGTTAGGATTAAATGGTGGAATAGCCTCTCTTACAAATTGTGTGACAATGGGGATCCTATCCAAAGGCTTTTGGCCTTGGCGTCAAAGTTAGTGCTTGGTAAGCGTGGTTGGAGGCTGGAATTGGGAAGGTTGTTTACATAGCCTTGGGAGTGTTTGTGTCTTGATTTAGAGTCCAGACATTTCAACATCCAAATAAATCGCTTTAGACTTGTAAACAGAAAAGTAAACCTCTAACTAAGGAAATGCACCAGCTGTGTTTGAATTCTACTTGGCAGTGTTAACATTGAGCAGTTTTTGAAATTATTATTCCACACTGAACGAGTTAAAGGTCATGATAGTTGTTTATAAAGAGTGGAAATAGTGAGGTTGAATGCCTTTGTTCAATTTGGAATTAGACCCCCAAGACAGATTTTAGTCTAACATTTCAAAAGATTAACAGAAATATCCAATTATGCAGTATGACTCGAGTCGTCTCCCGAAATGTCCTGCATGCCAATGGGAGTCACTTATTTACAAAGCGTCCCTTGTTTTGTTTTATCCTTTTATAGAACTTATCTTACGTTTACACTTGCATGAGAAAATCTCCTTCACATTACCTTGCCATTGTTCATTTTCATGGAATGGAACTGTGGTGGAGTGCAAAAACTGGCGGATCTTGATTTTTGTGCAACTGTCACAGGATCAATAAAAAGGCATCTTGCAATTTGCATTGTTGAGGTATGAAAATATAAGCACGCAATATATACAGTTATTAATATAATATACGGTTATTAACGTTTGGGAGAATGTCCTTATTATGATATGGTAATAGTGTGATTATTTTCATTCAGGTATTCCAAGGAATCAGCAATTATTTATTATTATATTGCAAGGAGTGTAGTTATGAGTTCTTACTGTGGGGTGGGGAGATGTTCGATGTATTTCTCGGGTTGGTGGAAGAGGCTGTTTTTGAACCTTGCGATTCCAGAATTTGTGCTTTGGCGCTCTTGAAAAAGAAGTGGAGAGACAATTGTTAAGAGTGCACAAGAGAGTTACCATTTTACTTAAAATGATCTGGACTTTTCAGGTTTCATTGTAGTCCAAATCTTGATGATTCAATATCGCGCATCCCTTTGGCTTCTATTTTGTATGCTGTTATCTCATTTGAATAGTATTACATAGTCCTGTCCTCCTTTGGATCTGTTATGTTAATGACACACACACACACACACACACACACACACACACACACACACACAAACATGGACTCGCAGAGTAAAATGATTTGCAAGCAGCAAATGTATAAAACAAAAATCTGCCCGAAGACAAATGTGACTGTATGAATCGCTCAAACACTTTAGTGATTTCACTGTAATTTTTCTACCTTATCGCTTCTGAATGCAGTTTGCTTTTGCGACTGGCTCAAGGCCCTTCCTCTTATTGTTTCAATATGTCAGAGCATTGTTTGAATGAGGTCACCCATTACCGATCTGGCCCCAGGCCAGCTTGACTTCAGCTGATTTAATTGAATCTCCAACATGAGTCAAACTCAAACAAGCAGAGACTGCCTTGCCATGACAGTCTCATTACTCCACATTAAGAACTCATTTCACAATGCATTGTGACTCTGGCCATGACAAATGGTGAAAGGAGATGAAATCAAATAAGTGAGTACATTTTGCAAGACTTCTCTTGGAATTTGCAAGATGAAAATCCTCAAGTACTGCATGCTATATGTGCATTATTGAAGCGCCAAAAAGTCTTCTTTTTTTCATATATAAATGAATGTGAATGCCTTCTGGGTTTAAGAGTTCCCATGTTTGCCATCTACAGTAATGGAATCACAGCCAATGCCATTCTCCCTCTGAAATGGAATTTTTGTCGAAGCGTTTTGAATTCAACCTGCCTTGTCACTCAAGCTCGAGACAGTGGTGAGAGAGGGGAGAATATGTGAATGGAAGCTTTCAGCGCACATTTTCACTGTGAGCGCACCAAATAATGACGCCTTTATCAGGTCTGCCACACGACAAACAAAGAGTCCTTTCTTGTCATATACGACAAGATGTAATATCAGGCGCTATAATGGCATACATTATGCATGTAACATTCGTAGCATTTCTAA